>NC_059110.1:25001328-25364662 GCF_020740685.1 Jaculus jaculus
GCTCTATCTGACCAGTGAGCATTACAGATTCCCTGTTTTCACCTAATAGTACTGGAATCATAGCACCTGCATTAACACCCACCATGTATGTCAAAATTCAGTTACCCCTGAAACAGCATGGCTGCTTTGGGCACATGGCTCTCCATATGTATCTGGAGGCTGCACATCAGTGTGACGGTGGCTCAGGCCCACAGCAAGTGCTGACTTCAGCAGGGCCTGGCTGACAGCCCTTCCAGCTTATGGGCATCTCATACAACTTCCAGACTGGTCTTTGTCCGATGACCATCCTGCTCCCCCAGTGAAGGGCCAACTTCTAAGAGAAGCCCAAGGGGAAACGTTTGCAAGATGAGTTGTGCTGCTGTCAAGGGAAATGGATGCTGGATTACATGAGTGGCACCTCAGGCAATAGGAGATGCCGCCAATAAAAGACCAGAAAAATGATGTGAAAGCCAAGTGCGGTGGCCCCACTTTTAATCTCAGCATTTGGGAAGCTAAGGTCGGAAGATCGAGGCCACTCCGAGACTGCGTGGTGAATTCCAGGTCAGCCCCTGGGCTAGAATGAGACCCTACCTCAAAAAACAACAATGTCAAAAGAAAGGAGAAAGAAAGAAGAAAGAAAGAAAGAAAGAAAGAAAGAAAGAAAGAAAGAAAGAAAGAAAGAAAGAAAGAAAGAAAGAGAAAAAATGTTCTTAAAGCCAAAGGGGCTTCACTGCAGAGCCCACTTCCAAGTCAATAAAATCCAACTCCTTTCCAAAAAAGAACAACCAAAAAATATCAATTACTCCTAGCTTGCACAACAAGCCCTTTACCAAATACACCCCAGTAAATATCTTAATAAGGTCCTATGAGCTTATGGTTGGGCCCTTTATTCTAGTGTTCTTTCTTTAACTACAATATATATATATATATATATATATATATATATATATATATATATATATATATATATATATGATATGCTAAAGAAAGAACAGTAAAATAATGATATTATGATATACATGATATATACATATGGTCCTATTTCTCTGTCTTCAAGGTAAAGCTTTGGGAGTACCCTGAGGAGACAACTCTCTACAAGCCAGTCAGAAGTCTTTATCAGAAGTCAGCCATGTTGACACTCTGATACCTGATTTACAGTGTCCATGCAAAACACACAGCTCTCACCTCAAAGGGGATAAGAGAGTTTATTCTGGAGCCAATGTGAGTGACCGTGGTCTAGGAACACAGATTTAGATTACCCCAAATTCCACATTCCAAAATGTTTACAGTTTCATGAAGGTTTTATAGTTACAGAACAAAAGAAAGTCATAAATCAAAGCAGTTTTCAAATACGTTGTCTGACAGGTAGGTGGGTTATAACATGAGGGAAATCTCTACCAAAGGCCTCAGATGCTATCTGATGACATTCTTAGTCCTTGGGTTGAAGCTGGGGTCTGTACTTGCATTCTAAAAAGGATAACACCTGATCAACTGATAGTCACCAGGATATTAATTCAGACACAGAGGTGGGTAATAAATGGCTATTAAGGGGCTAAATGTAGCCCAAGGTAATTTGGCTCTGACTTGCAACATTTCATCTCTCTGTGATCACAGGAGCTTTATCAGTTCATTCAGCCTTGCTGGAAGCAGGTGCAACAGAGCTGTTTCCTGAGAACTTTAGATTACAATAGCCTCTCAATTTGTGACATAGAATACTTTTAAAAATAGTTTTAGCTGGGCATGGTGGCACACATGTCTTTAATCCCAGCACTCTGGAAGTAGAGGTAGTAGGATCACTGTGAGATTGATGCCACCCTGAGACTACATAGTGAATTCCAATTCTAGCCTGGGCTAGAGTGAGACCCTACCTCAAAAAAAAAAAAAAAAAAAAAAAATATATATATATATATATATATATATTTGCAAGCAGAGAGAGAGAGAGAGAGATTTAAGACAGATAGAGAGAATGGGCATGCCAGGGCCTCCAGCGACTGCGAACAAACCCAAGATGCATGTGCCACTGTGTGCATCTGGCTTTAAATGGTATTAGGGAACTGCAGAGATGGTTTGGCAGTTAAGCGCTTGCCTGTGAAGCCTAAGGACCCTGGTTCAAGGCTCGATTCCCTAGGACCCACGGTAGCCCTATACACAAGGGGGCACACGCATCTGGACTTCATTTGCAGTGGCTGGAATACCTGGCACACCCATTCTCTCTCTCTGCCTCTTTCTCTCTCTCTCTGTTGCTCTCCAATAAATAAAAATAAAACAAAAAAAAATTAAAAAAACTAAATAGTATTAAAGATTCAAACCTTTACATTTTGCACACATGCCCCTTAACCACTGAGTCATCTCTCCAGCCCCAGAATACACTTTTGCCTTTAAAGTTACAGTTTGTGATTTTTTTTTTTTTATGGAAGTCTGAACAGAGTAATTTACCTTCTAATATATATATATATATATTTTTTCCTGCCAAAGCTCAAGAATCTGTGCTTGTACAACAAACAGCTATGACCTTGGCAAGAGATAGGTACCATTGAATCAATAGACTAATGAGGTTTATATTATAAATTGATAAGTATTGCTTTTCATCAAAAATAATCAGATCAAAATTATAAATCTAAATGAATGCTATGTTCTATCAACACAAGACTTCAAAGTTTAGAAATCAAGACCTAACCTTTCTATGACATATTGGCTCTTTTCAGATTATTAAACATTGTTACTCAAAAATAATTAATAAACATCTATTACCTATTCTTCTCATGGCTGTGAGCAAATATCTGACAAGAAGTAGATTAAAAAAAGAAAACATTCATTTTGACTTAAGGTTCCAGAGTCCACCATGATGAGGAACTCACGGCCATAGGGGTAGTTGGCAATCCCACTGTGCTAACTGTTAGTAAAAAAAGGATGGACAAGAAGTGAGTCTGGTTATAAAGCTTTAAAGCCCAGTTCTAGTGATCCTCTTAGCAACACTCTACTTCGTAAAAGATCCACAACCTTCCCAAACAATGTGAGCAGCTGGCAGACCAAGGGTTAAAAAACAAAAGCCAACTAGGAAATATTTCACATTCAGCACCAATGTAACTTATGACATTAGTTCATGCCACACTGTATTACTAGGGATAATAGAAATGTGGGTTAGAGAAGTGTTCAATTTATTTTTAACAAGGAGAATTTGGAAATTCATAAAAGAACAGGAAAAAAATTCTCACATCCTGGAATTTATTTCTTACTTATTTGAATCAAGAAGAAATTGTACTATCTTTGAAGTGCTGTATGAAAATTGTCATTTTAATTTCTTTTAGATGAAAAGAACTGAGTCAAAGTTCACATTTCCTTGCTATAGATGTATTGAAGAGATGTGTCCAAATCTCAAGCCATAAGGCCTCTGTTAGGTTGGGACAGACTCCCAAAATGGAGTCACCAGCGACAGCAGAAGAGCAACAGTGACATAAGGAAGTAGGTTATCCATACTCCTCAATAGACTACCCCAGGTCATGATTTCCAGCCCCCTTATCTCTTAAGTCTCCTGCTCACTGTTCTGGTCTTACACCCTAGCTATTGGAAAGGGCTAAGGGTAATGAGCAAACTAGTTCTTTTCCCTTCCTCACCTTCCCCCCAACTGAAGAGCTCTATAAAACTCACTATCTGGGATCTCAGGTTGTCTGTGCTTCACTCTTGACAGTCAGTCCTGGCAGCTTGTGTTTTTCCTGAATAAAAGCTGTCATCTTTGCCTCAGAGTGGTCTGTGTGGCCTTGGTCACTCCCTAACCTTACATCTAATACTCATGACTTGGATAAGAGGCTTCCAGTTGCTCTCTTGGGTAGCCAGACCTTCCTTCCCCTACCAGACCACCAAGTTGCTTTTGACCCTCTGCAGGCTACAGACCATCTCTGCCTGGTACTGGCTTTCATACCCACCACAATTAGGCCACACTCTTCTTCCCTCCTCCATCTCCTCCCTCCTTCTCCATAAGTGTCCCTCATAGATTGACCTGCTCTTGGATTTAATCCCTCCTCATGGAAGCTGTGCCAGCCTGCCAGGCTACACCCCTTGGCTGCTTTTGGGCCCCAACTCCAGGTGTTAAGATAGACACAGTCTTGACACCTCAGGTCTCTCACTGTCACCTCTACTGTACCCTAAGGGGAGACATTTGGTTTGGTTGCAACCTCTTGGAAGACTCTCTTCCTCCCTCTCCCTTCTGAGGTCTCATCTTTTACTGTCATCTGCTTTTGCCATTAGGAGAACAATCACCTGCCTTACCCACTAACAGATTATAACCCTTATAGTTGCCACCTGTATGGCCTCTTCCCATATGGGAGGTACAGGCCCTACTCACCCTTACAGTCCAGGAGGTCATCTTGGTGCTCTGTGTAAACCTAGATTAAGCCCTGGTTCCTTCCCTGGTTCCTTTTGTCTCACCCTTGTTTTGCTCCTTCCCTGTCTCCTTAAGAACTTAAAGTCTCTATGACTCTTGGATGGCATCTTATCTTTCTCTGCAACTCTGTCTGGCCACAACACAAACTGGACAATGGGTCCAGATGGCATGAGAATGGTACTATTGATATCTAAATTCTCAATGATTTAAAAAGCTTCTGCCAACATACAGGCAAATGGTCCAAAATGCCCCATTTTTCACTCTGCTTGCATGGCCTTCTCTTTCCTCTACCTGCTCTTCTCACCAGATCCTTCTAACCCAGGTCTCAGGAATGCGCTCTCACTCAACCCGTCCCACATAGTCATCCTCACCTTCTGCTTTTGACCCAGACGCCATAGATGGCCTTGACCCAACAGCTCCTCCTTTTCCTCCAGCTCCCTCAGCTTCTCCTGACCCTCTGCCTGCTAACCAGGTTTGATTTTGATCTTCAGAGCTGTAAATAGAATAGAACTTTAAAATGCAAATGCATAGCTTCTAAATAAATGAATGAATGGATGAATATATGAAAGGTAAATGGTTATCTAGATTCTATATGAAAAGGGCACTTAATGAATGTGTGGTATGAGTATGTATGTGGCTCACAGCCCTAAGGCTAGAGAATGATTTCTGTTCTGAGCAGTGCTATTCCATTGTGGGGATGAGATGGCATAGCCAACTTTTACTGTTGAGTGTTCCCAAGAAGAAATACTAAAAGTGATTAATATCATAGAAAAACATGTAAGATTCTCTTATTCTTATAGAGTTGTAAAATTGCAGGATCAGAAAGCTGCTTCATTAGCCTTGAGGGAAGTCCAAATCTCTCCCTGGAATTTAGGAAGAAAAAAATATATATATGGCTCTTTCTTAGCTTCCTTGCTTTGCAGAGCCAGGGGGATTCAAGCACAGGGAATCTCGGGATCCTGGCCTCAGCATGATGATGGATGGATGGTAAGTCACTGTGAACAGATGGGGACTTCTTATAAGAAATTTGTAACATATTTTATGATTACTTCGTCTTTCTAAGCTTCTTTGGAACTACTACAAAACAACAGCCTCAGGATTTATATTTAAATTTAGAAGTACTCAATACTGAGTTCGCAAAAAAAAAAAAAAATTCTAATAATGTTCAAATCTGCTTTCGTATGTTTTTTTAAAAATGTGTTTCAGGAAAGTTATAAGAAATAAAGTTCCAAAATCAGTAAAAAATCTACATGTTTATACTGGGTAAATAGGAGAAGTCAAATCTACTCTTTTTTTAAAAAGTTATTTCAAAAGGCCTTTTGTGAAGAAAAAACACTTAAATGTTCATACTAAAAGTCTTATGGTAAGGACAATAAAAGTTTTTGTTAGTGATGAGGTGAACTGACTAAGGAAGATATACTGGAGAGAAAACATTAAATGTTGGACGTTAAATATTTGATGAGAAAAGATTGTTACAGAGTGTTTGCATAGATTATAGCATAAAAGTATCTAGATAAAGCTGTGAGTAGAGTATGTAAATGAGGGTGTGAGTAAAGTGTGTAGATGAAGGTGTGAGTAGTGTGTAGATAAAGGTGTGAGTAAAGTATGTAGATGAAGGTGTGAGTAAAGTGTGTGGACGACGGTGTGAGTAAAGTGTATAGGTGACAGTGTGAGTAAAGTATGTGGATGAAGGTGTGAGTAAAGTATGTAGATGAAGGTGTGAATAGTATGTAGATGAATGTGTGAGTAAAGTATGTAGATGAAGGTGTGAGTAAGTGTGTAGATGACAGTGTGAGTAAAGTGTGTTGATGAAGGTGTGACTAAAGGATGTAGATGAAGGTGTGAGTAAGTGTGTAGATGAAGGTGTGAGTAAAGTGTGTGGATGATGGTTTGAGTAAAGTATGTAGATGAAGGTGTGAATAAAGTATGTAGATGAAGGTGTGAGTAAGTGTGTAGATGAAGGTGTGAGTAAAGTGTGTTGACAGTGTGAGTAAAGTATGTGGATGAAGGTGTGAGTAAAGTATGTGGATGAAGGTGTGAGTAAAGTATGTGGATGACGGTGTGAGTAAATTGTGTAGGTGACGGTGTGAGTAAAGTATATAGTTGAAGGTGTGAGTAAAGTATGTAGATGATGGTGTGAGTAAGTATCTAGATGACGGTGTGAGTAAAGTGTGTAGATGAAGGTGTGAGTAAAGTATGTAGGTAAAGGTGTGAGTAAAGTGTGTGGATGATGGTGTGAGTAAAGTGTGTAGATGAAGATGTGAGTAAAGTATGTGGATGAAGGTGTGAGTATAGTATGTGGATGAAGGTGTGAGTAAAGTGTGTAGATGAAGGTGTGAGTAAAGTAGGTGGATGAAGGTGTGAGTAAAGTGTGTAGATGAAGGTGTGAGAAAAGTGTGTAGATGAAGGTGTGAGTAAAGTATGTGGGTGAAAGTGTGAGTAAAGTATGTGGATCAAGGTGTGAGTAAAGTATGTAGATGAAGGTGTGAGTAAAGTATGTGGATGAAGGTGTGAGTAAAGTGTGTAGCTGGCTGTGTGAGTAAAGTGTGTAGATGACAGTGTGAGTAAAGTATGTAGATGACGGTTTGAGTAAAGTATGTGGATGAAGGTGTTAGTAAAGTGTGTAGATGACGGTGTGAGTAAAGTATGTGGATCAAGGTGTGAGTAAAGTATGTGGGTGAAGGTGTGAGTAAAGTGTGTAGATGAAGGTGTGAGTAAAGTAGGTGTATGAAGGTGTGAGTAAAGTATGTGGGTGAAGGTGTGAGTAAAGTGTGTAGATGACAGTGTGAGTAAAGTGTGTAGATGACAGTGTGAGTAAAGTATGTGGATAAAGGTGTGAGTCAGCCCGAATGGAAAGTTAACAACAAAGTACTTGATCAGATTGCAGACTTCTTGAGATGTACAATGACTATCAGCCTACTGCTTCCATCAAACTGACAAAGCATGGCCCTGGCTGGTAACAGGTTGCTATGGTATTCAGGTTGTAAACTTAACTTTAACTCATTAATGTTAATCTGGTCATAATAATGGTGATGAAAGGTTGAAATTAGAGTACCAAACCAAGTTAACTAGGTTCCTCTATTTGTCAACCTTTTAACTAAATATTAAGGTTAAAATTGACTCATCAATATTTAATTCTCTCCTTAGGTTATTATATCTAAAACTCTGCCTCAAGAAAATATCTCAGAAATTATCTCCTCTCTTTTTTTCCTATATTTTAAGGTAAATAGACTACATTTGGAGACACTGAACAGTATTTATCTGTTAAACACTTGGAAACTATTTACTTCATGGTGAGGAGGAAAACAACAAAAAAAGTCTAAACAAAGGTATGTTGTGATTTAAGATGCAATTCCTCAATTCCTCCAACAATCAACTTTAATACAACTTACATCATTACTAGACAAGTTTACCAAAGTACCACAGGCAGAATTATGGAGTTGATTAATGTTCAAATAGTTATAAATTGTGTCATGAAATTTTGTGTATATTTGGAATTCAGTGTAGTTCTATAAAATGGATATGGAGGAGGTTAAAAATATTTCTTTTTGGCTCAGTGGTTAAAGGTGCTTATAGTGAACCATACATTTGGAAATTGTTTGCAGTGGCAAGTGGCCCCGGCATGCGCATTCCCTCTCTTTTCCATGAGACTTGACTACTCTTTTTCATTACAGCATGGCAGTTTAGTCCAATTCCTCTATTCTTTGATATGTTAGACATTACTAAATTAATTTCAGAAACTGACTTATACATTGAATGGGCATCTTATTTTGCTTTTAAAAGTGCCAAATCTATCTATCTTTCTGTCTATCTATCTATCTATCTATCTATCTATTTATATTATATTATATTATATAAAAATATCCCAATTCTGATAAGCTTGAAAAATTGTAAAAATTTTCATGCCTTCATACTTAAGCCAAAACAGTTACTACATAATATAGATTTTGTATTTAGTTTCAATTATGTTAGCAGATATTTTGTTCATAGTTTATGTACCTTAAATAATAAATAATATTGTTTGTTAATATCATAATTTTCCAGATATCAGGATATTTTAATTTGGTTTATACAAAGTCCAAGGTATTTGGCTATCAATAAACATACAGCATTATGCCTGGCTAAAACTCTATGATTTTAATGTGGTTCTTGTCCTCTTCATACTAATTTTGATGGATGATTTTCAGTGATGTTATAACTAAGTCTTATAAGAAGTGACTTACTATGATTTTGTTCTAAGGAAAACTAAAACTGTTCCCCTTGTCTTAGGAAAATGCACTATATACAATCAATATTAATGTTGTTTGTCTAAGCTTTGTATAACAGTCATAAATATTTCCTTAATTAACCCTTTAAAATTGTTCAATGTTAAAAGGTGCTTATTTTAAAAAATCAATTTAACTCTGTCATATTGTCTCTAACATATATTAAAATCAGGCTTGCTTAGCTCAACAATAACCAGGTTACAGTTTATTCTTGAACTATATGTGATTAGTCTCAGTCAAGGTTTCACTTAATTAATTGTCTCATTTCTGACATCTTAAGTTTATTGCAGATAGAAATATTGATACTTAAGACATATTTCCTGCCCTAAAAATATAATCTTAAATTGCTGTTCTACTTCCAGTTTGGGGTGTAATTCATACCTGCATGAGTAAACAGACTAGCCAAAGTTGTTTTCAAACAGAAATGCTAAGTTTTTGTGCTGTCTCGTCTTTTCATGGCATACAATTTCCAGATTAAATCATTTGGCTTAAATTTATTAATAAAATAATAGATAAAATATTGTTTTCAGGGCTACTAAAATATCTGCCTATACTTATAACTGACATATTGAAAAGATAAAGTGTGTGTGCTTTCTATATTCCAGATAGAGGTGACACTCTTACCTGACAACTAAACTTAATCAGAATGATTTTAACTATTGTGTAATTCTCTAACCAGATCTGCTTTGCTAACCAGATATATTCTGCACCCTTTACAAATAATCTGTTTTGCTAAGCATATATGTATAGTCTCTCAGAGTGATTAATAACCAGATGTAGAAGCCAAAACCAACTGGAAACATTAGAGTTAAGAGGATAACCAATATTTTGGTTCCTGCACCTGGGTCAGAAGGCCACAGGAGATGATGAGGCAGGACTAACTTCTGGCTTCTGGTAAGTTGCCTGTCTTCTTGATCAGAGAGAGCATGGAGAAACAAAAATCAATTCCAAGTCAGTTTGCCTGCACCAGAAGAGTCATATGAGATGAGAATCAGTCTTCCAGGCTTCCCAAAAGAGGGACGGCCACTTGGTCAGCATGGCCTTGACTTATCTTAGAAAATGACAATGCTAAGAGTCATAGAACTCACAGGTCCCTAAAAGTCGCTCCTAGTGAACCATTATTGACCTACAAAATATACAGTCAATTCTGGCTGCCTACATGGTCTTAATCACCTGGATAAAAAAAAAATTTATATATATATATATATATATATATATATTATAAACAATGATTCAGACTAATAGGCTCCCCTATCTGATGTTGATTTACAATACTATACTCTCACATTAACTCATGCCTTCTGCATCTCTGTCCCTGATTAACTTCACCTACCCCGACCCTAGCTCCTCCTACTTGCCTTAGCCAGAATCAGAGCTATTCCTCAGGACTCCTCCTTCCTTAAATCTTACCTGAACTCATCCAGAGATAAGTACACTGCCACCCCAAGGAGAATTCTCTAATTTAAATTCTTATGTATTCCTACTTTTCCCCTGAACCCAAAATGCTCTCTTGAACACACTGATGCTCATCTGCCTTCTCTTTCTTGCCCCACACCCTCTGTCCCTCATCTCTGAGTGCTCATCCTCCCCTTGCACCTAGCATTTTGATGTCAGAGCTATTGGCAAGACTAACAAACTCTTTAATCCTCCCTTCTGTCTTCTCATGGACTGCACAGAGCAATCTCCCTCTACTTCTCTATAACAGGTGTCGCCAGTGACTGCCCAAATCCTGCTCCATACAGAGGTGGCACACAAGAAGTCCCTGTTTCATTCAGGAACAAGTGGTAACATCATGCTACACTGGTGCTATCAATCACACCACTCTGCCACCTGGAGCCACCATGAAACTGCCTTCCTCATCACCTTCCCTGAAGGGAGCCCCATCAACTGCATAAGAACTCATCAGCTATACAGTCAGCATGAAAAAATTAGCCTTAGTCCCTTATCATTAACAAAACACCAGGATGTTAGGTTGGGAAGGGCTCCCAAAATGGAGTCACCAAGGACAGGATAAGGGTGATAGAGGCATAAGGAAATAGGTAATCCATATTCCTCAATCACCCAGCCATTATCCCTTCCTTGCCTAACAATGCCTTAGTTCACGATTTCCTGCCCCCTTGTCTCATAAGTCTCCTTTCTCACTCTTCTGGTCTCACACCCTAGCTATTTGAAAGAGCTAATGTAAACAACAAAGGAGTTCTTTTCCCTTCCTCACCTTCCCCCAACTGAAGAAGCCCTATAAAGTGCACTATCTGGAACCTCAGGCTGGCTGTGCTCCACTCTTGAGTGTCCCAAATAGAAGCTTTCATCTTTGCCTCCGAGTGGTCTCCATGGTCTTGGTAACCTCCAAACCTTACAGCCTCCATCATACAGAGCTATTGAAGTTAAAAAAGCATCCTTAGAGTGGGCTCTAATTAAATAAAACTTATATCCTTATTAAAAGGGAAACTTTGATGACAAAGAGCAACATAACAGAGAATAAAATATGTGAAAACACACATTAGAAGAGGAAGAAAGAAATTGGGCTGAAGTAGCTTCTAGAAAAAGATTCTGAGTATTGTCTGCCATCATCAGAAGCTGGACAAAAACAAGCCAGGAGGATTCAATGTTGTGTTTCAGGAGGACCATGGCATGTCCAACAGATTTCAAAAATCTAGTCTCCAGAACTCTCACACAATAAAGTTTTGTTGCTTTCAACTATTCAACTATAGTTCTCTGCACTAGTAGCCAAGACAAAGTGAATACCCCATTGTAAAAGCAGCATAAAGTTATGGAACACCTTCCAGCTTCCTACCAGAATCAATTTCCATGAAAAAAAAAAAACCCAGAAATATAAACATAGTCAAAAATGTATTGCTTATAATAGCAGCACTAGGAGGTATAAAATAAATAAATGTCCCAGAAAGAACTATACGTATAGGAGAGCACTAGTGAATACAGTGAATAAAGTTCATCAGAAAACACTTTCATCAAAAATCATTTTTTCGGGCTGGAGAGATGGCTTAGTGGTTAAGCGCTTGCCTGTGAAGCCTAAGGACCCTGGTTCAAGGCTCGATTCCCCAGGACCCAAGTTAGCCAGATGCACAAGGGGGCACACACGTCTGGAGTTCGTTTGCAGTGGCTAGAAGCCCTGGCACACCCATTCTCTGTCTGTCTCTATCTGCCTCTTTCTCTGTTGCTCTTAAATAAATAAATAAACAAACAAAAATTTTTAAAATCATTTTTCATACTCAGCAATGCATATCTTACATCATTAAATACATCATTTTTGTTTTCTAATATAAATATAATTTTATGTGTGATTGGAAGGTGAGTGAAATTTTGCAGGATCTTATTTTGGAGACAAATCAGCACTGCATTTAATAGGGTTTGAATTGTTATCACTGGTATAATTCATAACCAAATATTGTGAACTAAACTTTCTTCATGGGCACCATGTTAAAAGGGACACGCTCATTTACAAAAGAGTGCCCAGACTCCTTCCAGCGCATGGTTTGATCTGAAGAGTACCAGACTCTACTTTATAAGTAGTAACCTGTTTGCATGCATATCATTCTTCATGGTGGATTTGAAGTCTTATAAATGACCCTGAAGCAATGATGAAATCTACGTAGCTTACGGATGTCTGAGGCACTGACATTTTTAAATTTTCATTTCAAAATGCAACCATTTTGACTTTAGAACTTGTCATTCTCACTTATATTTACATGTAATCAATGCTATCTCAGCATTATTTCA
Organism: Jaculus jaculus; assembly: GCF_020740685.1. NCBI lineage: Eukaryota > Metazoa > Chordata > Mammalia > Rodentia > Dipodidae > Jaculus > Jaculus jaculus. The sequence continues at coordinate 25,013,692 of NC_059110.1, forward strand.
AAAATGCATGCCAACTATAACAAAAAATGCAAAAGTTGGGGTAATATTATAGTCTCTGGTGCATCTTTCTATTTTTTTCAGACACACATGTTCTCCTGCACACTTGAATACCAACACAAGAAGAAATTAATATTAATTTAAGGTTCATTGTTCATTCTTCACCAAGATTATTTTAATAACCAAACTCAATTTGTTACCTAACTTCCATGTCAACATAATATCCCCAAGCATTCTCCCTTCTTCTCTCCCTCTCTCCTCACTCTCTGTCTCTCTCTCTCTCTCTCTCTCTCTCTCTCTCTCTCTCTCACACACACACACACACACACACACACACACATACACACACACACACACACACACAAATATCTCATGTTATTATGTTTTAACAAAGCTGTTTTCATAATAGTGTAAATTTGTAATTACTAAATAAATTAGGTTGACAAAATTCACATTCACCTAACTTTGCTTATGAAATAGATACTGTCCTAAGCCATATATATTTGAAATCAATGGAGCCACAGAGTGACCCAAAAGACATGGCAAATATAGAGCTGAACCACAGCCATCTGACCTGTCATTGGTGCCTTTCCTTATCTAAGCATATTTGTTATTCATTCATGTGCTGACAGAGCAAGGCAGGAAAAAACACAGACACAGGAGGAATACACAATGCCTTCATTTGCAAGAAATTTGCAGCTGGAGATATTTTCTGCCACTGCCAAAAAAATGCTACATCAGTGTGAAGTGAAGTGGGTGCCTCAGTATGCCCTTCAGCACTCTGTTGCTTCTATATGAATAATGAAGCAAAAGGGTAATGTGCTGGAAATCTGAATTCTGACCTTGACTGTATGTCGCTTTACAGATACATATAAAGCAAAAGTCCTAACACATTTGATGAGCCCCTAGTTCTCATCTTACAATTGAAGAGGAAGGCTAAATCGACTTTGCTTACTAAGTGCAATGACACTGACAGAGCATCAACTACAGCTTGGGTTACAAGATGTTTTCGTGGTAGCCATATTCTCTCTTGAGGTTTCAATCATAGTGGGAATAGCTGGTAAACTCTTAGCCTAACATATTCAAAGTGCATGACTTGATTAGTTTGGACATTTATGGTGATGGACATCAGAAAATGTCACCTCTAAATGTGCTGCTTTGAAATGTTGAGTATTTTGAACTGAAAACTCTTTTAAAGCAGCACATGTAGGAAACATGCCATAATTCCCATTCTTGGTCATAAAAACAGGGAGCAAACTTTCCAAGTGATAATATGAAGCTTACATTAAGTAACTGCATGGTCTTTTCTTGTCCATCTGCCTTTTATTAAGTGCATTTGCACACCCAGCCAGGAAACCTAAAGGGGTGAAAGTATAGCTTTGTTTCACTACAACACATATCTATATATCAAATTATCAATGGAAAGAAGGTACCACTGTACCTACCAACCACGTCCTAAAGTCTCTTTTTCTTCTCTGGCTTTGATGATTTTTGTGGAAAGAATACTTCTTATGAAATCTACGTGCAGTAATGATCACAAGGACTCCAGAGAGAATTTCCAACAGTAGACAGTGTATTGTAGTGTAGAGTAAATCCCCAGAACTTACTCAACCTACGCAGCACATTTAGGCCTTTGTACAAGAACTCCCCATGTTCTCTCCCAGTGAATTTGATGACTTTATGTAACTCATATGAGTGGAATCATATAGATTAAATTAAAAGTAATAATCAATAACGAACCTCTATGACAATATCAAAGTATGACCTGACTTTTCAAACAGGCATAGACTATAAAGAGAAAACTTTCAAAATAAGATATATAAGTAGCTGTAAATACATGAAATATCAGCAATTATTAGGGAAATGCAAATCAAAATCACAATGAGATTTCAGTACACACTTTTGGGTAAAGGAATAACTACGAATTTTTAAAAATAGAGTTTATTTATTTATTCACACCCATGTGCGGTGAAGGAGGGACATGCCAAAGTCTCTTGCCTCTGAAAACAAGTGTGGCTTGGCAATTGAACCCAGGACAGCAGGCTTTGCAAACCATCATATTAAATCACTGAGCTATCTCCCCAGCTTAGACTATGCTTTTTTTTTTTTAAATTAGAATACCTGGGCTGGAGAAATGGCTTAGCGGTTAAGCGCTTGCCTGTGAAGCCTAAGGACCCCGGTTCGAGGCTCGGTTCCCCAGGTCCCACGTTAGCCAGATGCACAAGGGGGCGCACGCGTTTGGAGTTCGTTTGCAGAGGCTGGAAGCCCTGGCGCGCCCATTCTCTCTCTCTCCCTCTATCTGTCTTTCTCTCTGTGTCTGTCGCTCTCAAATAAATAAATAAATAATTAAAAAAAAATTAGAATACCTGTACATTGTTGCTGGTAATGTAAAATGGTACCACTGCTGTAAAACAAAACAAAACAAACAAACAAACAAAAAACAATATACATGATGCTCAAACAAACAACTGTAGATCTACCATTGCTCCAGAAATTCCACCTCTTAGTCTACATCCAAAGTATCCGAAAGGTGATATCGAAACTTTTGATGTCTGCACGCTCCTGTGCATCATAGCAGTATTTAAGAGTCATGATATGCATGCAAGGTAAATTTCTATTAATGCATTAGTAGATGAGTGCACTGTACAAGCACAAAGAAGCATCTTCCAAAGGCAATATTTAAATGTACCTGGTGACACCTCTCTAAATCAAATGAACTAGTCCTGCAAGGGCACGTACTCTTAATTTTGAGGACGGTTTTGTTGTATGTACTCTGACAGAGTGTGGCTTGGTCCCTAGGAGAAACAAAACCCAAACTAGGGGAATTATGATTATCATTTTAAAGGAGATGACTAATTTGAATGTTGAAATTACTTAGGGTTTAACTATGTTTCAGATGGAAAAAAAATATACTTTAGGCCCAGGAGTTATTGCATAGAGGAAAGAGACTGCTGTGTTTATTTAAAGAATACATGTAACCTAGTGTAATTTACATACAGTAAATAACAGGATAGAGAAATAGAGAAAGCAGAGCCTAAGAAAGATGCTAGGAATGAAATCATCAAGAACTTTGCACAGTAGGCCAAAAGTCTCTGCTCATAAAAAGGAATCTTTCCCAATATGTATTCTCTGGAAATGCACTCAGGAAATGGCACATAATGTATTAAGTTTTAAAGGAGAAAATAGAAATTAGTGTGCTAATGGATTACCAAATTCTAGGGTAATTGAACTTATTAAATTTTAACACATTTCCTAAATGTGTTGCTCAAATTTATTTGCCCATGAAAACTTAAGTAATTTTTTTTAATTGCAAAACACCATGCATGCAATAATAAATGTATATTTTCTATAGTTCTATGAAGAAGGGAAGAAAAAAAGACAGAAAACACATTAAACACCTCCCTTCTTTTTTTTTGGTTTTTCGAGGTAGGGTCTCACTCTAACCCAGGCTGACCTAAAATTTACTAAGTAATCTCAGGGTGGCCTTGAACTCACTGCGATTCTCCTACCACTGCCTCCCAAGTGCTGGGATTAAAGGCGTGCACCACCACGCCTGGCTTAAGCACCTCCCTTTTGATCTCCTGTAAATTCTACCATAACTTACTCATGAAGATTTCTTCTATATGACATAAATATCTTTTAATTCTTCTCTAAAAATGTGCTTGAAATTTTGTGGCGAATTTCTTTGAAGCCAGTTTTATTTGACAATCTTGCTGCCAAGAGTAGTTAAGTAAAATCATTTGAATGGCTATGTAGTATTTCTTTTATGGACCAAAAACAATCTAGATAGTACTCATTTGAAGTCATAATAAATGATCCTAAATTTTTATTTTTTTTTTAAATTTAGAGCCAAATTACTGCATCCTATGGGATAAAATGTTCATCCTAATAGATAACATTGGATTGATTATCTCTTCAGCGTCTCTGCTAGTTTATTTTGCCATGAAGCGCATGTTAAAGTTGAGTTGAGGCGTGCCTTTCACAACCAATGATGTTGTAAGTCTTTTGAATTTAAAGCATTTATGTAGTTGTTTTTGTCATATCTTGAAGTGTCCCATTTAACTAATGATGAGGTCACACATCCAGACGTATAACTTGGACAGTTGCATTGTTTTATCTATTTAAGTGGAAAGGCCTCTTTCTGTGCCTTCTTCACTATAAAAGTCATCTGGTTCATTGGTTGACCTTTACATTTCTTTCTATTGACTATGAGGTATTTAAATACAGTGAAAACTAGTCTTTTGTCAGTTACATGAATTATAAATATTATGGCCCATTATATTGCTTTGCTTTATAGTTTTTTAATGTTATCACATTTATGACAAGAAATTTCCATAGAGGAGATATTAATAGAAGCTGAAATAGGAGTAAAGATATGTTCTTAATGCCTTCTTAATAGGTATATACAATTAATATGCTCTTCTTTTATTTAAAAAGACATTTACTTTATGCTCTGCAATGAAACTGTCTTGTAAATAAGTTGTCCATGTGTATGGCTCCATTTCTACATGATTTACCCTGGTTCATGACCTATTTTCATATCAATATGCTAACATACCACAGCATTTCAATTTCTGTATCAATAACCTGGAACTCTTAGTGCTCCTATCCCTTTCTTCCATGTACTGGCATAAGGAGCATGTGCAGCCTAGCCAAATGTTGTGAAGAATATTGTGGAAAAAGACACACACACACACACACACACACACACACACACACACACACACATATATATGTATGTATAAATAATATTAGGTCCTTAAACTCAAAAAACCATAATCTTCAGTTTAGTCATATTTTGCATGTTTCGTTGCAAACATCTTGAGCATCTTTTTAAAATTTACTGTATGTATTTGATATTCCTGATACCATTTTCATCATACAAATTTAAATGCTGTCCTCTCTTTTATTGGTACAAACGTCCATAGTCAGTGTTAAATACTGGCTTTATAGAAATGATAATTACTAAATATATTTACTAATTCTAATCATGTATGTGTTGGATCCTTTGGATTCTCTATTTCAGAATAATGTAATCCCTGAATGAGATTGATGCCATCTCATTAATCCTCCAACAGTTTTGCTTTATATTGCTTCATAAAAGTAGCAGAGCCATTAATAAAATGTCTAATAGAAAATATGGCAATCAGTATTATTGTTATATTTTAATTCTCAGGGAACTGTTTTGAAATGTCATCATTAAATAGATACTTAGAAAAGAATCTTTTTAAATATCCATCATCAAATTAAAAAATTCTTTCATATCCATAATAGGTCAAAAATTATTACTGTGAGTTAAACCTATTAAATGCTTTGGAATTTTATATGATCATTGTACTTGTTAATATTTTATGGTGAATATATGTTAATTAACTTTGATATTAGTGGAACTGGCAGTTTATGCAAAAATAAATTTGATTATAATATAGTTTTTAACATCATCACAATTCATTGCATAAAACTTTTAATGGTGAGTGATCTCTTAATATCATTTTATTATTATTTTATATTTGTAATATAGGGTGTGTGTATGTATGTGTGTGTGTTTGTGTGTGTGTGTTCTGTGTGGCACCTCTAACGCTTCTCTGAGGCAGTAGTGTTTGTGTACAATGGATAGAGTGCAATGCCAACTGTTCCTCTTCTGCCTGGGATAATTTTTGAGCCATTCTCTTTGGTGAGTCTAGAGCTTACAGGGAATTCTGTGGTTGTGATACATAGCATTTAGAATGAGACTAATTAAAATATTAAATATAAAATAGATTAAAAAAACAGAAATAGATACATATGTATACATTCAATTGATTTTCAGCAAATGTACTGAAGACAATCAGTGAGGAAAAACAAGACATTTTTCAAAAATACTACTAAAATCTAGACTTTCAAATTGACACAGATAAACAAAAACTCCTAAAATTATTTATCTTTGCATGGAGGAAGAGGTAACCTCTCTGTACCCTCTTATATACATAATAAATCTGGGGATAAGGAGATAATTAAGTGGGCAAAGACCTTGCTGTTCAAGCATGGATCCCAAACACCCAGTTAAATGCAACCTCTGTGTAATCTCAGTACCCATGGAGACGGGATCTGCAGGGAAGCTGCAAACCAGTCCAGGTCAATCATGGAGCTCTGGGTTTGAATGAAAGACTCTTCCATAGCTAACGAGAGGAAGAGCGATTGAGGATGTCACCCAATGTCAACCTCAGGCCTCCACATGCAAGTGGCCATATGTGAACACTTGTACATGCATGTGCACATATGCACACTACATGCAAAAAGTACTAGTTCAATTCACAAGAGTGGACCTAATGAGTTCACCCCAAACCTTGACTTCCAATAATTTTGTCCTGGGAATTAAAATTTATTGTTTGCAAGGGTGTGGTCACAAATATTCAGCTCACAGAAAAGTTTTATGTAATTGGTGAAAAGAAATGTATACAATAAATCCCATGTGATAATATTGATGGAAAAATCTAATCTGTTTGCATATAACCCAGTACCCAATTATGATGCAAATTCTCAGGATATTAGTGACATGAAATATTTAATTCAATTGTTAATGAGTATCATGATTCTTTTGTTAATATTATAGTTAATCATAAATAATTAAATGGTTTCTGTTTACTTTCAGGAAAGGGCAAGAAATTTAGCTTTCACTGATTCTATTTAACATAGCACTGGAAATCTTAGCATCTGTAACAAGGCAAATAAAAGGCATAAAAATGAAAAGGAAGAAATAAAATTTTCTCCATTTACAAATATCTTATTAGTTCACGTTGAAAATGCAAGGAGCAGGCTGGGGAGATTGGTTAGTGGTTAAAGGTACAGGAAAAAGAAAAGTGATAGATTCTACCCCACTAAAGTTAAGAAATTCCTCCATTCCCTGAAAGATAATATATCTGTAATGCATAAAATGCTATACTAGAGTCTAAGAGATGCTATTTACAAACCTCATGGATAACAAGATCTATCTAGACTCTATTAAGATTTCTCAAAAGCAAGGGAAAATTAAAAAAAAAAAAAGAAGTAGAAAGTTGGCAACAAATAAAAGGAAATCTTGTTGAAGACAAAAATGTAGATGAAAATTACCATTAGATGAAATTCATGATCATTAGCTATAAGATATATAAGATTAAAACACAATGAAATCTCATAACACACCCATCAGAAGACTAGTAGAGATGTCACAAAATCCTGGCATTGGAACAACAACAACAAAAGACATTTAAGATGTGCTGATAGAAATGCAAAAGTACAAATTGGAATAGCCAATCTTCAAAATAGTTTGTAGTTTCATGCAAAATCCGATGTGGAATTACCATAAGCCTAAGAAATTGCACTTTTGGAAATTTATCCCAGAGAAAGGAAAACACATTCATACAAAAGTATGCACATGAATATTCATCATAGCACTATTTGCAATCACTAAAAACTGTATAAAACTCAGATGTTTTTCCATAGCAAATTGTTGAACAAACTGTGGGACACTCATAGCATGGAATACTAAATTAAAAGCAATGAACTATCGATAGCAGTTCAGACAGATTTTAAGCATATTTTGGTATGTAAAAATTAAAATATCAACTTATATACTTAAGATTCTGCAAATAACATTCTCAAAATTCCAAAACTATGCAGATTGGGAATACATAGTGAATTCCAGAGCAATAGCTAGGGATGATTCAGCAGGTTTGTGTAAGGTTTGTGTAAGGGTAAAACAAGGCCATTTTATATCTTCACTGTAGTTGAGATTATTTGAACTTATACATATGACAAAATTCTGAAGAGTTAAAACAAACACACACACACACACACACACAAATATAGATGTAAAGTTTAAAAGTCTGAATATAAATTTTGTATTTTGTACATGTACAATTTTGTATAATTGTTTTAGAAAACTTGTATAAAATGTTAACTTTCAGAGAAACTGATTAGTACATACACAGGATATTTTACTATTAATTTTTGCTTCTGCACGTAGACATATATTTATTATAGTAAGCCTTTTATTTAAAATAAGTTATGACCTTAAAACAAATATAAATAAAGAACATATCAAGTATAACCTACAAGAAGCAACAGTGACCATTCCGAATATATTTAAAGAGAAAATAAGTTACAGCAAGAAAATGTAATAGTCCCTCCTCTCCATAGGAATATATTGAAGGACCACTGGTAGGTTCCTGAAATTACAGCTAGTACCTACCTGAAGTAGCTTGGCTGTCATCTCCCAGGGCTCCAATTGTGAAATGTTTGGTCCTTATGGAAGCACTTTTGGGAGAGGCTGGGACCTTTAGGAGGCATGGCTAGTGGAAGGTCATTAGATCACTGGGGGTGTACTGTTCAAGGGGATAGAGGTACTTTAGTTCTTAACTTTTGCTTTTTGTTTCTTGGTTGATGAGATAAGTAGTTTTTCTCTGAGACGTGTTGCTGTCATGATTCTGGGTCATCAGATACACAAATCAGTGGAGCTCCTTTATTATGAGCTGTAACCTCCACACCATGAGACAGAGTCTACTTTCATTTATTTTCACTAAGCATGTATACACGCTTCTGTGCAGGTATGCATGTGTGGGCAGGTGTGTATGTACATGCAGGTACAGTTCCTCAGCAATGCTGTTCACCTTTTTGAGCTAGGATCTCCAATTAGTCAGGATCTCCCAAGTAGACTAGAATGACTGGCTGATAGGCCTCAAATATCTGCCTGTCGCTGTATCTCCAGGGCTGGGATAAGAGGCAAATGTCATCACACCTAGCATTTTTGTATGGCATTTGGGGATCAAACTCATATCCTCATGTGTGTAATGCAATCTCTACAACGACTGACATGTTCATCAACCTGTGTTTACTTTTTAGTCCAATTACCTCAGGTATTTCCCAATAGTTCCAAAGATCTAAGATCTTACTAAACATCATATAATAGAATTTCCAAAATGTGCCTTCATTTTTTTAATTAATTATGGACATAGTATTGAATCATCATGTGTTGGTACCATCCTTTGCCTCATCCCTGTTCCTTTTCTGGAGGGGCCTTCCTTATTGGGGTCACAGGTTACAATTAATGATTAAAAAAAAACACACAAAATGACTGATAAAAAAATATTTTTCCAATAAAATTGTATGAATACATTTTCTTGTCCTCCCTTTAGTTCTCTGTCCTCACTGTCTCAAAGTATTTTATTGTACTAGGCCTTAGCAACCTCAGTATATGACTATTATCTACCCCTATTAAGACATTTAAAGAGGCTGGAAAGATTGCTTAGTGGTTAAAGCACATGCCTGCAAAGGCAAAGGACCGAGGTTCAATGCCCCAGTACCCACATGAAGCCAGATCACAGGGTGGTACATGCATCTGGAGTTCATTCACAGTGGCTGGAGGCCCTGGTGCACCCATTCTCTCTCTGCTTGCAAATAAATAAACAAAATATTGAGAAAAAAAGATATTTAAAGAAATCTCTCTCTCCCGTGTGTGTGTGTGTGTGTGTGTGTGTGTGTGTGTATTTGGTTTATTTGAATTACTCATGCACTTTTGGGCCATGATTAAGTTAATTAAATGATTACTTGAATAAAATTCTGTGGCACTGCCCAAAGTTGATTTCATAACCAAGACAGCCGCAAAACATGTACTTAATGGATACACTGGACAAAGTAACTAATAACTCATGTCACAGGACAACATAATGTGACATGAATTTGTATCATGCCAAGTAGAATATGTGCAATTTAAAGGTTATCAATTGTTTATTTCCAGAGCTTTCCATTAAATATTTTGACTAAGTTGACCATGGTTAACCAAATCTGTGACAATTGAAAGAAGAATGTAAGCAAGAGAATTACTATGCAACCTAAATTCTTCCCTCGTAAGAATCAAATTCTGTTATCCTAAACACTCTAACTCACTAAAATAATATGTACCAGAAATTGAATTATAATCAGATAAAGTTGCAAAATAAAGAGAAATAACAGTTATATTATATTTAAGCTCTTTAGAATTCATGCTTTTCACTCATGGGCTAATTTATTCAGTTAGTGTACCATTCTTTTCTGCTAAGTAATTAGCAGGTCACATCAGAAGACAGAAAAAAATGTTCAACAAAAATGTCTACTTCTTTTAAATACCTTAGGGATCAATTTCTCTGATATGACCTCAGTGTTTTTGTAACAATTCAGAGTCTTTATTTATACTAAAATACCTGAAAGAGATATGTTAATTTTAAATCTTCAAATAAAAAAAAAAGTGAATATGTGTTTTCTGAATGGCTGAAAATGCATGAAATTAATTTGAATGATATAAATGTACTCCCATAATACTTCTTTAATATGTGTAACAAATGCCTGTAAATAATTTATATTAATAACTTTGCTCTCTACTAAAAACATCTGTTCCTATTTGCCAAATATAATATCTTCAACTAGCAAAATAGATGTGTTGCCCACTATTTGCTGGTAAGTATGCTTGGTGATATGCTCCTGAACATATTCAAGGGAAATGCTAAGCCCTAAAGGGACTGTGGTAATGAGTATGACATAAACTACAAAGAGATGGAGAAACCCACAAATAAACTTAAAGGTATTTAAAGAACACTTTAAGTTAAAAAGTAAAGGGAATAGCTATGCTATCAATCCAGGGATAACATTTGCATAATAAGCTCACAAAGAAATGTATGTTAGTTAAGTAAATATTAATTTTACTATTCAGTTTTTTTCATTTTTTGGTTTTCTTTTTCTTTTTCTTTAATTAAGAACTCACTGTCAAAGGGACATTGTGAATGGGACATCACACACAATTGCTGTTGGTGACTATTCTGTCCTGAAATCTTGATCCCATACTGGGCACAGAATTTATAGCCTTCCTTCTCTCCCTGCTTGTAAAATTTATACTGACATCTTGTCCTATGCTACATGAAATCTGAGATAGTATCAAAAGTACCTAATTATTCAGGAAATGTCATCTGACTTAATTCATCTACTTGGAAGTGTATGAATTTGCTATCCCAAATTAATGTTCCTTTCATTCATAATCTGATCTGGAGCCTGGAATGATGGTGCACACCTTTAATCCTAGCACTCTAGAGGCAGAGATAGGAGGATCACCATGAGTTTTAGGCCATCCTGGGACCACAAGAGTGAGTGCCAGGACAATCTGGGCTAGAGTGAGACTCTACCTTGAAAACAATATGTTCTGGGATAATCCAGTACTCTGTGTGGTCCATACTGTGTTGCTCCCTTTTTTCTATGCACAATCAAACACAAAAATGTAGTTTGGTAATTTTCAGTGATTCTATTTAACATATGGCCAGAGTTTTGGACAATGTAGATTTGCTTTGTCAAGAACATACAGAGTATTTGAGAGTGGGTCGTATTCTAGAATCTTGGAATCCCATGTCATTCTCCTTTCATGCCCTGTAGTCAGATTTTGTGCAGGTTTAGTTTAAGAGCACTTTCTAAATGCCCCACATATCCATAGGTCTCTACATGTGCAGAATGCAGTCTTCTTCACTCTCAGAAGCATGGCTCAATGTCCCATGAAAGCGTGCTGACACATGCAGTTCTACTCAGGAATTACCATGCGTGATTCACTTCCTTCTACCCACAGAACTTATTTCATCCTCATCCTATCTTATTCGCATCTCTTGTCTTTTTGGAGTGACTGTGACACAACCAATGAGATTGTAGGTTTGCAGGAGATGACCAGAGATTAACTCATACTCTGCACCTGAGCAAATCCCTCACACATTAGACCATGCCCAAAAGGTCCATTATTTCAGCTACTTTCAAATATGCCTGATTATTTTTTTTTCTAATACCTTCTGAAGAAAAATGACTTTATCTTGTTCTCACCATGGATAGTGGCTAAATCCAGCTGGAATACTTCCTATCTACCAGACTCATAACCCAAATGTTTTGGCTTTGAATATATATTTTTAAATATTACTCTGTGTTAATTACCTTTCTCTCTGCTGTGAAAATACCCGATAAAAAAAGCTACTAAAGCAGAAAAAGGTTTATTTTCGCTCACAGTTTGGGGGGATACATTTCATTATGGTGGGGAAGGCATGGCAGGAGGACCATTCAGTGAACAGCCAGGAAACTGAGAAGTGAAGGGTATTGCTTCTCATTTCTTTTCATTCAGTCAGGACCCCAACCCATGATATAACATTATCCACAGCTAGCGGAGGTCCTTCCACCTTCATTAATCTACTCTAGGAACTCCACCACACAGGGTGACTCTAGACTCAATTATTAAAATTGAGAAAACTATCAAATTATCAGAACATGATGGCATATTTTGATGTGAGACCCGATTTTAAACACACAAAAAATTATACTTGGTGTCCACCTTGTTTGAAGATAATGTTATACACTGGTTCAAATCCACCTGCGTTTTGAGTCTGACCGATCAGATGAAATGGAGTGTAGAATTCTCCACTTTTGGACCCATGTCAGCACTGAAAGCACTTTGGTTTTTGGAGCATTTTAGACTTTGCATGTTTTGAATTAGGATACCCAAATTGTAATTATAAAATCTCAGCAGAGGATAATTCTTTTGATGTGTGGACTGTTATATGTTCTGTCACAAAATCAAAAGTCACTCCATGTATTTGAGACATAGGCCAGCTTAACACAGTGAATTGGGCCTGTATAAATCTAACTGAATGACCAATATACTGTTAGAAGGGCTGTCTTAGGTTTTCAGTTCATGAGTAGAGCTAATACACATGTAGTAACAAGCATGCTGCTATTGTTATTGTCAAAGAAACAAACCCTCCAGAAATTTACCACGAATGGTCACAGCTTCTATACAAGATATGGGGGAAGTCTTAGGGAAATAAAAGCCCAGAGATGCATTAATGTCTCCATACCTCTCATGTATGTTTAAAGACACATAGGGGCAGAATTAGACATATTTTGGTGATTGTAATTTCCCTATTGCCTTAGCCCAACAAGACTGCTGTACCAAAACAACAAAAATTGGGCAGCTTAAATGAAAAATGTTTATTTCTCACAGTTCTGGAGTGTGAAAAACTCAAGAACAAGGCGACAGCAGACTCAGCATCTAATGAGGACCTGCTTCCTGATGCAGAGATAACCATGTACTTCCTGTGTCCTCACAAGGCCCACTGGTGAAATCCCCTGCATTCTCTAATGAGAACACTGATGTCATTTCTGAGGTGTCCACTCTTAGACCTAGACACCACCCAAGGCCCCATCTATGAAAAGAATCCCACTAAGGGATAGCATTCTATTATATGAATTTGTGGTAAAAATCATGTGGTTTACAAAATCTCTTTGTGTGTGAGTGTGTATGTTTGTATGTGTGTGTGTGCATGTCTGTCTGTGTGCATGTGTGCTTGCATGTTTATAGTTTATTATATTATAGTTAATCTATAAGAGATTGCCTTTTATTGTACCTCATGGATATCTGATAAATGTCATATGCATTTTGAACAAGGAAAACTATTCTATAATTGTGAATTATGATAATAAAAATTAGGCCCTTCCTATTTCTTTGTTCCCCAAATGTCCACAAGGATCATCAACTAGATGTAAGCCTACCTTTGATTTTTATTACTATTACTATTACTATTACTATAATTTTGATTTTTAAAGATAAGGTCTCACTCTAGCACAGGCTGACATGGAATTCACTAGGTAATCTCAGGGTGGCTTTGAACTCATGACTATCATCCTACCTTTGCTTCCCGAGTGCTGGGATTAAAGGCATGCGCCACCATGCCTGGCTGTACCCTTGATTATTTTTAAGTGGTAGAAGAAGTCAGCTCCTTAAAACTAGATATATAATGACAAAAATCAGATCAAAGACATAAGAATACAAGAAAGAACCTGGAGAACACTTGGTTTCCAAGTTATGGTCTTAATTTGTTAAACGAAATCTCCATACCAGATTTTTCCTTTCTTTTTTTCTTTTTTCTTTTTTCTTTTTTTTTTTTTTTATTTTTTGGTGAGGGTTCTGAGGTAGGGTCTCACTCTAGCCCAGACTGACCTGGAAGTCACTATGTTGACTCAGAGTGGCCTCGAACTCATGGTGATCCTCCTACCTCTGCCTCCCAAGTGCTGAGTGCTGGAATTAAAGAAGTACATACCTGATTTTAGATAAGAAATTGACTCTCTGATCCAGGATTCCTATCCACTGTTCCATCCTAGCTCTAACAAACAAGAGTTCTACTTTTAGTGTACTTCTAGGTGCCTCTGTGGCATGAAGTTTGAGCTCACATCAGATGCTTTAAATCTACCAGGCATTATTGAAATGCCTAATGTAACAACTAAAGTCAACCAAGATTCCTTTTGTTGCAATTTCAAATTCATTTCTCACTGGACCTCTAGGAAATTAATAGTGATTTATATTGTCTTTGGTTTTTTAATCTCAATTCTTGTACTTGTTAGTATTAAAAAAAAAAAACTATTGGTATGTGAGAATTTATAGCCCACTTTGTTATACTAATTTAAGTTATATGTATATAAGAGAATTAGAGGCCTATGAAAAAATCTAGACAATTTTTTATCAAAGAGCAGAGAGAGAAATATGAAAATAAACATAGCAGAAGGCAATGAGTCAATAAATTATTTTTAGTACTGAGGGACAAATAGAAAGACTGGATATTTAGCATGGAATCCATGTGATTCTCTGTAAGACTCAGAATGATTAAATCCACCAGCTTTGCTTGAAAATTATGTGCTATGACATGCAATCTCATATCATTCTTTGAGAAATGACAATTCATATTTTAATTGATTTTCATTATTTCAGTGCATGAGAAACACTGAGGAGCTTATGTGAGCTTCTCAATTTTATGACATGCACTTCCACCATGCTAGATCAGGAGAGCTTATAGGCTACTTTAGTTATGGGGAACTTCATTGCTCAAACCACGGTCTTCTTGTTTTCTATTCTGTAGAAGTTTCCTGAGGTGTACAGCACATCAAAAAGTCTCTCTGATAGGTAGGCTTATCCCCTTAGCTCAAGCTTATCTTAACTTTTAGCAGGAGGATCTATTCTATCTTACAGAGGGTGAAGAATACTGGGAAGAATGAGAATAAGTCAATACAACAAGAACAGAGAACTGACTGCTTACCATAAGATGGGTCACTTCCATCTCATCTTCCCAGGCCCAGAAGTCACTCCAGAGGAAGCAGTGACACTAAAAATACTCTCAATGTGAGTCTGCCAACCAGCTCCAGGAGATAATGACAGACACTGCACTCACTGAAACCTCATAAAAACAGAGGTCCAGAGTCTACAGAGGAAGCAACATTAAATGAGATCTCCATCTTGCCCACTACAGCTCACGGTACATTGCAGAAGAGGAGAATGAAAGACTATGAGAGTCTCAGAGTGGGGCCAATAACCTGAGACACCTTGTTTTCCCCAGCCCTGCAGAGAGAGTTTGACTGAGGGCTCTTGGTCCCCACAGTGAATACCAATAACCCCACAGAAGACCCTTAGCAGAATTGGTGTGCAGATAATGGGTCTAAAAATACAGCTTTTTTAATTAAAAAAATCAATAAGTAATATATTTTTTAAAAAGACAGGGAAGAGTTATTTATGTAACCATGAACTCCTTTGTAAACTATAGTGGAATTTTCAAGGCCCTGATTTATTATTTGCAGTATAAGAAGCAAGGCATAATCCTGAAGTTATTCTCAGCAGGACACAAACTTCAGACATATTTCCAAGATAAATAACTTGACTTAAGCACATTTGATATAACCATCAAAGTTTATTTCATGAAAACAAAGGGAAAGCATTCAGCAGTTCTCCAGACCAAAGCATATTTATATTCATAGAGTTCAAAGGGACCAGCATGGCACTATCATGACAAATTGGCACAATCTGGGTTTTTTAAAAGGTGAGGCCATCTTCTCAAGGTTACGTTTAGATTTTAAAGCTGGAATTCAGGATTTTAAAGCTGGAATTCAGGATGCCTAAACCCTTATTCAGAGAGTCCTTGTCATACAGCCCTTTGTCTAAATTAATGGCATATGTGGTGTTAAAAATTTCAAAATATCAAAACTATTGTTAATTTCTGCCCAAAATTGCATGGTTTTATTATCTAGGGTCTCCACTTTTCAAGTGCAGGCAAGTTTAATTTGAGTCTTTAAGAAAGAGTTACTTAAACATCAATCAGGATGATTAATTTCATCAGGTTTGTAACAACATGTTCAAGTTAATTTAATTTATACACGACTTTGAATACTTAATCTCAAAGAACCTTTAAAGATAAGCTGAAAGCATATTAATTATACCTGAAAATTAAAAAAAAAAAACCTGAGCTTGAAAGTTTTTAATCATTTATTTGGTTTTCTTTCTTCAAAAAGTGTGACTTACAAGCAGTTTACTCTCTCTAAATTCATTACATAATATGCAATATAACATTGAAAGTCATAATAAGTATCCATGCCAAAAGCAAAACATTTTTGCCTGTCATCAATTAGTATGCCTTAAGGAGAAATTATTACCCATAATTTCAAAATCATATGCAAAACAGTTACTAAATTGGATTTAATTATGAATATTAGTAACTTTTTGTCATAAATTGTGAGACATCAAGACTCAAGGAAAATATGAAATAGTTAAAATTAATTTGTATCATTACATATTGCTTAATATTTCATGATAAAGGTTTAAAAATATCTCTGAATCATTCTATCAATTTTGCTGTGCTCCTAAACAGTTCTAAAGAAATTTATTTTTTTGTCACTCAAGTATGAAATCTCAGAAAGAATGTACAACTAGAGTAAAATTTTCTTGTTCTTAATTCACAAAAATGTAATTTAAAATGCCCCACAGAATCCAAGTTTCTGTGCATTGACAACTATACATTGAAAACTTGAGAAGGCAGGTCAGACATCATCCTGAATGGCTTCTAAGAAGCATTTAACATCCTTCCATATGTGGCTGTGCACATGGATAAGTTTCCTAACTAGGTGGTCCTTGAGGGTGAAGTCCCACATTCTGCTATGTTCTAGCTTATTGTGAGGACAGGACGCCTGCACTGTCACACAGCTGAAACCTGTCCTCCTGGGATCAGGAAGCACATGGCCCTTCTATAATGTAAAGACTGTGTGGAGAAACTTATTAATATTAGTGCCTATTTTTTAACCCTTGGCTATGTCAACAATGTTCTTCCTTCTAAGCATGCATACAAATAATATCAGACTAACTTTCTGTTGAGAGAAATGATTCACATTTCTGTGGCTGGATGAGTGAATTAAGTTAGCAGGTTTTGTTTGTGTGTTTTGCTGTAGCTTTGACTGTTATTTCTTTCTGACCTCCCCAGGCCCTTGCAATTCAAAGGTAGTTTTCACTAATTACAGTTTACAGCAGGTGTCATATTCCCAAACCAGATTTCTATGTAGTATGGTCTGACAAGAAAAGGAAAAAATAACAACTCTGTGTAGATATAACTAGGTTTGCACAATCCCACCTATCACAAGTGCATTACACAGACTCCTTTCATCCCTGTGCCAATGTCAAACATGCAATCAAGCCAACACTGAGATATTGATTGAGGCACAGAGCAACTTCATTTCAGGTAAAATCGAGAGACTAAGCACACAGCTGTATTTTCTTGCCTGGCAGTGAACAAATGTGGAATAAGGCTATCACCAAGAGAGCCAGGCAAAACAATACTGTCTCATTTATTTCTATGAGTAAAATTCATTCAACAAACAAATCTTAGCCACAAAATCCTAAATATCACATTTAGCACTTAGATGTGTTACTTAAATTCTATTTTTCTATTCAAGAATAACTTTTTATCCTGGATGTGTCCTATTTAAAAAAAAGCAATGTTCCCATTTACAGTTTCCCAAGGGCTTGTGTAGTGTGGTCCCTCAATCTACAGGTAGAATAGAATTCATTGACACTGATTCAGGATCCCAAACAGGAAGAAAATGCCTAAAGATCATAGCCAATGAAAAATGGAATTTTAAAGCCCTGCGTGGTGGCTCATGCTTTAATCCCAGCATTTAAGAGGCAGAGGTAGGAAGATTGCTGTGAGTTCAAGGCCACCCTGAGACTCCATAATGAATTCCAGGTCAGCATAGGCTAGAATGAGACCCTACTTTGAAAAACCAAATAAAGAAAAAAAAAGAAAAATGGAATTTTATATATTCACAATGTAAACATGACATAAACTTCAACCAGAAGTGTTTCACAATTACATACCACAATATAAATCTCATGTTGTTTATTAAATAAAAAAAAGACACAAAAATTCTCTCTTTTGTCTCACACACTTCAATACCTCCCATATATCTCTTTGACAGTCAGGTACTATGAAAATATTGTCTAGGTAATGTAACAGTTTGAGTACGATATTGTTACAGTGAATTTCAAAACATATAATATCATGAGTCATGTAATTGGAAGCATGATTACCTATTGATTTCAACATTTTCATGAAAGTAGAAAGAGTATTGATATTATCCAGAATAATGTTGGCTTTAAATCAGAAAATACACATTGTGTTCATAACAAATAATGAAAATAGATGTCACTGAACATAAAGCAAGATATTATAGATTTTCTTAGTAGTAAGTACTGACAAATGTAGTAAAAAATGAAAAATTGAATAGAACAAGCAGCAAAAAATGTGACAGATGAATCAATGTCTTAGAGATAAAAATGATACATGTTTTCTATGCTTGCATACATTTACAAGGATGCCATTTATCTGTTAGGTATTTGCTGATTTTTCTTAATGCATGTAACACATTCATTGGCATAATAAGGGTGAAAAGCTATTAGTAATGGTCATTGGCCAAACAGATTTGTGAGGAAAAAGTAAACACATGATGAAATGTTTGGTAAACTATTCTTTGTTTTCACATACATTTAATCAATTTTCAGCATTCATAATGGCAATAATGTCCTAGACATAACAGAAAAAGTTAAAGATTATAACAGTTTGTTAAAAGTATGATATATTTAGATGCTCATTTTATTTATATTCTTTAGCATAATATTTTCACCTTTAGAAATCTTTCTCTCCCTCCCCCCATGAGTATATATCTGTGTGTGGGACACTCCAGTGTCTCTTGCCTCTTAAAACGAACATAATAGTCTTATGCAACTTTTTTTTTCTTTTTTCTTTTTTCTTTTTTTTTTTTGTATTTTTTCTTTAATTTAATTTATTAGTTTTCTTTTCAGTAAATACAGACAGTTTGGTACCATTACTTAGGCTCATCTGTGATCTACCCCCTCCCATTAGACCCTCCTTGTTAATGAAAATGGGTCGTGCATTGTGGAGATAGCCCCCAGTTATTGGTATGATAAATGTCTCTGCAAATCATGACCCAACATGTAACTCTGACATTCTTTCCACCCTCTCTTCCGCAAGATTTCCCTGAGCCATGTTAGGTTCATTTTTGGTCTGCTTCAGTGCTGAGGTGTTGGGGGCCTCTGAGGCTTTGGCTCTCTGATTTGGTAGGAGTTGATTTTTCTCTGGGTCGATCTCCGCCCCCTTTGTGCTGGTATCCGG
Source organism: Jaculus jaculus (assembly GCF_020740685.1). Classification (NCBI taxonomy): domain Eukaryota; kingdom Metazoa; phylum Chordata; class Mammalia; order Rodentia; family Dipodidae; genus Jaculus; species Jaculus jaculus. The sequence continues at coordinate 25,033,197 of NC_059110.1, forward strand.
TTCACAGGAAAACATCACCCTTGCTTATTTCACCAGTTGTCCTTAGTTTCAGTTGGGCCCCTTTTGAGGTATGTTGGGGCAGCTCTCTTCTTAGGATCTGCATCTATCTGGAAAAGAGAAGCAGATTCTCCAACAGAGAGTAAGTTAGCACGCGGAAAATTGAGATAACACTTACTTTTTTGATAGACAGTTTGATAGGTGTAGGCCCTCTTATACCCCGTGATTGATGGTAGCTTGATATTGTAGAGTGGGCTTGTGTTTGGGTATGGTTCTGACTTGTTTCCCAGTTCCAGCTATGGGTCTAGTACCACTGAGTGGATCAGTTAGCCAACTCAAGAGCAATTGATTCCTCACCATGGCTATGTACCACTATTGCACTTGTGTGGGCATCACATCCGGTTATTTGTTGCTAATTAGGTTAAACAATGTGTTGCTTGGACAGATCTTGGTCATTTCCCCCAGTCGCCTATGTAGCGCCTTCTGGCACTAGACACGCTGACTGTCTGGGGACTGACTCTCTCCTGGCTTTCAGCCATGTCATTCCATTTTACGCGTCAGCTGCGTATGGAGTCTTCAGCAATAGGGTCTTACCACTGGCCTTTGGTGGGTCATTGTACTCAGTAAATACAGTCAAGTTGGTACTGTTCTTAGCCTCTTCCATGTCCTTCCCCCTCCACAGGGACTCTCCTGGCTGGGGTATATGGGTTGTGCATTGTGGGGTTAGCCTTCAGTTTTGAGTGTGGCTCTGACATTCTTTCTGCCCCCTCTTCCACAAATTTCTCTGAGTCTTTTTTTTTTTTTTTTTTTTTTTTTTAAATCTGGCTTACTTAAGTAGCTTGGGAATTGAAGTCAGGCTGACAGTCTCTGCAACAAGCACCTTTAACTACTGAGCATTCTTCTCAGCTTCTTTTTCATTTTTAGAAGAAAACTTTTCAGAAAATCAATAAAATATTTTTAAAAATATCATTGTATACCATCTTATTATTCTTCCCTTTTACAAAAGAACCAAAAAGATTATATGTTAGTAATTGAAAATATTATAGGACAAAAAATAAGAATGTATGAAAGAAACAACAGAAACAGTCCAATTAACTTCACCTCCATGAAGTTTCTAGAAGACCCAATATTATCAAAGTAAGCTCAGATTCCATAGTAATTTGGTGGCCAAAGGTTAAGATACTTTATATGAGCCCAGGGATGTAAACTTGTGTCAGTATATAAATATAAGTAAGTATAATACATCATAAATATTTTTTTTTATTTTGAGAAGTATCCATTAAAATTTTCATTCTTTAAAATTTGGTAGGTGATTTCTTATGTGTATTTATTATTAACTTATGCATATTCTCTGTATAATCTGGAAGAAGTAACTTGTCAAGTTTCCTCCCAGCATATGATTTTTCATATTTGGACAATATTTTAAGATAATAAATTAGTTATTTGGGTGAAATCTTATTAATTCACTTGTGCTCTTCATATATACATATGGCTAATTGTTATAAGTTCAAGTTTTATCATCACCTCTGTGATTCAACACAAGTTGGATTAGTGTTGGCTATAGGCTAATGTTAATGTTTTCATATATCATAAAGTACTTCCAAAACCATCCAGAAAAATAAGAAACATATCACTTTCCTATCAAAATGCTGTGATGCTCCTGCCAAAACTAAAATTCATCTCTTATCAAAATTCACTAACAAGAATTTTACAAACAGTACTTCTTAAAATTTAAAATGAAAACAACTTAAAATATATGAAATAATTGCTTAAGTTTTGACATTAGGTAGTAATGTGATTTTCCCAAAAGAAGAGAAATATGATATGGTACTGTGGCAGACAGATTCAGGTTTGCTGAGATGAACTTCCAGACCAGGCACAGTTATGGAGGGAGGGATTTATTGAAGCTAACAGATCCAGGGCAAGTTCCATAATGGCAGAAGGTAGCCTGCCTTCACAGGTCCAAGCAGAGAGAGAGAAGCACAAGCCAAAAGCCAAAGCCACACAGCATAGCACACTTCAGGAACTCCAGCTAGGCAAACTTTGCATATCTTTAGGGTGCAATCCCTAACCCACCACCACACTTTAAGATCTGCCCAGTGATACCTCAGATGCAAACACTGAATATATTGGGGGGCATCTATTCAAACCACCACTAGTACTTAGGACTTTTCCTGTATATCTGCATATAGTTTTGGGGACTTTGTTCTGTCTATGGACCTGGGAGGGATTGTCTAAGATGTGAATTGAATACCTGTACAAAGTAGATGATTGGACTAAAATAACTAGGATTTGCAGGCAAGAGCACCATAGACATAGCCAGAAGGGAATCCTACAGATATGCAAGCAGAATTCTTAGCCTTGTCAAGATCTGATGAAACAATTCATATAAGTAAAATACCAGAGCTAGAGGAAATAAACTACTTAAATCAAACATAGAAAAATATCCACATAGATTAAACAAGACTAGCAATTCTTTGTGTCCCAATTAGTCAATGTGAATAAGTTTATAAGTCAGTATGCCTTGGACAAAGAACCTAAAAGGTTTTTCTGCTCCCTTATAACAATTTAGATGAAAATTGCAATGAATCTAAAAGGAAATTTAAAGTTATGGGTGACCAGGAATTGAGAATAAAGATTATGAAGAATCAAATTTCCCTCATATAAATAAAATATGTTCAAGATCAAAATTCTAGAATACATATAGGGATACAAAAATTCTTAGCACTGATCTAAGGTTTAAAACTATCCCCTAATCAAAATTCAAAAGCACTCAGAAGCAGAAAGATGTGGTCCATAATGAATAGAAACATGGATCTATGAATAAACGGTCAATAACCCAATAAAAAAACTAGCTATTAATATATGAATGAGGGGTTAGAGAGATGCATCAATGGTTAAGTGCATATCCTAGGCAGGCATAATAATCTGAGGGGCTGGAAACTATCAGAGCTGACATCTCCAGGTCCCATGTTAATAGATCAGTTTAGCTACACTTGCCTGTAACTCCAAGGAGAGTAGAAACATGGAATCGTCCTGGTTCCAGAAAGACAGTAAGATCCAGTGTTAGTAAAAGACTGTCTGAATAATGATCAGACAGAAGGGGAAAGAGGCACGACCCCCCACATTCTGCTCCCATCATGACAGGGAAGTTCCTAGGAATCTGCAAAGGCTCACACACCTGCACACACCACACACAGAAACACACACACATAAACAACACATTTTATACACATATACACACATAAGCAATTTTTAAAATTCTAGGAATAGTCACTATTGTATGTTCAAAAAGGTTAAGAAACGCTTGAATATTTAAAGCAGAGGCTTAGAACATATAACACCAAATACAAATGTGGAGAAAGGAACAATAGTTTTCTGTAATGAAAACATGCATATATTGCAGCAAATAACATGCTAAAATGGGGTATTTTTGAATGAGGAAACATAGCAATAGTAAATATAAACAATACAAGAAAAAAAATGAAGAGAGCCATTAAGACCCATAACCTAACATTAAGGGAATATATGTGTATAAAGAATAGGAAAATTCATGCAATATTTTTCAACGAATACTGGATAGGATTTCAAACTCATTGGAAGCTATAATCATGCATATCTAATAAGTGCAATTAGCCCTGAATGCTAAAAGTAAACCTCATAAATTATATTTAAGCCACAAAAAAATTAGTTTAAGCAAAACTAGCCAGCAGAGTAAGTGTTACAGGGTTCATGTCCATAGTGTAGGAATGACAATGATAAAGGAGGTAGATCAAAGTATTCTAAGGTCATAGTAATATACGTGAAGTATAGTCATATTACCCAAAGTATTATAAGTTAAATAAACTAAGCAACCACTACCATAAACAACAGTTATTGATAATAAGCTAATAAAGAAGATAAATTTAAAAGTATAGTAATCATTTTGAATGAAGGCAGAATAAAGACGAAGAGGTAAGAAAACTAAGGATAAAATAGCAACGTTGTTTAAGTAATCTAGCCTTACCAATAATTTCTATAGTATAATTTTTAAAACCTCAAATAATGGATTGTATTAAGAAGCATCTAAAGCTGGGTTTGATGTTGTATACCTTTAATCCTAGCACTCAGGAGAAGAGGTAGGAGGGTCACTGTGAGTTTGAGGCCACCCTGATACTACATAGGAAATTCTAGGTCAGCCTTGATTAGAGTGAGACCCTACCTCAAGAAAATGAAAAAAAAAATAATAATAAAGAAAGAAACAGCTAAAAAATAGACCTGAAAAAATATACTGCCTACAAACTATTTTAATATGAATAAATAAAACATTATTCAAAGATATGGAAAATATACCATGAAACTAATAATATAAAGAAAAATGAAGTAAGTCTACTAAGCTCAGTAGCATTCAGAACAAATAATATTGCATGAAGAATGAGAATCACTATGTAATAATGGAGTCACATTATCAAAAATTGGAAATAATCTCAATATTTATCCACCTAATTTAGAGCTTCAAAATTGTCCTAAGTGCTAGCAATACTAAATTAAGCAAAAATTGATATAACTATAAAATGAGTTACATGAACAACTAATTATAATGTCTTCTTAAAAAACTGTATCACAATATTTTTTGAGTGAGGAGGAAGAACAGCAATAATATAGACAGTTAGAGAACTATGAAAGAAACTGAGCTAAATTTTATGCATAAGACATACCACCCAAAGCAGAAAACACACATTTTTCACAAGTATGCATGAAACATTTAACAAGGCAGCATTGTGAGTCCTAAGATATTTTAAAGTAGTCCAGTGGCCAAAAGTGTGTTATATGACCATGATGGAGGTGAAGTATCAGTGTATGATATCATGAACATTACACATGGCTGAAGCCAGTCCTTGTGAATTGATTTAGAGGATCTGTCCAGTACCCTTCAAGGTTTCAGTAAACTGCATTTGCAGTAATTGCCTGGCCGGTTCTATGACATATACAATATGCACATGCACAGAAACATTAGAAATAAAAACCTTGGAGAAGTGCATAATGATAGATAAATGCCTGTCATTTCCAGGGATATTGAAAAGCTACACAAAAGTAAAAGTGTCAGTTAAGCATGAAATAAACACTGTGAAAGGTCTACTTTTATTATTTATTAAATGTAGCAATTCAATGTGGCAAGACTGGTCTTTCAACACATGGTACTGGAATTTTTGAATAACAACATGCAAAACAAATAGGCACAAATCCAACAATTTAACTTTTACCTAATTGTCATATAAATGCTTGTCTTGAAAAGGGTCATGATCCACAACTTAAACCATAACAGTACAAAATTTCAAGTAGAAAACAGGACAGGGGAATCTATGTAACTTTAAAACTTTCAACATAATTAGAAGAGTATAATGCATGGAATAAAACAATGATATACTATACTTTGTTAAAATGAGTATGCTCACTCTTTGAAAACTACCAGTTACAAAAAGAAAAATAAGGGGTAGAGAGAAGGCTTAGCCATTAAGGTACTTGTCTGCAAAGCCTAAGAAACCAGGTCTGATTCTTGAGTACCCATATAAGCCAGATGCACAGATGGCTCATATGTCTGTCATATTTGGTAAAAAAAATAAAAGGCTTCTATATAAAGAATTCAACAAAACCTCATTAAAAATCTCACAAACTATCTCAAAAGGGGCATGGATCATGCAATATAAAATTATGTAGTCTATATTTCATAAACTAAGAGATGATTTTGGATGTGTTCGCTGTAACAAATTGATAAATGTGATTGATAAGTTTAGACAAATGTAGTTCACATATTTAAAGCATTGTACAAACGATGCAGCTAATAAAATATCAAGTGGTGTTTCAATAATCTTTGACAGTTGAACATCAATCTGTAATGTATATAGTGAGAGATCTTCATAGGTATGCACATAAGATATATGGCTAACAAATAATGACTTCTGGGGTTTTTCACATCAGTTTTTATTAGAACAACACAGATTAAGGTTGCAGGGGTGAGTGGGGGAGATAGCGCAGTGGAAAACGTGCAAGCACGAGGACCCGAGCTCTGATTCTCAGCACCCATGCAAATGCTCTGTAGACATAGATGCCTGCCTCTAATTCCAGCACTCAAGAGGCAAAGGCAGGGGACCTGGTGTCAAACCGGCTAGTTAAACTAAAAGAATCCACAAACTCTAGGCTCAAGGAATGGACCCTATCTTTGTAAATAAAGAAAAAAGTGATGGTCTCTCCAGGCACACAATATTCATTGGAACCATCATGCCAATAGGAAAACACATACACATACGAACACACACATGCATTCATACACACACATGCACACACACACACACACACACACACATTCACACAAGAAAAATTGTGTGGGGATAGCACTGTGCAAGAGCCCTGTGAAAATTTAACAAAGTGCATGGTATCTAGTGATGACCAGGACTTAGGTAAACTGGAATTCTTGTGTGAAATAGTATGCAAAATAGTATAGGCAACTTGGAAAACTGTCTGGTGGTTTTACAGGTTTAAGGTACCTACCTTATGCCTCAGTAAAATCACTCCATGGCACTTGCTCTGGAGGAAGGAAAACATTCATTTATGTAACAAGTTACATTTAATATTCATAACAGATTCATCTTTTAGTAAATACCCAACTAGAAAATCTCAAGTAGCCATCAAAAGATTAACATTATAACTGTATTTCTGCTAAACTATTGATAAATAGTCCTTTAGAGATAACCCTTGGAATAACTTTGTTGGAAAAATACCCCCAAATATCCTTACTATATGATTTCTTCACCACCATCTACCTTTTGTCCATCCCCATTTTGTGACAATCTTTACATGAGTATACACGTACATCAAAGTTCTTGAAATCGTGTGATTTAAATATGCACTTTCTATTATGAGTCCATTATGCTCCTTAAAGTGATTATGACAATTACCATTGATTTAACATGAACATGATTTATTTTCATAAGTATCCAACATTGGCAAGTTAGCAAATTTAGACCAGGATCAGAAAGGTGGATTTCAGTAACATGAATAGGCTAAAACTGATTGTTCTGGAGTCAACAAGTGACTTTGGAGGACTTTTTTGTATGTCTGTCTCTTTTTTCCATCAAATTTTATTTTTCAAAAGGCTATACTCATATCCCCTCTTGCCTGCCCCCATTGCACTGAGAATGTTTCTCAGTGTGATCATTGGTATCCACGGCATAGTTCTGAAGGCTTCAGTCAGTCTTAGAGTCCTATGCCTCTTACTGTCTTGTTTTCCTAGCGGATTACCAGTGCAGGTCTTATGATAATGAAAGATTTGAAAATGGGCAAGGAGACAATGTCTTAAATCCTCAACATACAAACAGCATATAATCTATCTTCATCCTTCTCATGGAGGCAAGTCACATTATTAGTTTCAGAATAAAGGGTGGGAAATGTACTCTAGCAATTATGAGAATGTAGTAAGCTGTGCTTCCAGATCTGACTGAAAATTGACCCAATAAAGTAAACCAGCACACCTAAGAGATAGAATATTTTGTTCAAACTATTTACAAATATCAGTATGTGTGCTTATGTGATTTCAATATAAAATAGTTAAACCTACTTCAAGACTGATTTTTGTCAAGGAAATTGGAGCAAAAAGTAATTCTTTTTTTAAAATTTTTTTTGTTGTTTATTTTTATGTATTTATTTGATAGCGACAGAAAGAGAGAGAAAGAAGCAGAGAGAGAGAATGGGCGCTCCAGGGCCTCCAGCCACTGCAAAACTACAGACGTGTGTGCCCCCTTGTGCATCTGGCTAACGTGGGTCTTGGGGAATCAAGCCTCGAACTGGGATCCTTAGGCTTCACAGGCAAGCACTTAACCACTAAGCCATCTCTCCAGCCTGCAAAAAGTAATTCTTAAGCATATATATGTAAAGTCCTTGATTCTATGAAAAAAAAAAAAAGCAGCCTCATGGGTAGATCTATGAACATTACAATGTCCATCAATTACTCCTCAGCTCTGCATTCTAGATTGCAAAACTGCTCCAAGCCAAGGTCTTCTAAATTTCTCAATCACTATAACTTCTTTAGGTTGAAATCCTCATGTGTTTTTTATTCTATTGTTTGTAAACATTTAATACTTATCTAGATATTCTTCATGTTTTCATATTTCTCCAAAAAGTACCTAAGAGAATTTCAAGGTGACTCATGCATTCAGAGGTTTTGGAAAATGTTAGGAGGAATGAATCATCAACCCGGATTGGTAATTCTGCTGAGTAACATAGCTGCCCACATTGTGTCCTAGTTAGTACAGAGGAAGTTAGAACTTTGAATCTCTCTTGGCAAGATATACAGAACTCTAAAGGATAAACACGTAATTCTCAGGGGCTCAAGATATATTTGTCAAAGTAAGTTCACAATAGCTGTCTCATCTACAGTAATTATTTCTCTGGGGTAAAGCACATGCAGTTTCAGAAAAACCTCAAGTAAAAGAAAATTTCTATTTTAATTTGAATATAAAATATAACATTTCTTCTTCAGAAGTATAGCTGTAACATTCAATTAGGAAGGACAAAATTCTCTCAGGACATTTTCTTTCTATGACATTGTTTTTCTTCTTACTGCAAGAAGAGAGAGAAGAAAAACAAAAGATTTATCTGCATAATTTTTCACCTCAGTGTGAATTTTCTTTCTTTTTTTTTTTTTAATGTTGTTTAAACCCAGTGAGCTCAGGAATGATGGCAATGGATAAACCCCAATCTGTATGTTAGTTGGAACTAGATGTCAAAACAATATTTTGTTTTTCTAGTTGTTAATATTGCAGAAAAGTGAAAAGAGAAGGTAAAAAGAAATTACAGGAGTTTACAAAATATTTATCACTTGTTCCACAGGCACAACAAAGAAGAAGGTAACTGTAAAATAATAATAGCTCTAACTTTGCAGACTAAAAGCGGCAGGGGATGAGGGCTATGAGCATCCCACATCTGTCCTTTTGATCTTGTTATTATGAGCTGCCGAAGGGGAGGGAGGTCCTGCTGCTAGCGAAAAGCAGATCACGGATGGAAAGGTAAATGTCAAGGCAGAACTAAGGTTAAAATATAAAATCATAACCGAAGGTAACAACGTTGGTTTGTATGGAATGCCAACTGGAAAAAAAAAATCATAGTTGGAAAATAGAAATAGGAGTGAAACAGGAGGAAAGAAAATAAAACAATGTTAAAAGGTCATTTCTTTAAAGCACACTGAAGTACTAACTTGCCGGTTCTGACTTTTCATGGGAAGGGTAGTTTAGGAAACAATGTCTCACATCCGTGGATTCTTAGTCGAAGTTTTTTTTATCCCTCTCCACTTTGTATTTTGATCCATTCCTCAAAGTATAGATGGCTCCGTTTTTGCAAATATCTCTGATATGCCTATGCTGACATGCCTGTACAAAAATCTGTCATAGTTCTGCTCTTTGGTGAGGTATGATTGCACTGACAAGAGTCGGAATTGAGCACAAGGACGCACTACTTCCTGAAGCTGAACAATGGTGACAACATCCTTTGGACCCATTTAAGTGTGGTCTGTTTGTGATTATTCCTTATAAAGAGATGTTTGTTTGCAAGATACCTTATCTCTTTTTCCTTTTTTTTTTTTTTTTTTTTTTTTTGCTTAATAAATAATAGTGATGAGTCAGAATGCTTCAGTCGTCAAACATGGCACACAGAAAGGGATTCATTCAATCTGTTTACATGGCTGGCTTTGACATTTACTGAGTCATCATTGTCATCTTGCATTATTCAGAATGACCATAATTGCATGTGTAACATTTTAAAATGAAGCATGTACTCTGTGAAGAGAAAAGGAGTAACATTATTTTTTTAAATATATTTTCATTAGGTATGGACACATGTGAATAACACATGTTGGTACCATCCTTTTCCTCCTTCTTGCCTTTTTTTTTTTTCCTGAAAAGGCCATCCTCATTGGAATGCAGGCCAATCCCATGAGGACTGTGGGTCATGCATTATGGAGGGAGGCAATGTCTTTGTGCAAAATGTCCCAAGTTTTGGCCCTCAAAATCTTTCCACCCCCACTTCTGCAATATTCCCTGAGCCATGCTGGGAGCATTTTAAGTCTGTGTCAGGGATGGGCACTTAAGAGCCTCTGGATCTCTGTTTTGGTAGGTGTTGAGTCCCCTCATTGTCTATTTCTATCACCCTCGTGCCAATATCAGATTCACTAAGAAAGCAGAACTCTTCTAATTTCCCAAACTCCTTTGTGGTTTCAGCTGGGGCCAGGGTGAAGTGCATTTGGTCATTTATCTCCTCCGATCTAGCTCCTATCTGAAAAAGAGGAGCAAATTCTCCAGTGGAGAATGAAGTCAGCACTGGCTAAATGGGATAACCATTATTAATTTAGAGAGAATTAAAAGGGTATAGACCCTCTTTATAGTCTAAGGTTAGTGGGAGCTTGACAATGGAAAGCAGAATCATTTTCTGGATATGATTCTGAATTGTTTCCCAGTTCCAAATATGGCTTCCTTTCCATTGAGCAGATCTCTTAGCAAATCCAAGAGCAGTTGGTTACCCACCATGGCTGTATGCCACTATTGCATTTGTGTGAGCATCACATCAGGTTGTTCACTTCTGAGTTGCTTAGATTTTGAGTTGCTTGGACAGATGTTGGCAACTTTCCCCTAGTAGGACATGTAGTGAAATTTCAGGGCTAGATAATTGCCTGACTGATTGTCTGGAGACTGGCTCTCCTCTGGATTCCAACCAGGTCTGTCCATGGTTCATCCTTGCAGGTATTCACCTTACCTTTTGAGATAGGATCTAATTGAACTTGGAGCTCACCAATTTGGCAAAATGGGCTGGCCAGGAAGTTCCAGGCATTGCTTACATGCCTCACTAGATCTAGGATTACAATTTCATGCCCCCACACCCAGCTTTTACATGGGTAATGGGGATCTGGAAGTCGGTCTTCATGTATGCATGGTGAGCATTTTGTCAACTGAGCCATCTCCCTAACTCCATTACCAATTTTTAAAACTAAATGTACATGTGAAAAACTAACAAGACAAATCTAAATTGAAATGTATTTTCCTTCTTAGCCTGGTGCCTAAGAGCAAATCTAAATTGAAATATGCACCCAAGGACAACTGTTTGTTTGTTTCTTTTTTCTTTCAAATGTCACTGATATAAGCAATGACAAAGGGGAATATGTTCTATGTAAAAAGGAAGCTAAGGCAGAACATCAGTGATGTGTAATCAAACATGTTGAAAAGTCTATAATTGCATTAATGAGTAAATGAAGACATTTGATTATGAGATCAATGATAATGGTGTGTGTTGCTGCTGAATGTTCTGACAGATAGTCTTCCTAGGATTATGGAGGAGTTTTCTCACATTTTAGGCAATATGTGACATATTCTTGAATAAATTAGTGTACTATCTGTAAAGTATCTCAAATGGAGAAAAGAGAAGACACAAAATTGCTAAATGTCCAAGGTCAATGAATGGAGAAGTAAATATAAATTTATTGACAAAGTCTTGCAGTTATGTACTGTGTCACCACAGGTCCTGTGCAATGGAGCCCATCAGTCATAGGCTGAAACCTCCAAATATGTGAGGCAAAACAAACTTTCTTTTACATAAGTTGATTATCTCAGACATGTTCCTGTAATAATAAAAACATGACTAGCACAACTTACAACACTCTTTTCTGTGGTTTGAATTTCAAAGTAAACAAATTGAGCTTACTGAGGTTTCAGGCACATCGATTCCCCGTGAAATATTTCTATTACATGTCTAGTTCAAAGAAAGTTTTGTTCAACCGAAATGAAGCTGAAGTTAACATTTTTTTTTCCTGCCCTTAATATAATCATGTAATAAATTTTCTTAGAAATAGTTAATATGATACAATATAAAATGCATTATTTTCTAATGGTTAAATATTTTTGAATTCTTAGAGTAAATTATCCTAGCCATGGAAAGTTAATCTGGAGTGATGTGCTACTGTGGTTTTCTGTTACATTTTATTCTAAGTAAAATGTCTGCTCTTAGCTTCATTCCTTAAAATCAGCATCTGAAACTTACTGGAAGGTATTCATAAATGTCCCACAATTTCTTTACTGTTGTCTCCTGTGCCCCCAACAAACTGTAGGTTTATCAAGAACTATGACTGTCCTCTATTCTTTTTTGTACCATTAATGACAAGTTGACATACTGCTTTTAATAAAACAATATTGAAAAAAACAATAAGAACAGCTACATTGGAAAATAGAGATTGAAAAGCCTATGAAAAGATAGCTTTAATAGTTCAAGCAAATAGGTATTTTGACAGGGACAAAGAGAAGAACTGGAAACATTCAGGTCCCTCTGATGACTGGATCAATACTGTTCAAAGTAGTAGCTGAGAATGACTCCAGGTTCTAGTTTCATACACTAAAATTTTATTTTGGTTTGGCTTTTATTCATTTTGTTGTATTTTGACTCATTGATTCTTTAGGTCACAATTTAATCTAAAGAACTGGTTTGTAGTTTACTAAATATTATAAGAAAAAGCCCCCACATCCCTGTTATTTAAACAAACTGAAGTGATTAGCTCCACTTTGTAGGTTATCTATAACTGAGATAGTAATTAAGAGATTTTCCAAAGATGTATACACAGCAAAGAAATAAATTTGAAGACAGGGTTTGGGCCTTCTGAAGTTTCTATGTCCATTTCTTTCCACTATTTTATTAAGGATTGAAGTATGCCCCTTCTACTTTCTCCATATTCATATGTTGAAATCCAGTGGAATTTTATGGAAAGTGTCATTGCAATGCAGATAGTTACACTGAGGAACAAGGTGGCCAGTCAATGTAAGTGGTGGGAGCATAAAAGTAGAAATGATTAGGTAGACAATCCCACAGGGAGAACACAATGAGCAGATGAACAGAGAGAATAGAATTTTCCTCCAGGACGCAAAGCAAAGCCAGAAGTTGTCAGCAATGCCCCAAAACAGAAGTTGGTTCTCCTTGAAATCCTCAGGTGAAACCAAACCTAGGAACAGCATCATTTGGACTTCTAACCTCCAGGACTAAGAGGAAACAAGTGCTTGTTTAAGCCACTCACTGCAGTACTTTGATATGGCAACCCTAGGAAATTAGTACAAACATCTTGGCACATAATGACCAAAATTAAACGAGTTATATGCCATGTATCCACTACTTCAGTTCACTTTCCTGTATGTTGTGATTATTTTAATCTAATCTCACATGCCAGAATGATCTAAACGTCATTGAAAAGCAATTTAATTAAAACTTTAACTCTTAGCCAGATATCAAAATTTAAATTTATGGAGGGAAACATCTCATTTGACCTTGTCTTCCACAAAAGCTGTACATTCCCATAACCACATCTTCTTAAATAAAATTAAAGTGGATCATTAGCATTCAGTTTCCTTTTACCATGAAGGTCTTTTAAAAATATTTTATTTATTTGAAAGAGAGATTGAGAGAGAGAAAAGAAGCAGATAGAGAGAAAAAGAATGGGCACACCAGTGCCTCTAGTCCTGCAAAGGAATTCTAGTTGCATGTGTCACCTTGTACCTCTGTCTTATGTGGATATTGGGTAATCAAACTTGGGTCCTTTGGCTTTATAGGCAAGTTTCTTAAACATTAAACCATCTTTACAACCCTTGAAGATCTTTAAAATAAAAATATATGAAATTATTACATTTTTTCATGTATAGTTACAATTAATAGTCTGAAATGTTTTGTTTTTATATTTTTGAAATAGGTAGCCCTGGCCTTGAACTCTTAATCTCTCTGTTTCAGCCTACAAAGTGTTAAGGCTTGAACAAGCACACCCAGCTGAACATTCTAAAACAAATTAGCATAATTGTTGTGTTAGTTTGACTGGATGTCCCCCGATAGACTGAGGAAATGTATTCAAGCTTGTAACTTGGCGTCAATGTTGATGGTACCTTGGGTACAGCCTTAAGGTGTGAGGGTGTATTTGTAATTGTAGTCTAAATATTTGCAATGTGATTGAGTTCTGCCTGGGGTTGCTGGAGTGTGCTTGCTTGTAGTGCTGGTGGTGGTATAGAAATGCATGGGCCTGTGAAAGGGGGCCAGTTTCTCCCACCATTATGGGACTTTCCCTTAATCTGTAAGCTTCAAATATATTTCCTTTCTCTCATAACTGTGTCTGGTCTGGTCATACCAGCCATGTGAAACTGACTATGACAAGTAGTTATAGGTAATAGGTTGGACATGCTTATATTAAACAATTATCCTTATATAACTCAAATTTAATTTTAAGCTACTGTGCACCATTTTGATTGACACCTTTGCTGATCTCAGCTAAAGGATTCCTGTCTGTAAAGTTCAACTGCATAAAATCAGAAAAGGAAGTAATTATAATGAATCCTTCCAAAGACTACTGAATAGGTAGAAAATGATTGAAAAGAACTTAGTAAGAATTATTATTTGTGAAAACAATACATCTAAATGCTTTATAAGTTCTTCTGATAAGATTATTAATTATTGTCAACAATTTATTTAATCTTGTCTATTTCCACCCACCACAGCTCCTCATTTTTTTTTTCATTTTTCCTTCATCCTATAGTTCTCCTGATTTCTGGCATATACATTTTATTATCCTCTCTTGTGCCCCTTTCCTCCCTCCATTTTGATGTCTCCCTAGACTCTCAAAATCCTTTAGGGTCCTACTAAGAAATTATACACATAGGGCTGGAAAAATGGTTTAGCAGTTACAGTGAGTGTCTGCAAAGCCTAAGGTCCCAGGTTCGATTCCCCAACACCCAAGTAAGCCAGATGTACAAGGTGGTACATGTGTCTGAAGTTCATCTGTACAGGTTAGAGGCCCTGATGTACCCATTCTCTCTCTCTCTCTCTCTCTCTCTCTCTCTTTTTCTCTCTTCCTCTCTGCCTTTTTCTCTCTCTCAAATTAGTAAATAAGTAAAATTTATATAAAAAGGAAATTATACATATATGCATAGAGGTATAGATATACAGTTATAGGCATGGATGATATAGAGATAGATAATAGATCTCTCTCTCTCTATATATATATATAGATAGGCATATATATATAATAGATGTAGATAGATAAATATAGATGATATAGATATAGATAGATAGATATAGATATAGTCTGTATATGAAAAAAAGCATACAATATTTGTAATTTTGGTTGGGCTTATTACACAATGTAGTGATCTATTCCATCTATTTTTCTGTGAATATCACATTTTCTTTATTCATAGACATATGCCCATAATTCTGTATTGTGAACTGTGCAGAAAGAAATAATAGATAATCTTTTGGATATATATGTAGAAATGTTATATATCACACAGTTGATTTACTTTTAGTTTGTTAAGGGTCCCTCAAATCAATTTTTCTAGTTGCTGTACCAGTTTATATTCCCATGAGAAAATATATAGGTTTCCTCATTCAATACATTATTATAGCATTTTGTTTGCTTCTTTGTTACCACTTATGACTGTGGTTAGAAGGAATTTCAAAGCAGGGTGTGTGTGTGTGTGTGTGTGTGTGTGTGTGTGTGTGTGTGTGTACACATGCATCTAGTGTATGCAAGTATATGAGTTCTTTTGTGTGTGGGTTCACATTGTGCATGTGTATGATTAGACTAGCATCCACATCAAGGGTCTTCCTCATTCACTCTCCACATTAGTTTCTGAGGCAAGGTCTTGCAATGTACCTAGAGCCACCAAGACCTGGAGATCCTCCTGTCTCCTCTCTCCAGTGCTGGGGTTATGGCATGTGCCATCATGCCTGACATTTTCACTTGGCTGTTGGAGATGTAAATTCAGTTCCTCATGTTTGTGCAGCAAGCACTGTAACACCTGAGCCATCTCTCTGACCCTCAAAGTACTTTCAATTTGCACTTCCCTGGTGAGTAAGAATATTAAACATTTTAAACATATTAGCCATTTTGTTTCCTTCCTTTGAGAACTGTCTATTCATTTAATTAGCCCTTTTATTGGTTGGATGATTTTTTTTGACCTTGAGTTTTGGAGTTTTTATAGATTCTAGATATTAATTTTCCTTTGAATACACAGTTGGGCAATATTTTCTCCCATTCCCTTGAACATCTCTTCACACTGATAATGGTGTCCTTTGCCCAAGCAGAGCTTTTTTGATTTCTTAGACTCCCACTTTTCAGTTTACTGAGTTCCTGGAGCTGCTTTAGAAATTCTGTGCCTAGGCCTAGATAATTTAAATATGTTGCCTGTGTTTTCTCTAGCAATTTTATGTATGGTATTAAAGTTAAATCCATTTTCAATTTAGTTTTTGTTTGAGAATGAGAAATATGAATGCATCTTAATTCTTTTATATCTGTCACCCATTTATCTATTTTCCCAGTCTCCTGTATTGAATGGGCTTGCTTCTCTCAGGTATGTTTTTGACACTTGTCAAAGAGTAGGTGACTCTAGCTGCTTAAGCTTGTTTTCGAGTTCTCTATTCTATTCCACTGATCAACATGTCTATTTTGTGCCAGTACTATGCAAGTTTTGTTAATGTGGCTCTGTAGAATAATTTTAGATCAGGGATTGTAATACCTCCAGCAATATCCTAACCTTCTAAGATTGTTTTGCTTATGTGGCATCTTCATTGCATTCTATGAATGTTAGCCTCATTTTTCTAATTCTATGGAAAATACCTTTTAGTTAGAGTTGTATTTAATCTACAGTATAATTTCAGCAATATAGTCACTTTTAGAATAGTTTTGAATATTGAAGATTTTTAGAATAACTGACAATCCTTGACCTTGGGCCACCTTTTAATCATCCAGTACTTTCTTTTTTCAGTGTTTGACGCTTTCACTGTAGAGGTCTTTCACTTTGTAAGTTCAGTTTATGTTGATTTATTACATTTATTATTTTATTTAAATCACTGTTGGTTTGGGATGTGTGTGAGTAGTATGAATGGTGTGTGTGTGCACTGTGTGAACAACATGTAGGTGCAAATGTGTGTACCCCATGCACACACATGCAGAGGAGAAAGAAAAAATGCCAGGTGTTATGCTTCATTGCTTTTGGGATAGTGTGAATAAGATCTCCCCCATAAACTTCTGTGTTCTCAATGCTTGGTTCCAAGCTGATGGCAATTTGGGAAGAAGAGTCTTGCTTCCGGGAAAGACCTGTAGATGTTACAGCCCAGATCCCACTTGCTAGAATCTGGCTCACTTTCCTGCTACTGCTTGCTACCTGCTGTGGCAGAGGTGATATCACAGCTTTGCGCATCCTTCCTTCATGGTGCTATCATGGAGCTTCTCCTTAAGACTATAAACCAAACATAAATCCTTTTCTCCCATGTGCTGCTTTTGTTAATATGTTTTGTCCCAGCAACATGAATATAACTACCACACTCCTCCACCATATTCCCCGAAACAGAGTCCTCCACACCTGGAATGTCCCAATTTTCAGATAGACTGGCTGATCAGGAAAGCCCTGTGATTCTCCGGTTCCTGTTCTCCTCAGTTCTGTGGATACAAGAGTGTGCAGCCTTGTCAGGATTTTACTTAGGTGCTAAGGGTTGAATATAAGCTCTCATGTTTGTGCAGCAAGCCCTAGCTCTTACTCACTGAGCCCTCTCCTTAGCCTCTTAAAATACTATGAAAGGGACTTGTTTCCTAATATTTTTTTTTTCAGAAATTATGTCATTGGCAAAGAAGTAAGCCACTCATTTTTATATGTTGATTTTATATCCTGTTACTTTGCTAAAGTTTTATCCTATCTTGTCAATTTTTGTGGTGTCATCTTTAGGGTCTTTTGAAGCATGAGAAATCACCTCCACATAGCAATAATTGGCCTTTTACATTTATCATTGGTACCCCATGTTCTTTCTTTCTTTTTTTTCAGTTATAGCTAAGACTTCAAACAGTGTGATGATTGAGTGAAAAGAGTGAGCACCATTCTCATTACAGATTTTAGAGAAAGTGCTCTCAGCTTTCCCCATTGAGGGTTCTGAACTCAGGAATGCAGAGTTGTGTGACAAGTTCTTTATCTACTTTATCTACTAAGCCATCTACTAGCCCTTTGCTTATTTTAAAAAAAACAAAAACAACTATGCATTTTCCTACTGGAATGGTAATTGACAGTAACCAGTAACTTGGTTAAGTAACTCACATTTGCACACTCTGAACCAGGCACGGTGCTTGCCAAAAATGTATTGCATTAGAAAATGGCTTGAATTCTGCAGTGTCTTTGTGGTTGGCCTAGATACAATAAGCTTAAGGGGCACAGGTATCATAATAGGTGCGTAGCCATCCCATGCAATATGATGTAAGTGTCTCAGAATTCTTAAAATTCACTCAGAGATAGGCAGCAGTCAATGAATGGAGTCTGGGAAGAAGCTGGCAAAACCCTCCACTCCGGTGGGTCTTGATGAGATTTCCTATTATGCAGTATTAAAAATACAGATCTTGAAAGTAATGGTAGCATCCTACATGCAAGTAGAAATGTTTGCTTCTGAATCAGAAGCTCTGAGAGTGTACCATTGACACAGAAGGACTTTGATGAGTAAAATAGATGCTTTACATCAATGAAATTACACAGCTTTATATTGATGATTTGATTTTTATAGCTATTTCCAAACATTTTATACCTTATAAATGGTAGTTGGATTATTGTCAGTTTATTATTTTTTTTTTATGAAAGTGAGATGTGGTAGTTAATAATGAATGCCAAATTAGCAGGATCTTGAATCACCTAAGAGATGACACTCTGGTTGTGTCTTTAAGGAAGTTTCTAGGTTGGGTGTACTACAGTAGGAAAACCCAGTGCAAATGTGTTTGGCAACCTCCCATGGACTACAGTCCTGGACTAAATAAAAACTGAGAATGTGAGCTTAGCACCACCAGTCACTGCTCTCTGCTTCTGGAATGAGATGCAATCTGAAGAATTGCCTCAGACTCCTGCTGCAGTGTCTACACTGACATGATGGATTTGGCCTCACACTGTGATCCGAAATAAAACCTTCCTTCCACAAGTTTCCTTTGCTAGGTGTGTGGTCATATCAGCAAGAAAATTTGTATCAGGAATGATATATTTTTGGGGGGGTGTAGGGTGTTTGGTTTTATGACGTAGGGTCTTACAGATTGGAATTCACAATGTAGTCTCAAGGCAGCCTCAAACTTCCAGTAATCCTCCTATATCTGCCTCCTGAGTGCTGGGATGAAAGGTATGTACCACCACGCCTGGCAAATAGTATTTTTTTTTTTTATGATAAAGCTGATCACATGGTTCTAAAGCTTTAGGAACACTGTTGAAGGAGGAATGTGGAATAATTGGCATCTGAGGACTAAATAAAGCCTACAGTGCAATTAGCTCACCTTAATTGATCATTCTAGTGGGATTTAGGTAGAACAAAATGTCATCAGAAGTGTGAACAGTAGAGGACCATATCTTGAAGTGATGCTGGTGGTGGGTGGGGGTGTAATGATTCTATCATGAATTAGACTACAGTTATTAGAATTATATTCTGGCAAAGTTTCTGTCTTCATTTTGTCATATGGTCTGGGAACTTTACTGCATCTGAGTTCAAAAGTAAAAGACAGGCTGGAGAAATGGCTTAGTGGTTCAAGTGCTTGCCTGAGAAGCCTAAGGACCCATATTCCAGCTCCCATGTAAGCCAGATGCACAAAGGTAAGGCAAGGGCAAGGTGGCACATAGCCACTAGGTGGCAAAAACATCTGGAATTCTATTGCAGTGGCTGAGGCCCTGGCGCACCTTCTCTCTCTCTCTCTCTCTCTCTCTCTCTCTCTCTCTCTCTCTTTCCTTTCTAAAATACAAAAATAAATAAATAAATAAAATAAAAAAGTAAAAGACTGATTCAATTGGTTGAGGAAATCTCATGCTGGGATAGCACTGAACATGTGGCATGGTTACCGACCACTCACTGCTTGTATTCCAATCTACGGTGAGAACGAGCAGAAATATATTACGTAAATAAATGATGACATTTGGCAAAGAAAGTAGTATTAATGAGTTTACATTTTTCCAGACAGGACAATGCAGAGAAAATATTTGTAATTACTGAAGGGATGTGTACCATTAAAGAGAAAACTCATGCTCAATACTGGGACTTTGGGAAAGGTGCCTGGAGTGCAATGCCTCACTGCTTGGTGATTCCAATTATGACATTGGAAATCTATTTGAAAGGAAGGAGCTGGAAATAAAAATGCTGCCAGAGGGGGTTCTTGCTCAAAACAACCATTTAGGGAAGTTTTGTACCAGGCTCAGCACACAGAGTCCTCTCGCAGCAATTGTGGTACAAAGGACTGGGCTGCGTCTCTAGCCGGCTGCAGACATAGACAGTGCTGTGCAAGTTGTCCTGGTTTTAGAGGCATTAAAGACAACAGAAGTGAGAGCAGGAATGTAGACTTGCACCGAACTCCCTTAAAGTCTGTCATGGCAGGTCACACTGGGAGGCAGCTGCTGAAGATGGCCGCCGTGGCCCGTCTGCCTTGGGTTTTGCTGGTGAGTGAGTGTATCTCTTCTGCACAGAAAACAGAATCCAGCTTCTTTAGACTCCAAAGTGAACGGAAGACCAGCCACCCTCTATGAAAGTCCTAGGCCTTCAGCACTATATTGGGACTGCTGAGGCATAATGCTTCAGGACCTGAGCAACTGCTAGGTTCTCAACTTCACCAGCATGCAGAGAGCCATTGCTGTATTGCTCAGGTGCTGCCAGTTGTAAATCACTGAGGTAAACCCCTTTATAGTGTACTTACATTTCACCAGTTCTGTTACTCCAGAGATGCCCTATCTCACTCATGAGATGTGGAGCTTCACATGATGACATGGCCATCCACTCAACCAATTGCAGGAGAAAACATCCATGAGTTCAGTTTCTGTATGTAAATATAAAATATCCTCAATCACAGTGATTAAGAGCTGGAACATTTTCTAGGGCTTGATGAATGGTCTACAGATTCTAGAGTCTGCCTTTTTTTTTTTTTTATTTCACTTGTTTTTCTCAAGGTATGGTTGTCCTCTAGCTCAGGTTCAGTCTCCCAATTTTAAATGATTTATGAAAGTTTATTTTTCATATCAGTTCCTAGTGGAAATAATAATTACCTTTAATCGTTGAGAAAAGGAATTAGGCTGGAAACAAAATCAAAGCTGTGAGTTTCATTTTGTTTGTTTTATAATTAGTTTGTACATTATTAAAATATGGGACAACTTTGTGGCAAAGTGGGGCATTGTAGTTATAGATTATATGTATGATTCCCCTATTTTCTCCTGCAAAATCATAGGTTTACAACAAAATTGGTTAAGAACCAAGCGAGATTTCTTATCATATATATATATATATATATATATATATATATATATATATATATATATATTATTAGTAAAATCACAAACAGTTGATAGAAGAGGTTGCTATTCAAAGATTTATTAAAGCATCAATGAAACACTCTTTTTAGCAAAGTATATCTTCCAATTCAACTGCAGCTTGAATGGTCTGAGCATATTTTTAAACACTCCCTTCCCATCTCTATTATATTGCACTTATGATTTCCATGCACCTAGCATGAATAAGTTTTATCCCTCAGCAAATGTAAACAGCAATGCACTATCTACATGTAAATATTAATATAATATATTTAGGTTAAAGACAGTGCTAACCATAGTGCATGGCATGGACATTTAATTAATGAACAATGTTATTTATCTTTGATGAGTTGAGAAATATAAAAATGTGAAGTTTACGATAAGCTGTGGTTACAAAAACAAACAGCAATTTCTTGTTGTAATGGCATCAAGATAGAATAGAAAATTCACTCAATCAGAATGGCAGTAGGCACTATAGGCTACATGTTATGCATAGATATTATGAAAACATGCGATAAGTACTTTATACATAAAATGTCCCAAAATATGTCTTATTTTCACATTTTACATTTGCCTCAATATAAGGAATCGATCCTTCACATTAAAGAGTATAGAATCAAACCCATGGTTTTCTTTAAAAGTATTCCCTGATGCCTGGTGATAGACTCTGAGATGAAGCCCAGTGAATCACATGATGTATTTCTTTCTTCTTAACCTTGGGTAGAAAATGATTTTCATGGAAAGAGTAGATTTTAAAAACATTGAAGGGATAGCCAGTTTCATTGTGATTCTCACTCTCAAATAAGAGATCAGCCTATGGCCACTGAAGAAGAGCGCTGCCTTCTTATTAAGAAGGATATGTGAGAGGGTCACAATGGCAAGGGCTTTCCCTAGGACTGGAGCACTGATGAACAGGATTAAGACAACAATGGTGTCAATTTTACAACAGTAAAGAACTTAATTCTACCAATAGCATATGAGCATGTCAAAGGACCACAGAGCTCCAGAAAGCATACAGCCATTAGAATAGAAATATGACCTAACATTAGCCTGAACTTCTGACATGTGAAAACCCTGAGAAAATGTGCATTGCTTTAAGTCACTCAGCTTAAGTGCAAAGCCATAGGACCCATGCTTGATTCCCCAAGACCCATGTAAGCCAGATGCACAAGGTGGCACAAGCATCTGGAGTTCATTTGCAGTGACTGAAGGCTCTGGTGCGCCCATTCTCTCCCACCCTCTCTCTCTCTTTCTTTCTCTTCCCTCTTTATCTTTCTCGCTCTCAAATAAATAAAATAAAATAAATCAGCTTAAGAGAGGAAGGATTTATTTCAGTTTGCATTGTGTCACTGTGAGAAAGACATGGTAGCAGAAATTGATGGCGGCTGATCACATTCAACAGCGAGGAAGCAGACTATGATGAACATTGCTTTTCAGCCAGCTCTCTCCTTATTACATATTCCAAGACCCAAGCACATGGGGTTGTGCTGCCCACAACTAGGTGGGTCTTCCCAACTTAACTCACCAAATTAAGATAATCCTTCATGTATGATTCTAGATTCTGTAAAGTTGACAATCAATGGAAACCATAACAAAAACTAATGTTTGTCACTCCTTTTACAAAATATTTTGTACCCTTTCTCATACTGCTGCTTCTAGCCTTGCCCCACATGCTACACTTGCATCTGTCTCATTACATCTTCTTTGGTGGCTGGACAAATATTAAATAACAGCACTCAGAAGTTGCCATCTATATTACAAAATAAATGCCTCATCTTCTCATAGTAGTTATATTGTAGTGTGTTATATTATTTAAAATATTTTAGTCCATAAGGCAATTATTTTTTTAATTTTTTTAAATTTATTTATTTGAGAGTAACAGATAGAGAGAGAAAGAGGGAGACAGAGAGTGAATGGGCATTGTAGGGCCTCTAGCCACTGCAAACAAACTCCAGATGCATGTGACATGTTGTGCATCTGGCTTACATGGGTCCTGGGGAATTGAGCCTTGAACCAGGGTCCTTAGGCTTCACAGGCAAACACCCACTAAGCCATCTCTCCAGCCCAGGCAATTATTTTTAAGAGTAATGTGTTTTATTATTTCAGGTCTTCACTTAACATATTCATTTTGTTCCCATAATATATGGGGGTAGTTTCTTAATTCCAACTTTTAAGTGATCCTTACACACCATCATCAGAATGATTCTGAACTCATTATATACCAGCTATTCTCAGCTAAAGTCAGTTGGGATAATCTTGACCCAACACATCTTTCTGGAATTTTCTGTCAGTGACAATCAACAGGCATTATAGATACACTGCTGAGTTTCCTTGCTGTTTCATTCCTTTTTGGTTTGTTTATATTTTTTTTTCTTCTTTCTGTAGTTTTGGAATGTCCATTAAGCTATTTTTGACTTGTCACACTTTGTTCAGAGTGGATCTTAAAAAGTCAGTTTTCCTTAAAAAAAAAAAAAAAAAGAAAGAAAGAAATCCTCAACCACGGATACTTACTAATATAACATAGTGTTGTAGTAGACAAAAATATTCCATTTTGACAATGGAGTTTTCTTGAACTGAAGGCAAATGGAAGCTGAACACCAGAGAAGAAGAGCTCTCTGAGCGTCATCCTGCTTACCTGAAATCAAGACATCAATTCATAAGGAAAAGTGTTCTCTTCCTCAATTTATTAAGATAAACAAGAGCTGGAGCTGGAGAGATGGCTTAGTGGTTAAGCCATATGCCTGAGAAGCCTAAGGACCCACATCCAATTCTCCAGGTCCCACATAACCCAGATACACAAAGTGGTGCACGCATCTGGAGTTCGTTAGCAGTGGCTGGAGGCCCTGGTGTGCCCATTTGCACTCTCTCTCAAATAAGTAAATAAAATAGATAAATAAAATTATTTTAAAAAGAAAATAAAAATAAGAGTTTTCCATTGATACTATTTTATACTGTCTTCATCCTATACATAACTCCAGGAGTACCTGAAAAATAAACTCTCATTTTTACATGTCATACTGGAAGGTTTTATTTTGACACTTCTATAGAAATTTACTCTTCTTTCTTGAACATACCATATAATCCAGAAGTCCAAAAAGTTTTAGAGATATATTTATTCCCTATTAATCTCCCTTGCATATTTCAAATTGACATCCTAATGAACTGCTATTTCTCACTTATTCATCTGTCTTCCACTATAGAAGTCTTAGTAAAGAACTTGGAAAGACAGAAAGAAAATTATGTTTCCTCCATATCATATCATTAATTCTTTATTCACAGGTGTATTGCAAAAGTACAGCTTATGTTAAATTAGCTTTATGTCCAAAACTAATGGTTTGTACATGAAACATAGGATTTTATATATATATATATATTCTGAATGATGTCAAATATAACAGAAACATATATGAAGTGATTCCACAGAGTTGGAGACCTATGCCTTCAGGAACACTGCTGAGATGGCAAAGGAATGACACATGGGGATTGCTGCGTTGGGGCTTAAGGTGAAGAGTAGTAGATATGCAAGTAGAAGGGCAGAATATTGGGGACAGGAAAGGAAAACAGAAAAGATGAGGTGGTGAAAGGAGGTAATCAAAACTAAACACATAAAGAAAAACTATAGGGAAACCCACTTTTTTGTTAACTAATTACTAATATAACTAAAAAGTAACTTGCTGAAGGCTGGGTAATTTTGCTTACAGAAGCTATAGGTTGTTAGAAGCAGCTCACTAACTGGGGATGAGATTCCTTCCACTCCATTGCTGGTCATAGAGGCTGCTGAGGTCACCAAAACAATACTGGCTGTGGCCAAGGCTCATGGGTGCCCACCAGAAAGGATGGTAACATCCTGTTGCTGAAGACTCCACTAGTACTGGGCTAAGGCCACTGAAAAACCAATGTGGAATGCAGAAAGTCCTAGGAGGTCTGCCAGGGGGAGAAAAGTCAGGAACAGACTTACCCAACCACGGATCTACTCTTCATGCTACACAACCACAACCTACTAGCCAGTCAAGAGGTGCCCACCAGTGCAAAGTGGCATGACTTATCAGGGCAACCAGCTGCTCTATGGTAGGCTCTGAAACCCATTCCATGGAGATGACATCACTTCTAATACTGAAAATATAGTCCAAATCCTATGGCTACAAAGGCCAGAGACCTCTGAAAGCCTTTACTGTTGGTTGACTAAAAAGAATATCATACCTCTCTAACAGGTATGTTTATACCCACACATAAATGCTACTCAAATCTGTGATCAGAGAAGCTCATGTTTAAAGATTATGGTGACTATAGGCAGGACTCAAGCCTAGTTAAAGTGCTAAAATTAAGTAAAGCTTGAGTGTTCACTGCTAAATAAAAACATTATCATGTCCCTCCACTAGGCTATAGGAAGAATAAGAGGCAGAAAGAATATAATAGCCAGTGAAGAGGGAGAAATACTTTGTGACATTATCTTCCAGCTTTGTGTCTATTTCTTCAGTGGCTGCCATTACCTTCATAATATTGGGCTCATCAACATTTTAAAATGAATAATGGAGTAGGGGAAACAAGTTCTAAGAACAAAAGGGGGCCTATTTGAGAATAAGGGGAGCTTAGTGGAAGGGAGGAGTAGGGAAAACAATGGAAAGTATTAGAAGGGTTTTATGATCAAAAGATTTTGGGGTTCCAGTATGAAAATTGTCAGTTAAATATAAATTTAGAGAAAAAAAAACATTATGAAAAAGAAATCATGATATTATGGAGCCTTAGAGGCAACTCCACCTCTAAAACCAAGATAACTGCCCAGTAAACAAGTGTTGTTCAACAGAAATTTAAATTTTCTATGTATTTAGAGAATAAAAAGCTTGAAAACAAGTGGAGTGAAGCAATGAAGCTAATTTCCATGTATGGCTTGGTGACATTGATCCTTTCTTGATAAGCCTCCCTCTCAGCCACTGGGAAAGTCCATCATCAGAAGAGAATTGAAAGTAAATTAATGAATCAAGGAGCTATTCATGTTTGCAATGCCTAAGCAGACATGAGCAAGTGATTCTCTTTCACTGTGTTTTATACTTTATACCATGAACATGTTAACCTGTCTTACCTTATAAGAATGCATGAGCTGGGCATGGTGGTACACACCTTTAGTCCCAGGACTCTGGATGCAGAGGTAGGTGGATCAGTGTGAGTTTCAGGAGAGACTGGGACTATAGAATGAGTGCCAGATGAGCTAGAATGAGACATTGCCTCAAAAACAAACAAACAAAAAATATATATACACAGGAACAGATGAAAAAAAAAATTAAGACATAAGGTGACATTAAAGTCTCACAATTTTATTCACAACTTCTAAGAATACCTGTCAGGTATTACCCTAGTATAAATGACTTCTTTTACACTATAGGACCAGCTTCAAATCCAGCAATCATTATTTTGTCACTTTCAAGAACTATGGTACTTGATCAGTAACTTCACTGCTTGATACATTTTGATCTTTATTTCCACCATTATACAACAGTGAGAATACTACATGGCATATGTTTGTTGCCTTTTATGGTGGCACAGGTCTGTGATCTTTGCACATGGAAAGCTAAAACTAGAGAATCATCTTCAAAGCCAACCTGGTCTATGTAGCAATTGCTTGGCCAAGGCCAGCCAGAAATACAGATATACATATATATGTTCTCTCTCTCCATATATATATATGTATATATACACACACACACACACACACACACACACACATACATATATACATACATACACACACACATATACACACACACACATATACATAAACACACATACACACACAAATATATATGCATATATACATTATATATACATACATATGTGTGTATGTACACACAGATATATATGAATTTTTAGGTACAAATAATATATGTATATGTATATACACATGAGTATATATATATATATATATGTGAATGTAT
This sequence comes from Jaculus jaculus, assembly GCF_020740685.1. Classification (NCBI taxonomy): domain Eukaryota; kingdom Metazoa; phylum Chordata; class Mammalia; order Rodentia; family Dipodidae; genus Jaculus; species Jaculus jaculus. The sequence goes on from NC_059110.1 coordinate 25,060,462, forward strand.
AAATATAAATATGCACATATGTGTATATAAAATTCCTTACACTATAATATGATTAAGTAGCTATTTCCTTCTTATATTTATATAACGTAAAACTCTCACATTAGACATAAATTTAGTATTTTTACTGATCATTCAAAGAGCAATTATGGACAGTTATGAGAGTACTAGGAACTACCTTTAATCTTGTAGTGGTGCTTTGGACCATATGAAGAGGCCTATACCCAGCTAGTCACTGGAATATGTCTCATAGCATAGTCACTTTATGTGACAGATTATATTATGGTACCCTTTTAATGTTGGCTAGATTGTAACCAAATGACTACTATGGATATGTAAAAAGCTCAATATCTTATTAGCAACTCTATGATTCATTTAGACCCCCAGGCTTGTTTCTGTTCATAGTTTCTAATATTACATGTAATATTGAAATGTGCATATGAAAATTAACTAATTAAAATGAGAATGGTTGAAATATATACCAGATAAATGCTCTTCCACCACACCATTTATTTTATTGTATTTCCATATACCTGTTAAATCCATACTTAGATTTAATTTAGGAAAATTCACACATACATTTTATAGCTAGTAAACCTATTATGTTTTAGAGTATATTATGTTAGGACAAACACAAATTGGCTGGTAAAAAGCACAATCTATTAGCTAAGTGTGGCTTAAAGGATTACTACACACTTATATTACCTCTCAATGCTAATACTTCTGAGGAGATTACCCATGTAGGATAGCCAAGAAGATAGAGAAGTAAAATTAAATTGTGAAGAGTTTCCATGCTCCCAGAGGCATGCCATTATATATGACCCACAGAAAAGGTTCTCTATTTCTAAATACGTTTTTTTTTAAATGAAAGAACACTTCAGGGAATAATTAAAAATAATCTTCATATAAACAATCTATGAGAATTCATACTTTATTATTAATATAGCTAAAATCTGTTGATAATTCAGAGACAGAAATGAAATTTAAGAACTATAATAAACTACCTTTTTTCCTTCTCACATTCATCCACTCATAGTCACGTTTGCTTAAAATGAATTCTACTGGTGGGTACACAAAGAAGGACTAATGGAAGCTATTATTTTAGGCTGATGTGTTAGAATACTCCACCTAGACAGCAAGGTACAAAAGCTTGTAGCTTAGTAACAGACTACACAATTACTTCCTCTTTCTAACACATTGAAATTAAACCCATTTACTGTGAATATTTCTAATCAATGTCATTCTAGGTCTTGCCATTGGAACTGATACATTGATCCACCTTTCTGATGAGAAACACTCACACTTCATAAACAAAATATTTGATATCTAATTGATTTATATTCTATGCAACCCATTTACTGCAAATATCTATATTCAGTATAGTTGTCTCAAGTACCTATGTTGCTAAAATATCCATATGCTCCACTGTACCAAGTAGGAAATGTTTGTGCAAAAGATTTCTTTAAAATTGAAACAAGGGCTTGAGAGATGGCTTAGCACTTAAGGCACTTGTCTACATAGCCTAAGCATGCAGGCTTGATTTCCCCAGCACCCAGGTAAGCCATATATACAACATGGTGCATGAATCTGGAGTTAGTTTGCAGTGGCTGAAGGTCCTGGAGTGCCCATAATCTCTCTCTATCTGCCTCTTTCTCTCTGTCTCTCCCTCTCCCTCCCTCCCTTTCTCCCTCTCTCTCTCTCTCTCTCTCTCTCTCTCTCTCTCTCTCTCTCTCTCCTGTCTTTTCTCTCTTCTCTCTCTCTCTTTCTCTTCTCTCCTGCAGGTATGTGAAGCTGTGAACTGGCCACCAATTTTTCTCCACCAGATGAAGCTTCCCCTTTAAATTGTAAGCCTGAAATAAGACGTTTCTTCCCATAAGTTGCTTCTGGTCAGGTGTTTTGGCTCAGCAATGAGAAAATACTGTTAGACTGGTAAAACATAAGCCCTGCTCAGAAATATTGGAAAATACTAGGAAAAGGATCTGTGTAATATTTTTATGCCTTTAAATGATTGCAAAAATGTCTTTTCATTTAAATCTGAGTAGTTTATTCATAAAATTCTTGTAACAAGATGGGTGTGGTGGCACATGTCTTGGATCCCAGCACTCAAAAGGCAGAGAGGTAGGAGGATCACCAAGAGTTTGAGGCTACCATGAGACTAGAGTGAATTCCAGGTCAGCCTGGGCCAGAGTGAGACCCTACCTTGAAAAAATAAGTAAAAAAAAAAAAAAAATTGACAAGGCTCACAACAAAGTACTTATCAGTTATCATAATGACTGCCAATATCTATATAGCCAGCCTGTGATATGTAGTACTTCTTAGGTTGGAAAAATCATATTAAATTAACAAATCTTCTATTAAATAGTTTGTTGATTAATTAATTAATTAATTTTAACAGAGTAAAGAGAAAAAGAGGCAGCTAGAAAGAGAATGGGCATGCCAAGGCTTCTAGCCACTGCAAAGGAACTGCAGACATATGAGCCACCTTTTGCATCTAGCTTTCCACGTGTATTGAGTAATCAAACCTGCTCCTATGGCTTTAAGCCAGTGCCTTAACCCCTAAACCATATCTCCAGCCCATTAAACACACACCCTTTAATTTTACAATGGACAGCATATCTACTTAGCTAAAATTACTAGTTTAAATATGTTTGCTCTTCACTACAATGTCCCCCATGGATAATTTTAAATATTTCACCGAATTAATTTCCATTATATTAGTGATCTTCAAGGTCTCCAAGGAATTCTGGTGTTTAAATGTATACAGGTTTATACACAGGATAATTCCTTTTCTCAGAACTTAATTGATTTAATAATTTTATATCTGATTTTAATGTAGCTTGTGCCCCCTCATTTAGTGGTAGTATTAGATAAATAAAATATCATGATCAAATTCCATTATGATTTCATTAAACTTATAGTAACATTATAGCTGCTTATTGTAAGACATTGCCATTTAGGTTTCCTTCCTACTTACAAACTGCATAGTTTTATATCAAGTTTTAATAGAATCAAGCTAGATTTGTGTTTAAAATAGCATAAGTTCTTATTTTTAAGTTGATTAAAAATATTATTAGTATATACAACTGTAACAGGATAATGACAATCCTAGCATGAATTTTAAGACAAAAGCATTAAAATAATTATATAATTATCTACATTGGACAGATGGGAAACATGGTTCATTGACCTTCATTCTCTGTGGCTGGAGAGCCGCTAGGAAATCCTTCTGACTGTAACAAAAGGTTCTTGCTGCCACTTCAAGGAAAATGAACAGGAGATTTGAAGTCTTATACTTTTGTCATTTTACTCATTGCTTGATATTTCCTGTTTCATTTTTAACCTTGTTATCTAAGAATGTTTAATCATATAAGTTTAATGAATACATTCTGAATCAGTCACATCGATACCTGCTTCTTCCTTAAGTATCATACTGAGGTGGAGAAACTTTTACCCTAACATAGGTATTCCATGTAAATCCTAGTCCCAGGGGTAGGTCATTCCCATCATTCTGTGAGTCAGTTTAGCAGGGAGGCCTACGAGATCCATAAAGCAAAGCAGACAATTGCCAATCCTCTTGAGTACACACTAAAACCAAGAGGGTAAGACCCTATTGCCGAAGACATAGGCTCGGTTCTCAGGACATTGAGAAACCAAGATGAAACTGTGCTGGAAGCCACTTTTCTGCTGGCTAGCAGCTATACTTCTAGAAAATGTTAAGCAGGCTGCTTGGGGATGAGAAATTATCAACAGTCTGAACAAGCAATGCATCCTGCAAGCTACGCAGTCATCCAGCCAGGCAGCATGTGTCCACAGGTTCAGTAGTGATACGTAAGTTGTGGGGGCAAATAACTGCCTTAGGAGATCTGCTAAGTGGGAGGCAATAGATTTTATAAGGAATACATTTTCAATTAGCCACCAAGACCCTAAAATAAGTAAGCAAGCAATCTTGTAAATTATATTTGTCAATCTAGCGAATAAAACTATTGCAAGCCACACACACACACACACACACCACACATATTACCAGTATTATTATATTACATATTATATATATTATATAATATATACGTTTTTCTAGTTAGTACTCTATATTTTATCTAGAAATTCTATGGAAGAGTCCAGTAAGGGAAGATCAATACCATCCTGTTTTTTATTACAAAAGGTAAAAATTCTAGCATCTTCTGCTACAATCTCTTTTTAAAATAAGCATGTTTTTACTTATGCTTTGTTTTGAAAGCCAAATTCAATAAGTTTTCTTGCACTAATTAATTTTCTCCAAGTTGGCAAATATCACAGCCAACCATGGATTTAGTGTGATATTTAAATGCTCAGATTTTTGCCCCAATAATGCCATTTCTGAAAACTGTATAAGTTCTAGTCAAAGAACCATCTAGCTTAGCATGTAAAATGTTCATTTCCTTCACGTGGCATAACAGTTCCAATGAAATATAATACCTATCAGATCAGAGGGCTGTAATTCTGTGCTACCAGTTATGGATCTATATTATGAAAATGGCAGTACATGAAAAGAGAAACTGCTGTTCCTCTGTTTTTCAAGTGCTTAGCAGGTAGTGTCTTAAGCTCTGCAGAGCACTTGACTCATTAATCAGTAGAACAGAGTCAAGGTGCATAGATGAACAAGATTCAAAGGGAAAGCATCTATCAGGTCACCTTGAAGGGTTTCAACTACTTTCTCAAAGAGACATCTGTGTACTTTTCTTATCTTGTGAAATCAATAATTAAACATCAAAAAGGAGTATAGATGACAATATCTCTTCAGTGGAATATTCCATTACTATCATATCTTAATGAAGGACAAATATTTCACAAAAACAGCTAACTCACCCCATCTACCAACACTGGTTTAATATATATCAGTAAATATATATAAGCCATAGATGAGCTGTTTTCCTGCTCAAATATTTAAAGCAATATTTTTATCATATATATAGTGTTATATATATATATATAATTGTATGTATGCATATGTATGATAATAAAAACTACATATTTAAAAAGTTATTAATATGTTATGTTACCAATGAACCAAAGTGTAGTGTAATAGCTTTCATCTAAAATTTTAATGGTTTATGTTACATATCTTTTGCATTTTCATTTAACAGTTGAAATAATATTGAGTCATGTTGAACTGAACACATAAAGAATAATTTATTAAAATATTTATTTATTTATTTGAGAGAGCAGATAGAGAAAGATTGGGCTGCTAGGGCCTCCAGCCACTGCAAAGAAACTTCATATGCTTGTGCCACCTTGTATGTTTGTCTTTCTGTGGGTACTGGGGAATTGAACCCAGCTCCTTAGGCTTTGCAGACAAGCACTTTAACTGCAGAGCCATATCTCCAACTACTGAAAAATAATGTTTAACAGTTCTTCTCCACATGGCTGGAGATCACTAAGTTATAATATGTTCTTAAATTATCAGCAATTTCTTCATTTTTTGGAATCTCAAGTAAAAATGATTCTTAAAGGATAAAATATTTAACATTAAATGATATGCCAACTGTGCAAAAAGCTAGGAAAAATTGTAAGAAAAAAATGGAAACCATGAAAGAGACTTTTAAAATCAAATACCTACACTTTTATAAATACACAAAAATCCTGCTGAATATGATTAACTGATATGTCTTGAATTAGAAAAGATCAGCAAAAGTGTACATACAACTATGGAAACTTCTCCAAAGAACAAAAGGGATAAATGATAAACAGAAATCAATAGAGCACTTGGTTATAACAATATACAATGTTCTAAAACACATACAATTTAATTTCCACATGTTATGGAAAAAGAATGAAATGAGATGAGATTTTTATTTTTTCTGAACCTTGGATCTAGTAAAGAAATGGAACAGATGTTTCAAATTATTGCAAAAAACAAAACCAAAAGAAAACAAACCCTTTTAGAAAAATAATCCCTATTAAATAATATTTTTAAAAGACAAGAATTTTATTTCTCCAGGACCAAGCAACACACATTCCTCATTAAAATTATAGTAGAATTGTAGCAAATGTTTATCATAAAATACTGTAGGTACAAGAAAAAAATGATCCCGGACGGAAGTTTCAATCCAATGTATAAAGATGATAAAAATAGTGCATATCTGGATGTGTATAAAAGATACTTCAGGAGGTGATGGGAAGATAGCTTAGGAAATAAAGGGGCTTTCTTGCAAAACCTGCACACCCAGGTTGCATGGACAAACACACAAAAAGACAGATGCACAAAGTAGCACATGTCCCTAGAGTTTGCTTACAGCAGCAAGAGGTCCTAGCTCAACATCTTACTCTCCAACTCTCTCTTACTCTCAAATAAATAAGTAAAAAGATATTTTATCTTGTTATTCATGAAATTGTTTAAATTTTTCCTTGTGCCATATGGTAAAAAACAAGTTGTTATTGAGTCCAAACATATAAGGAATTTAATGTATGCACTTGCCAGAACAGCCAAAGGACCCAGGTTTCATTCCCTAGGACTCACATAAGCCAGACGCACAAGGTGGCATATGCATCTGGAGTTTGTTTGCAGTGACTGGAGTCCCTAGCATGCCTATTCTCATTCTCGCTCTCTCCCTCTCTCCCTCTCCCTCTCTCTCTCTCTCTCTCTCTCTCTCTCTCTCTCTCTCTCTCTCTCTCTCTCTCTTTTTATCTCTCTCTCCCTCTCTCTTCTTGCAAGTAAATACTAAAAATATTTAAATTAGTGAAAGAAGAAATATGAAAGGAGACTGGTAAAGTGTCATCCTGGTTTCTAGGGACGTGTCAATGGGACCAATCCAAAGGTAATTAATAATTGAAGACAAAGTTTTGGAGCAGTTAAAGGAACGAAATGCTATCTGTACACATTATTTAAATGCTTGTCCAGTTGGTACAATTGTAATTTATTCTATCTCCAAGTGAACCACCTGGAATTTTACATTTTAAATATCATAGAAAGTGAAAATTGAACCTTATCATAAATTTGCTGAGTTTTAGGTCTGTGCTTACTGAAGCTTACATGGTACTGATTTGTGTCATCTAGTTACTTTTTCAATCATTTTAGTCTGATTTCATGTTCTTATGATAAAGTATGCTGATGTGCTAGCTCATAATTTTATGAAAATATTTGCAGATTTAAAAATATGCATCAAGGGCTGGAGAGATGGCTTAGCAGTTAGACACTTGCCTGTGAAACATAAGGACCCTGGTTTGAGGCTCGATTCCCCAAGACCCACATAAGCCAGATGCACAAGGTGGCACATGCATCTGGAGTTCATTTTCAGTGTCTGGAAGCCCTGGCACTCCCATTCTCTATCTCTCTCTGCCTCTTTCTCTCTGTGTCTGTCTCTCTCAAATAAATGAATAAAAATAAACAAAAAATAAATTAAAACTTTAAAAAATGCATCAAATTCATTTTTTTAATTTTATGGCTTCTTAAGATTAAAAAAAAAACTAATATGTATTATAAGTGAGAGTATATGTTCTGCCGTCTTTTCTAAATGCTTAAAAGCTTTCAGCTTATTTCCAACAGAATACCTCAGAAACAGGTTTTACTAATTATCATCAGCTATGACAATGTAAAACTCTTCCTTTCCATTTAAGGAGATCAAACATGGCAGTTTGTGCGATCATTAGGTTCTTTCGCACGTCTGGGATGTTGTTTATGGGAAGAGTTCACTGAGGGAGGAAGACCTTGCTCCAGAATAGCTGACACTTCTGCTGGTAGTCTACATATAAGGAAGCCCAAGATCACACAGTACCCCTTTGGCCTGGCTGCCCATGCCCTGCACTAGTGAGTGATTTTGACCTGGCTCCCATTGCTATTCACTCAGACAAGCACCTACCCTCTTTCACTTGTCCTTCATGGGCATTCAATCTGACTTTCACTAGCCTTTGAACAGAGATTGAAGACCAGCAGCTCTCCAAGATTCCTCCATTCCTCCAGGCAACTATCATTGGACTGTGAACTTATATATCTTATAAAATAATCCAATAAAATTGCTGTACAATACAAATTCATTCTATAGGTTCTATTCTTCTAGAGAACCTGATGAATATAGTAATCTAGAAAAAAATAAATAATACACAATAGATATTGGACACGGCAATGCAGTGTATTAGAAAGTACCTGAGATGAATCAGCAACAGCTTGAAGGTTGTTTCTACAATAATTCACCTTTGGTCAACAGCCAAGCAAAGTTCACTAATCAAGCATTTTTTTCCTTACCTCCTAAGTGTTATCTCAGGGATCTGAAGTAAGTGTGAAGAATGTAAATATGTTAGCCAAGAGAGCAGTGAAACTGACCAAAAACCTCAATCACAAGTTTATCTAAGAAACTAGAAAATTTGAAAGTGCTATGCTGAGATTTCCAACCACGGTGATAACTGAGTTCATGAAGATGGGATTTTTTAAAAGAATTTTACTGTCTTTACTTTTTTTTTTTTTTAGTGTAAAAATTTACTTTTGTCTTTTATTTATTTATTTATTTATTTAGATTTAATTTATTAGTTTTCTTTTCAGTAAATACAGGCAATTTGGTACCATTATTTAGGTTCATCTGTGATCTACCCCCTCCCATTAGACCCTCCTTGTTAATGAAAATGGGTCGTGCATTGTGCAGTTAGCCCCCAGTTATTGGTATGATAAATGTCTATAAACTTGTCTTTACTTTTATGATTTATTCCACTGTAGTAAAGCTCACATGACATTTATAAAGAAAGCATTTTATTTCTATTTTAACAATTTTCTGCATATGTATAATATATTTTGATCACATTTATTCTCTATTATTCTTTCTTATCAACCTCGTGCAAACACTTCTCAAGTAGACACTATGTGGGGATATTCTATTTCAAATCCTGATGATATAGCAAGGGGCAAGAGGCTAAAGTACAGCAGGAGGAAGAATTTAATGTGGATGATGTATGAAAACTACTAAAAATGTTTTTCTCTGTCATCATATAAAATCCGTACACATATCAAAGTACATGTAATCTGAAAACTATAATCATAATGGTACTGTAGCCATGAAGCAGAGATGGCATTAATGATTTTTCTGTGTTATTTAAATTCTAAAAACAATATATGTTTGCATGTATGTGTTCAGAAATATATTATTCATGTTTCAAGTGCTCACTTATATGACATAGTTACTGAAATCTTTATATACCCTAAATACTTACATCTAATATTTCTTTAGAATTTCAATGCAATAGACATAATAGGTATTATAGTTCAAAATTAAACCTTATTCTTAATGATCATATATTTATCTCTAAACTATATCTAAAGATGGTATTTACATAATGGCACATAAAAGAAGAAAAATCATTTACTTCTAAAGACAATATTTCCACTTCCACTTTGTTATGGAGTTCAAACTCTGTTTCTCCTTTCCACTCTATTATGTAGTTCAGTTCAAACAGAGCATCTAAAACCATCTATCGGTCTTAGTTCTGTTAGATTCTTTACAATCATTTTAGACTCAAATACAGTGAAAAACACTTTATTTTAACCAGAAAGTTTAAAGTATTTTAGGCAGGGTGATATGCCATAAAGTCATGAAGAGTGCTGAAATTCTAAATATGAAAAGAATGAGCTAATAGTTCACATATTAAAAAAATAAATAAAAAGCTACACTCTCCCTCTCCTTCACTCACTTCTATAGTACAGATGTTGAAATGCATTTTCTTTATTATTATTATTTACTTGAACTTCTGAAATTTTATTTTCTTCTTTCTCTCAAGAATGAAGTTTATATTTTAATCACTAAGTCATAAATGGACAGAGAGATTTATTTTAACACTAAGGACATAATCCTATCAGAAAAATGCTGTTTGAGGAAGAAGGAGCTAGCTGTGGACTGAGCTGGTGGAGGAGTGCCTGGAAGGTCCTTCAGGGGCCTGTGGCCAGCAGAACTGGCCAGTGTGCAGCAGCAGCATGAGAGTCTGTCTTAATTTGTTCATTTCCCCTCAGGCATCAAATCCATTTCAAAAAATGGACTCGAGCAATAACTAAAGGGATTTGCACCCCAATAAAATCACCCTTTTGAATGACAGCTTAGCTGCTTGGGGAAAATTTACCATAATTCAACTGTTTCTATAATGAGGAGAAGCAATGTAAATTTAGCTACCTGGACCCAGACACTGGACTTAGATAATTATTTCCCAATCAAAAATGAACATCCTTTTTGTTTTCCACTGGCATGCCCTGGTGTCTGTTAGCTTTGCTTTTTATAGCTTTAATTGAAATTTCATAATCACAGAGTTCAAATACAGAACAAATTTGAGTCATACTTTGAAACAATATGATTCCCTGAGAGCACATAATCTTCTTCTTTTTTAAGAACAGAAAAATATATTCCCATGCTCTTATTAGACTTTGGGTTTTTGCTGATTGTTGGTATAAGACTTTCTGCACTGAGGATAGACTCTATTAAAGAGCAGCCTGAGGCTAAACTCAACAGGGAGGTGAGTGGAAGAGGCAGGTGAACACACTGAGATTATGGGTATAGTGAGTTTGTTGGAGAATTGAAGAGGAAAAAAAATAAATAAATAAAAGGAAAATACTTGGGATTCAGCAAAAGCCAAAATGAATTTGGACCAAATCTGTTGTGAAGTGATGTGTGTTTTGAAAAGAAATGTAATCCACGTTTCTGACTCATTTACAATGACCTTATCAAAATGTCATGTAATGAAAGTTATTCAGGGTCCAATAATTCTTTTGAGCTTCTAAATAGCATTTCAAAACATTTTTTTTTTCTGGTTTGATTATAAATGAACTGAAATTCCAAAAGGTCCACCAAGGTCAAAAAATTCTCAAGAGTCATCATATTGAAAAAAGAATTTAAGCTCTGCAATTTCTCCTTTCTTCCCTGAGTCATTAAAATGGTTATGGGATGTTTAATTCAGCTGAAGACTTTGGATTGCATAATTACAGACAATCAAACAAAATCAAGAAAATGCTCCCTCGGAATAGATTTTTTTTAAGTTATGTTGCACATTTATTATTCATTGTAAAAAATATCCAAAATTGTCTCCTAACTTTCTTAATGGTATTTTCTTCATATTTCCCTGGGAATTAGAAGGAAGTTGGCATGAGACCTTTGTTGCTACATCAAAGTCCTAGTGCATTCATAGTTTTCATGTTCTATATCTTATATATTAGTCTTCTGAGAAACACAGAGGTCAGAGACAAAGGTTATTGTGGTAATTTAGTCTAAACCCCAAGAGCTAAAATGGACAAAATTGCACTACACAAAGTTGAAATACTCTTCCCAAGGGGAATATTAACGACAGCAATGTAAGGAAGAAGAATTACCTGCACTGCCACAAAGATTCCTCAAATGTTCCAAACACTGTGTTGCATAAAATTCCTGTAACAGGCCTACTCTCTTCTGAGGATTGTCAAAGATGTGATTATGGTCAGTAGTTGAGAGTATTACCTAGCACAAGGCTGGACAGTCTTTCACTTAGAATATTTGAATTCCTTTAAAACTGGACCTTCACTTTGATCTTCCTTCCCTGAGGTCTGCTGCCTCAATTGCCAGCTAGTTCCCCATCATATCAGGCTAACTAAACTCCTTAATGTAGCCTGTGAAAGCTTGTAATGATGTGGACACGGGGAACCAGTACAAACTGATGTCCCATCACCACAGTTTTGGTTCACTGTGTTCCCAAAATACTCTCTCCTTGGCTGTTATTGGAGTCCCTAGATGACCTCAGAAACTTGGAAGTTAGTGCTCCTTTTCATGAAGTACTATTTCATCAGATATCCACATGGCCTTCCCTTATCATTTAGGTGTCAGCTCAGTGACATCTAAAAATAGGCGAGTTTCCTCTCTTCTCCACTATGCTGGAGAGATGGCTCAGTCTATAAGGCACTTGCAATCAAAGCCTAAGGACTTGGGTTCGGTTGCCAGTTCCCTTTCTTGCTCTTACACAAATATAAATAAATAAATATGCACCCCTTTGATTACTGGCTTAAAAAAATTAATAGTAGCTACTAGAACATAAATTCTATGAGAAAAAGATATTTTCCCCTGACATACCAGTCAGTGTGTAGGAACAAGCAAGCACCTTAAGGAAACTATCTGCTGGTCTGTGAGAAAGTCTTCCTCACAGAAACACAGGGTGATGATTTAACAATCTTTTCCCCCTTAGAGCCAATGAATAATCAATATTAATGTTTGACTACAAAGGCCAAAGAATTGAAGTTCTCAAGGTTGATTGATGAGATATTTCTTCCCTTTATATTTCAAATTGCAATGGACTTCATCCCCTTGGATACATCAGTGGCTCCCAATGAGGTTCTTTCATAATTACTGTTTATGTATGAAGGAAATACTGATTTCTCCACCAAATTTTCCTCTTCCTTCATACTATTTTTAGTGTAAAAATTACAAACATATGAAATCAAAAGAAGAAACCTATTAATAAATAAAATAATAAATTTAATAAATAAAAAAAACTTTTAATAAATGCTATGTATTTAAATATGATACTTTTCATATGGGAAAGTAATGTATTTGGGATTTTGTAGTTCACATTTATACAGAAATGACTCAGCCATATACACAGGGTCCTTGGTAAACAGTTAGGTTCAGGGAGCAGGCTTACCAAGACAAGTTTGTGGAAGAGAATTGTGGTGTCATGGTGTATGGGTCCAATCGTCACCACTATATTATCATATTACTTTAGTTCAGTGTGATGAGTTTACTAACATTGAGATTCTGTAGTACAAAATATCTTGCAGATTACTATTTATTAGTCATTAACAAATAAAGAACTGAAGTTGTTCTTCCAATCACCATAGTCAAAGGCAGGGCACTTAACCCTAAAGAACAAAGAATTCATGGAAAATCCTTTCATAATTGTGAGGACTTGGAGTGCCACAAAATATTAAGAAATAAATGTGAGTGAATACTGAAGTCATACTATCAATAAAAATTACTCTAATAATACATGTCCATTGCTTATACTTTCTATTTTATATCCAATATTTCTTTGGAGTGAGAACCAGACTATGCAGTTATAAAATTCATACTGTTATGGCAGATTGCTTTCAAAGATAAGTAAAGAATGGATGTTGTTCTTGTTGAAGTGATAAGGATAAAATTATGAGTGATGCTTGAAAAGCAAACAAAAGCTATTCAAGTTAAGTAACTTTATTGATAGGAAAGCATATGACATACTTCAAATGCTTAAAGAAGTGTACATTCATAAAAATAGTTGCTATACCAATTGTTTATCATCAGATTTCAAATCCACATCTCTCTCCATCATGATGTATCAATCATATTGTTATTTACTTAAATGATGATTATAAATGATAAATACTGAAGGGATAAGTTTTTGTTTCCTCTATTGTTAACTGTGTTATCTATAGAATTGGAAAAGGTTGGAGGTGATGTCCACATTTATATATATATATGGGATAATTAAAAACTGAATGCAGAAGCAATTATTTCCATTATTCTTCCACATTCAAATTTTCTGAAACTATTTCCTGCAGGAGACCGAGTAGCTTCACTAGCAACTACTGTTGTTTGGACTTATTTCTGAACTCACATATTGGAGCTTGGAATTTTCCAACCTTCCACTGCATGATGCTCCTTCACCAGATAACACAGTGCCTGCTTATGGCATATTAGCATGTAAAATAGCCAGTAAAGAGCAGCTGGATGGCAGCCAGCTACCAGTGTGGAAGCAATGCCAAGAGCAATTCGCTTTTGTTAGTTTGCACATGTGGAGTTGATTGATGGAGGTAGTATTCTTGAGCAGCTGGCCATGTAGGCAACAGAAGAAAGTCTGATCAAAGCACAGAAGATCTGCCTTAAGAATGCCCAGAAGCACAACTCCCAACCTCACTCTAGATTTCTGAAAAACAGAAAAAGCACATCGCTTTGACAGTGGAGTCATAATCACAAGCAAGTCCACATGAAATAAATGATACTAAGTATCAGACATAGAACATTATTAATTTATGACAGTTCAGTGATGCATACCATCAGTGCTAAAACAGTAACAGTATTGCATTCTACCCATGTTTAACACAATACCAGTGATGTATACCATTCATGCCTAACTGAATAACAGTGATATATACCATCTATACCTAGCCCTATGCCAATGTTGTACACCATCCAAACCTAAAGCAATAACATCAGTGTATACCATCTGTGTCTATTCCAATGTAAATGATACATTTCATCCATGCCTAGCCTAATACTGGTGAGGTAGATATCATCACGCCTAACCCAATATCAGGCATATATGCCATCTATGCCCAACCTAATCAGACACATATATACCATCTGTGCCTAAACCAAACCAGTGATGTAAACCATTCACATCTAACACAAAATCAGTGATACATTCCATCCAGGCCTAAACCATTATAATGATATACACAACCATGCCCACCTCAATAATATTGATTTATACCATGCATGACTAACCAAATATCAGTAGTGCATACCTTCCATGTCTAACCCAATTCCAGGAAGGTAAACCATTCGTTCCAAACCCAGTACCAGTGATTTAGACTATTCATCTGTAACCCAGTACCAATAAATTATCTATCCATGATTAAAAATAAGCCAAGACATCTCACACAGGTGATGAATTAATCACAGCCACACAATCTTACCTGGGAGTAGGCAAGGAATATTATGAGACAAAAAGAGTAAAGCTAGCAATAAGGATGGAGGGAATTTACCTTGCAATAGCCCAATTTCTTTGTGTTGTTTTTTGTCTACTCACGTATCAAACTTTGTTATGTCTAATAGTCTAGGTTAACCTCATCAGGCCAAATTTATTGCAAGAATGCTATATTTCAGATTTCTAAAGTGTAATTCTCTGAAAGAAAACAAGGAAGCTGTTTGAGGTAGGAAACATATATGGAAACTATACATATTTTTTTGAGGACAGCCCAACAGACTGCCTTTTTTAAAATGTGAGAGTGAGAGAGAGAGAGAGAGAGAGCATGCATTTGTGTGAGAGAGAAATGGAACGCCAGGACCTCCAGCCACTTAAGCTGAGCTCCAGACATGTGTGCCCCTTTGTGTGCATGTGTGGACATGTGCACTTGCACCACTGTGTGTCTGGCTTATGGGGGACCTGAAGAGTAAAACATGAGTTCTTAGGCTTCACTCCAGCCCAGAAGCTATAGTTGTAATAACTATTTCAAAGTAAAATATTTCCTGGAATAATTGGTATGTGGGATAAAACCATATGCATTTCATGGGCTTATAAAAATAACAAGATGTAAAGAAAACATTGAAAGTCACTAATAAGACTATATTCAAAAGGGATGAAAATTGAATTTCAAACAGAGATATATCTGTCTTTACTGAATAAACTAGAGACGCATGAGAGTTTCAAAGGGGTGTTGAGAACATTTTATTAAAGAAACATATGGGTATTTTAAAAGGAAACCCATAAGAAACATGGTTAGCCACAATAGAAAGGCATCAAAACCATGGTTCGCAAGGAAATGGAAAGGAACAATTTCTGGGAACCATCAAAAAACACCTTAATGGATAGAACTTCCCAAACACAAGGTACCATAGGTGAACAGATGCAAATGCTTTGCAGGAAATGGCTGATAGGAACATGAAAATACATAGGAAAAAGAATGGTAAAAACAATTCTGAGTGAAAAAAAGTCATAGAGATTATTATTCTACCCAAATTCAGGATTTGTTATTTTAAATATACTAAGAATAATTGCAGAAATATTGTCAAATAGAGACATAATAGCTAATTTAAAAATTTGTTCCATGAAAAAACATCCACTGATGCCTGATCAAAAGAAAAATATATATATTCCTCACACTTCTGGATTATGTAAAGTTTGGAATCAAGTGAGTGGAATATTTAGTGTCTGGTGAGGACACATTTTGTGAGATCAAGTAACTGTGGGATATTATACCATAAAAATTAAGTTACATTATTTCCAACACAGAATAAACATTTCCAATCAAAAGGGAAGAATAGGGTCATAGCAATGAATGATCAGCCCAAAGCAAGACTGAAACTCAGCAGGTCTTTTTTTCTTGAACTAATTATTATTATTATCATTAACAACATATTTTATATGGATACACCATATGTTGGCACTGTCCTTTATTTCATCTCTGTCCCCATTCCATTGGGGACCCTCCTCAGTGGGACTGCAGGTATTTCCTATGGGGTTATGATTTATGCACTGTGGGAACAGCAGTCATTTATTTAGGGGGATGGCTTATAGGCTACATCTTGGTTTCAAAAGCTTGGATAGCTCCCCCATTCCAGGCCTGCTTCCTGTAGCACTCATAGCCTCTCCTTGAGGTTCAAACAATTCCACTTTGAAACTGTTGCATTCCTTGACAAATATTCTGTGGTACTGGGTTCTCCAAATACGGGACTCTCCAGTGCAACTTATGGTCCATTTTTCTAGCTTTCTCTAGTGGCCTCCCAGTGCCTCAGTTGGGGACTCTGACTCTGCCACACATTATCTGGTCTTATTGACTCTCTGCAAGCATAGTGATAGACTCCATGACTCCTTATCTTCCATATTTCATGCCCCAAAGTAGTACCACATGAACAATTCTGCTTCCAACCATGAATATGGCCTGGCCACACTGAACCACAGCTCTAGTAACCTATGTTTGTCTTCTAGGCTGTCCTGAGTTTTAAACACTTCACTAAGCAGCTGTGTTTCTTCAAATGGATTTGGAGTTTTAACAAATGGTTCTTCCAGTGGGCAGGGTGTTGCCCCCAGGACAATGATTCTATTGTCCCTTTACAGCATAGATTTCTTTTCAATGACACTGGTATATAATATTAATAGCCCCTTTCTAAGCACCACCCTGAATGTTATTCTGTCTTTTTTTTTTTTATTATTTCAACAAAACAAATTAGTCCATTATGTTTAAGTTCAGAATCAATCAAGTTTTCAGGGTACAGGCAGAATGCAGTTAGACTCTTTCTTTGACAGCATGAAACTGGCTCTTGCCCAGTTCATGATATACTCCCTGATCCAATCTGAAACCCTGTAAGCCAGAACTCCACTGTCCATGTTTCTCTCAGCCTTCATGTTTTCCAAGTTCACACCCAAATGGCCCATTTAGCTCTTCATATAGTATTCAATTATTTTTTCCATTCCCAAGATTCAAACTCTTCCACATACCTCATAAAGAATAATTACAGAAGCCTAGCAAACCACATGGTCAGGTTTTTCAGAGCAATGGCACCACTTCTTGGTACCCAAATTCTATATTAGTTACTTTCTCATTGCTCTTAACAAATATCTGAGTTTAAGGATGGAAGGGATTATCTTGGCTCACCATTTAAGGGTGCAGTCCACCATGGTAGGAAAGCCATGACACTAAGGGCAAGAAGCACCTGACCACATTGCATCTAAAATCAGGAAGCAGACAGGGATTAATGCTACTCCTTCAATCACTTTATCCTTTTAATTCAGTCTGGGCCCCAGCCATGGAATGAGGCTTCCCAAAGTTAGAATGGATTATCTTTCCTCAATTAACCTAATCTAGAATATCCCTCATAGACTTTCCCAAAGGCTTGTTTCCAAGGTGATTCTAAATCCTGTCACATTGATAATCAGAGTTTAACTATCACATTTTGGTGATCTCAGATGGCTTTAGGATTTAAGGTTCAGTGAAACATGTATATTTATTCTGCAGATCTCTTCTGAAAAGAGATGAGAGGCAATTTGCTTTGTATGTTCAACAACAGTAAAATATATGATTTTTCTGGATAACTGAAATGTAAGATAAGAGAAATTAGGTAATATGGACAAATGATTTGTAAAGTCTCATGATTAAATAAGCAATATAAGTACCCAAGCTAAAGTCTAATTATTAACTGCTGTAACAAGGTATACATTGATCAAACTCTTGTATATATTCTGATATTCAAATTTAAAATAAAACAAAAGTGATTCACTTTGGTCAAATCCAGGCCCTCTTATATAACTAGAGTTCTTAAATTTTCCACTCTAGTAGAAAATGTAACATTATGTTATACTTTGGATCTTTCTCAGAAGAAAAGAAAATAGAACCACTCTGTCCCTCCTTAGGGAAGCCTGACTCACAGATGATTTGTTCATTTGTACTAAATCTTCCCTTAAAATGTCACATCTGTTTAAATTTCATCAAACTTAAACAACAATAATGATTAATAGGTATCTTTCTTGATACCTTTTATGTTCCTTGGAGAGAGACCAATAAATACATCTTCAGTTACCAATGGATTGATCAGTATGTAAGTGTATTTTTCTCATTAATTTCTATATCCCAATTCCTAACTGAATTGTGCATAGGAAATACTCAAAATAAATGGAATGAATTATTCACAACATACTAGTTATGAGTATGATCCAGTGTCATAAACTAGTAAAATTAAGAAGTTAAGTAAAAGCAAAAAATAAAATTCAATAGAAAAATCCAAAAAGTAAACACTTATTATTGTTTATTTATAAATAATATGTTTGCTGCCTGGTACTTTTGGTTTAGAAACTTTTGAAATATTAACTGGAAGCAATCACACTAGTAAAATGCTAATAATAAGTAAAGACTTTTATCATGTGCAGACTTGGGAGGGGGGCAACAAAGATGGTTTTGGTGCTGACGTTAAACTAAAAACAGATGCTAGTTTATGTCTGTGTGTTTTGTATTACTACAAAGAAGCAAGAAAGCATCATGAACACAGCTTGGTCTACCTTAATAGAGTATGTAAATAGATAAAAATATTTTCATATAACTTAAAAGCTGGGCTGGAGAGATGGCTTAGTGGTTAAGCACTTGCCTATGAAGCCTAAGGACCCCAGTTCGAGGATCGATTCCCCAGGACCCACGTTAGCCAGATGAACAAGGGGGCGCACGCGTCTGGAGTTCGTTTGCAGTGGCTGGAGGCCCTGGCGCACCCATGCTCTCTTTCTCTCTCTGCCTCTTTCTCTCTATCTGTCAAATAAATAAATAAAAATAAAAACAAACAAACAAACAAAGTTAATTACTAAACCTTAAATGTACCCAATCTAAAATCTAGCAAATATGATTATCTTACTACTTTTAAGAGTAGTTTAGGAACCTAAGGTGATGTTAAAGGGAATATTATTAAGTGAAAAATGTTTTCTTTTAAACAATTTAGCTGTGACCCCGATTCTCCTACAAGAAATGGTCAACGGGTTCCTGTGTATGTGTCCAAACCAAGGTACTTGAACATGAATTCAGGTGAGATACCTCAGCACAGACAGTTTTGCTTAAGAAAATCAGTGACCTAAATTTTATTCTATCATCCTCAAGGTCACAAAGGAAGTTTCATGCCAAATATAATTTGGCTTTCTGGGACTCCAAGCTTCTCAATTACCCAGTGATGGTATTTCTGCTTCCTCTTTCCTATGTGACTCCATAGGGTTTAATGAGGCACCGTGGAGCTGAGGAAATAAAGTACATTCATATAAGTCATTCATTTATTCAATCATTAATATTTTCATTCATTTGTTCACCACACATTATTAACCTGTTCATGCTTGCTCAAATATTAGTAAGACAGTAAGGCCTGATACATATGCGGATTAGAAAAATCCCTGTGATATGTGGCCAGGCTGAATGTAACCCAGATAAGAAGGCTACTTCCATGCTCAACCCAGGATCCAGAATATGGTGTTCATTCATTCAGTAAAGCTCTGATTGAGTGATGGCTTTGTGACGTGTACATAGGCTGTGATGAGAATCAAAGCTGACTGTAGCCTGACCTATACTACTGGGACTTTATGGTCTACAACTAGTCACTGAAAAGTTTTAGGTTCAGATCATTTAACCTCAAAAAGGAGTCAGAGATCAGGTAAACACCATAGACATGTCAGACATGCTATTTGTGTCTGACTCGTCAAGAACAGGACTATTCATCTCAACATTACTGTAGGGTCCAACACTTCTATTTATCAGTCCATGGTCCTTTCAATGCCCCAGTCTAAACTCCATAGGTAGATGCAATGCCTTAAGCTACATCAGTCATCACAGGGAATTCTTAGTTTCAGTGACACCATAGCAGTGAACATGGCTTCTAGGGATATCATTCTTGCAGCCCAGAGTACGAAGTGATTCAGCACATAGGAACACAGTGAATTTAAGTCTTCTGTAAAGACTTAAAATGTCTGCCACCACTAGCCATAGAAAACTGGGCTTGCTGTGATATATATATATATATATATATATATATATATATATATATATCATGGATTCTGAAGTTCTGTAAGACATCCTGACACAACAGAAACTACTCATCCAGGGAGGTATGGCAATATGTAGACACAAGGGATCCAGTGGTCCGTAGCATAGAGAAGAACAAGGCAGATGAAGCAATTCACATAGATAAAGTGTAGATACAAGGACCATTCTGGAAGGGGCATAAGGAAAAAAAAAATTCCCTTAAATTTTTGAAGAAAATAACTCTATGGCTTTGGGTATGGTTTGAATGAACTAAATGCCTAGGGTGTTAAAATTGAATTCCTATTGCTAAATACAGGGTGAAAATCATCCTAACTATGGAGTTTAAAAGCAGAACATCTGGAAAGTGATTTGGATGAGGGAGGGCAGAATCCCCTTGGCTGAATCCTGGTGGTGTTATGAAAAGAGAGAGAGAGAGATACAGAGAGAGAGAAAGAGAAAGAGAGAGAGAGAGAGAGAAAGAAAAGAGAGGCCACACACACACACACACACACACACACACACACACACACACCACACACCCCTATATATGCATCACTTGTTTCTGGCCATGCAGTGCCCTATATATCCTCTCTGCCACCATGAAGACCATCACCAGGTGAAGTTATTCTGAGTCTCCAGAACCATAGAGCCAAAGAAATCCCCCCCCCAGCTTTTTTTTAAATTAAAGAGCCTCTCATATATTTTGCTTTGTAACAAATATGGGTTAATTTTAGCTTATAAGACAAGAGCTGAATATTACTTGTGTCATAGAATTCTTGTCAAAGGAAAGTATTTTTTTGGAAGGGAATGGTCTCTCTGACTAAAGAATGAATGAAGTGCAGAATGATTGGAGTCAGGCAAATGAGTTCAGCTCTTGCCACTGTCATTTCTAGTTGTGTCTAAAAATACAAATGAGATCCTAACACCGGGTGGAAAGGCAGAATGAAGGTAATGTCATGGCTACCATAGGGTAGAATTAGTAGGCTGTGGGGACAGACAGTGATAGGAATACAGGCTCAAATCCAAGTTGTCTGTTGAGGGGAAGAATGAATAATGAGGTCAATTACCAAAGAGAGAACCGGAAAAGGATCAAGCATGACTGGAAGAAAGATAGTAAATTTACTTTCAGTAATGCTTAATTTTCTGCACCTACCTTCACTTTTAAGAATAGAAGTACTCAGTAGGTCATTTGAAAGTTTTTGGAAATACATGAGGTTTTAAAATATTTTACAATCTCCAAAAAGCTATGTATATCCATGAATTAATATGATTAACAGGGTAATTACATAACATGAGGTGGAAGAAATTTAGGAAAGAGATAGAAAAATGGAATCAGCAGGCCACTTGAGTTTTAGAAGATAAGGAGCAGAGAAAGCGGGTCAAGGAATGAATAGCAAAACATATTTAGCAGATTTTTTTAAATCAATAACTAAGTAGCCAGTGTATTTACAATAAAGATATCTAAGGTATTCATGATGAGGATAATTTTAGCAAAAAGAAAGGGTGATATTCCCCAGTAGATTCAAGAATATATCAGTGGTAAGTGAAATTGAGCCTTTGAAGTAAATTTAGTAGATTATAATAGGAAAATATAGATTGCAGTGGCTGGAAGGTGTAGCAGGGGAAGAAAAATATTATTAGGTCATTTTTTTGTTTGCTTGGTTATTACTGTTGAAGATAGATATATTTGGTGTTGCTTCAAAATACATGTTATAAAAAGTATACTTCACAATTTGGGAAAGAAAATAAATGCCATCAGAGGTGGTTCATTGTAGATAGATAATTCCAAACTGTTGGGAAATGTTAATTAGAGAGATATTTCAGTTTTTCAAGAAACCAAAGTAGGGGTTACAGTTGAAAAAGTGAGATGGGATTTACTATGTAGTCTGAGCCAGAGTATGAAGTAAGGTTGTCTTGTGAACGGATGGACTTGGAAAAGATGTGGGGATCTGAAAAGGTGTAACAACACAGAAAGTAAAGTTCACTCATTTAATGAATAACTTTTTTATATTTTTATTAATTAGTTTTGTATTCAGCAAATGCAGTCAGTTTGGTACCATTATTAGGCTCATCTGTGACCTAAACTACTCCCCTTGGCCCCTCCTTGTTGAGGTATATGGGTCATGCATTGTGGAGTTAGCCCACAGTTATGGGTAGGATAAATGTCTCTGCATATCATGACCCAACATGTGGCTCTGAAATTTTTTCTGCCTCCTATTCTGCAAAAGTTCCCTGAGTCATGTTGGGTTCATTTTGGGTCTGCTTCAGTGATGAGGTGTTGGGGGCTTCTGGGTATATAGCTCTGTGATTTGGTAGGAGTTGATTTTTCTCTGTGTTGATTTCCTTCACTCTTGTGCTGGTACGGGGTTCACCAGGAAAACAGAACCCTTGCTTGTTTTGCCAATTTTTCTTAGTTTCAGCCAGGGCCCTTTTGAGGTATGATGGGGTGGCTCTTTCCTTAGGATCTACATCTATCTGAAAAAGAGAAGCAGATTCTCCAATGAAGAGTAAGTTAGCACCAGGACAAATGAGATAGAACTTATGTTTTTTTTTTAATTTTTTTTTTTAAATTTATTTATTTGAGAGCGACAGACACAGAGAGAAAGACAGATAGAGGGAGAGAGCGAATGCGCGCGCCAGGGCTTCCAGCCTCTGCAAACGAACTCCAGACGCGTGCGCCCCCTTGTGCATCTGGCTAACATGGGACCTGGGGAGCCGAGCCTCGAACCAGGGTCCTTGGGCTTCACAGGCAAGTGCTTAACCACTAAGCCATCTCTCCAGCCCAGAACTTATGTTTTTTTAATAGAGAATTTAATAGGTGTAGGCCCTCTTGTAGCCCATGATTGGCGTATCTTGATATTGGAGAGTGGGCTTCTGTTTGGATATGGTTCTGACTTGTTTCCCAGCTGCAGCTAGGGTCTGTACCACTGAGGGGATCAGTTAACCAAATCAAGAGCAGTCGGTTCCCCACCATGGCTGTGTGCCACTATTGCACTTGTTTGGACATCACAACAGGTTATTTGCTGATAAATAGGTTAGACCATGAGTTGCTTGGGCAGATATTGGTCATTTTCCCCCAGTCACCCATGTAACACCTTCTGGCACTAGACACACTGACTATCTGGGGACTGACTCTCTTCTAGCTTCCAGCCATGCCATTCCATTTTACAAAAGGTGTCTTCAGCAGCAGGGTCTTACCACTAACCTTTGGTGGGTCATCAAGTACTCAGACAGAAATCTTTCTTTCTTTTAAAAACCTTGTAGGTCTTGCTGATCAAAAGCTCATTGTGGATAACAGCCCCATGCTGGTACTGGGAGTTACAGGTCAGTGCCCACTAAGAAAAGGAAGAAAAAGATAACTAATATACAAGAGTTGGAGAGAAGAGAGAGAGAGATAGGAAGGCTGTAGAAGATTAAAGTTAGTCTTCATCATACCCTCTCCAGTGTCTTGTCGCTCAGGTGTTCCCTCTAAGGGCCTGGTGAAGGTTCAGCCAGCCACTGGGTCTGCCATTTAGGAAGTAGATTTTTATGGTACAATTGCTGTTTGGGTCTAGATTTGTGTTTCCCACCCCTCCACTGCCCTCCCCTCCCTCCCTACCCATCCTATTGTCTAGTCCATGAGATGCTTGCTGAGTAGGTAAGGCATCTTGGGCAGATTCAAGTTAGGTGCTATAGATGAGTGAGTCTATGTGGTGATTTTTTTTTTTTTTCTGTGATTGGGTAAGTTCACTGAGAATGATCTGTTCCAGGTTCAACCATTTTTCCTCAAAATTCTTTTTGTCATTTTTTTCTTACTGCTGTGTAAAATTCCATTGTGTAGATATACCACATCTTAGTTATCCATTCTTCTAGTGATGGACATCTGGGTTGATTCCAGCTCTTAGCTATTACAAATTGAGCCACTATAAACATGGTTGAGCAAATCTATCTGGCCTGTGGTTTGAAGGTTTTAGGGTAGATGCCCAGTAAGGGAATAACTGGGTTTGTTGGTGTCTCTATAATCAGATTTTCAGGAGTCTCCATATTGCTTTCCAAAGTGGTTGTACCATCCTACATTTCCACCAACAGTGGATATGTTCCTACTTCTCCACATCCTTGCAAGCATTTATTTTCATTTGATTTTTTTCATGTTTGCTATCCTTATTGGGGTAAGGTAGAATCTGATAGTTTTTTTAATTTGCATTTCCCTGATGATTAGGGATGATGAACATTTTCTTAAGTGTGTGTTTGCCATTTGTATTTCTTCCTGTGTGAACTGCCTGTAAAGCTCTTTGCCACATTTTGTGAGTTTCCATATGTTGACCCCCCCCCCCTGTATTCCTGGGATGAATCCCACCTGGTCAAGATGGATAAAGCTATTGCTGTGTTGTTGGATTTGATTTGTGAAGATTTTGTTCAGGATCTTTGCATCTAAGTTCATCAGGTAAATAGGCCAGTAGTTTTCTTTTGTTGTGGCATCTCTGCCTGGTTTTGGAATTACGGTGATATTAGCTTCATAAAAGGAGTTAGGTAGCTTTCCCTGTTCTCCAATTGTATGGCACAGTTTGAGGAAGATTAGTTTGAGTTCCTCCATGAAGGTTTGATAGAATTCAGCTGAGAAGCCATCTGGTCCTGGACTCTTCTTTTTGGGAGTTTTTTTTTATTATTATTACTTTTTCAATCTTCCATGAATGTAATGGGTTCATTGAGGAGATTAATCTGCTCTGAGTTTAGCTTTGATGGATGGAATGCATCCAGGACTTTATCCATCTCCTCCACATTATCCAGTTTTGGGGAGTAGAGGTTTTTGAAATAAGTCCTGATGATTCTCCCAATTTCACTTATGTCTGTTGTGATCTCTCCTTTTTCATTTTGAATTTTGTTTATTTAAAGCTTCTCCTTTTTTTGGCTTGATCAAATTGGACAGGGGTTTGTAAATCTTGTTTATTTTTTCAAAGAACCAGCTCTTTGTTTTGTCAATTGTCTTAATTGTTTCCTTGGTTTCCAATTCATTAATTTCTGCTCTGACTTTCATTATTTCTTTCCTTCTGGAGCTCTTTGGGTTGGATTTTTCTTGCTTTTCCAGTGCCCTTAGGTGGGTGGTTAGGTAATTGACTTTGGGATCTCTCTGTCTTTTTTATGAAGGCATTAAGTGCTATGAATTTTCCCCTGAGGACCATCTTCATTGTGTCCCATAAGTTTTGGTACTATGTGTTCTCATTGTCATTCAATTCTAAAAATTTTGCAATTTCATTCTTTATTTCATCCACTATCCATTTATTGTTTAAAATGGGCTATGGAGCTAAATAGAGCATTCTCAAAGGAAGAAATATGAATGTCATATAAGCATCTAAAACAATGTTCTACGTCACTAGTCATCAGGGAAATGCAGATTAAAACTACATTGAGATTCTATCTCACACCTGTCAGATTGGCTACCATCATGAAAACAAATGATCATTAATGCTGGTGGGGATGTGGAAAAAGAGGAACCCTTCTACACTGCTGGTGGGAATGCAATCTGTTCCAGCCATTGTGGAAATCAATGTGGAGGTTCCTAAAACAGCTAAAGATTGATCTACCATATGACCGAGCTATAGCACTCCTAGGCATATATCCTAAGGACTCATCTTATTTCCTTAGAAGTATGTGCTCAACCATGTTTATTGCTGCTCAATTTATAATAGCTGGGAAATGGAACCAGCCTAGATATCCCTCAACTGATGAGTGGATAATGAAGATGTGGCACATTTATACAATGGAGTCTACTCAGGGGTAGAGAAAAATGAAGTTATGAAATTTGCAGAAAAATGGATGGATCTGGAAAGGATTATACTAAGTGAGGTAACCCAGGACCAGAAAGCTAAGTGCCACATGTTCTCCCTCATATGTGGATCCTAGCTACAGATGATTGGGCTTCTGCGTGAGAAGGAAAATACTCAGTAGCAGAGGCCAATAAGTTGAAAAGGAGATATACAGGGAAGATAAAGGAAGGGAGGAGGGTATTCAATAGGTTGGTATTATATATATGTAAGTAGAATGATTGAGATGGGGAGGTAATATGATGGAGAATAGAATTTCAAATTGGAAAGTGAGTGGGGGAGGGAGGGTATTACCATGGGATATTTGTTTTAAAATCATGGAATATGTTAATAAAAATTGTGGAAAGAAAAATAAATAAATAAATAAATAAAGTGTTCTGTTCAGTTTCCAGGTGCCGCTGGGATTCTTGGTGCGTCTTTTGTTGTTGATTTCTAGCAATATAGCTTTGTGATCTGATATCATGCAGGGAATTATGTCAATCTTCATAAATATGTGGAGGCAGTCTTTGTGACCCAGTATATGGTATATATTAGAGAATGTTCCATGGGCTGCTGAGTAAAATGTCTAGTCTGTGGATTTGGGATAGAAAGTTTTGTAGATGTCTGTTAGGTCTAAGTGATCTATGGTTTTATTGAGCTCTCTTACTTCCCTGTTGAGCTTCTGTTTGGATGATCTGTCTATTACTGAGAATGGTATAAGTCCCCAGATATGATGGTGTTGGTGGTTATTTCTGTTTTATTGTAAAATAGGTTTTATTTTATGAACTGTGGTGCCCCGTGTTTGGTGCATACATATTTATGATTGTAATATCCTCTTGATGGATCATTACCTTGATAAGTAGGAAGTGGCCTTCTGTGTCTTCTTTGATTAGTTTTGGTTTGAAGTCAATTTTATCCAATATTAATATGGGTATTCCTACTTGTTTCTTATTCCCTTTTGCTTGGAATATTGTTTTCCACCCTTTCACCCTGAAGAGGTGTCTGTCTTTAGTGGTGAGGTGGGTTTCTTAAAGGCAACAGATTTAGGGGTCTAATTTTTTGATCCATCCTGTTAGCGTGTGTCTCTTGATGGGGAATTTAAAGCCATTAATATTTAGGTCAATGACTGTGAGATTTTATTTGATCCCTGCCATATTGTGATGGTATATGTGGGTTGGTGTTTTCATGGACTTCAAAGTTTTTTGTGCCTACTCTGAGTTTGGTTATTGTGATCTGCTTCTTTTAGGCATTTGAGTTTGATTATTTGTTTCTTCTCTGTGGATAATTTCCTGAAATACTCTCTGTAATTTTGGTTTTGTGTTCCTATAATTGTAAAGCTGAGTTTTGTCATGGAAAGTTTTTCTTTCACCATGTATTATGAGGAATACTTTTACTGGATAGAGTAATTTGGGTTGGAAGCTGTAGGTTCTTAGACTTTGCAGTGTTTCATTCCAGGACCTTCTAGTTTTCAGGATTTCCATTGAGAAGTCTAGAGTGATTCTGATGGGGTTACCTTTGAAAGTGCTGTGCTGTTTTTTCCTAGCTGCATTTAGGATTTTCTCTTTGGTGTCAATGTTTAGAGTCTTAATGACAATATGTCTTGGAGGGTTCCTTCTTTGGTCCAGTCTGTCTGGCATTCTGTTGGCTTCTTTTTATTGTTGTTGTTCATTTTTATTTATTTATTTGAGAGTGACAGACAGAGAGAAAGAGGCAGACAGACAGATAGAGAGAATGGGCATGCCAGGGCTTCAGCCACTGCAAATGAATTCCAGATGCATGTGCCCCCTTGTACATCTGGCAAAAGTGGGTCCTGGGGAATTGAGCCTCTAACTGGAGTCCTTAGGCTTCACAAGCAAGTGATTAACCACTAAGCCATCTCTCCAGCCCTCTGTTGGCTTCTAATATCTTGATGGACCTTCCTTTTAAGAGACTGGGGAAGTTTCCTTCAATTATTTTGTTAAATAAGTTCTCCATGCCTTTGGTCTGAATTTCTTCTCCTGCTGGTATTCCAATGACCCTTGAGTGTATACCACAATTCTCCCATGTTCTGTTCACAGAAACGTTTGAACTTACTGAAATTTTTGAACTCTTGAACTGTTTCTTCCATTTTGTATTCCAGATCAGAGTTCCTATCCTCCACATGGGTAACTCTATTCTTGAGTGCTTCTAGAAAGTTTTGGACTTGTTCAATTAGGTTTGCATTTTCTACTCCTTTTCTATGTATAATTTCCATCCCTCTGTCAAGCTCCCTTTTCACATCATTTTCTGATTTTTTTTGATGATTCTTGGCATTCATCCTTGCATTTCTTTTTGTCTCTATTTAGCATGGCCAGCTGATTTTTGAGGTGTTCTTTATTTTCATTCTCCCTCAAATGTCTTAACTGTCTTTGAACTCCTTCCATTTTCTCATCTAATAGGTCTAGTTTAGTGATGCCAGCATCCACATCATTTTCTGTCCTTTGTTGCTTTTCTGCAAGTTCTACCATTAGCTTGGTCAAGGTTGCATTGCTCATAGCTTCATTTTGGTGTTTTGATCCTAATGTCTCTTCTGTTTTGATTAGAGATGTTCATTGTAGGACTGGGTGATCTAACTGGATTTTCTTGCATTTGATTTTTCATGTTATTTCTTTTACTCTGTGGTCTTCCCATCACAGTGTATGGGCATGTAGGTGGGTGGATAAGCCTGGGCTCAAGCACAGTGGAAATCTGAGGCAGACTGAGGAAGTTGCCAAGCAGCCTGGGCTTTGGCTCTCACTTGCCAAAGCTGCCTGATCTACTCCATGGCCTGGGTACAAAAGTTGCCTGATCTCTTAAACAGTAATGTGCAAAAGCTGCCTGCATTCAAGCTTGGAGGGTCACTCAGGCACCAAGTACTAAAGCAGCCCAAACTCTGGTGTGGGAACACTGGGAACTGGTAGCAGTCTAAGCTCCCCACCACAGGACAATGGTGGACGGCTGGCATGGCAGACAGATAGGGGATGGCACCTGGGCTGGCATAAGTGACAGACACAGTCTGAGCTTGTGTGGCAGTTGCTGTGGACCTGGACTCACTGAACATGTGGCAGCAGGAACAGTAAGTGAGTGAGTGGGCGGAGCAATCTAAGCTTCCACATGCAGTGATTGATTCGGCACACGGGGCGCCATGGATATGGTGGCTACTTGGGGATAGGGTTGGGCTACCCGCCTGCCCACAAGGGAATCAGCAATTCCCTGTTTTTGCCTGAACTTGCTGAACCTGTGGCAGCTGGAGCAGTAAGTGGGTGAGTGGGAAAAGCAGTCTAAGCTTTGACATGCAGGGCAGGGATCCATCAGTGCACGGTGGAGTTGTGAATTTGGAGGCTACTTAGGGGCAGGGGAGGGCTACTGCCCACCAGGGAATCAGTAATTCCCTGTTTTCCCCCACTCTGTGCCCTCCCACTAGAAAACTATTGGAGATTGCTCTCCCCTAAAGACCTAGTAAACCCTTAATGTCTTGCCTTTCTTTCCCTGGGATCTTCAGGGCAGCTAGGTGGTCACCATCTTGGCCAGGAGTTGGCTCAATGAATAACTTTAATAAGTGAGCATCACATGTAGTTGTTTGCTTCTGAGTTTGCCTTGAGTTGCTTGGACAGATGTTGGTCACTTTACCCATAGTACATATAGTGCCTTCCAGCACCAGATGCGCTATTTGTCTGGAAACTGACTCCCTTCTGTGTTCCAGTCATGTCTCTCCATGTTCTGTGCTGACAGTATATGGTGTCTTCAGCAGTCGAGTCTTACCATTAACCTCTGGTGGGTAACCAAGTGCTCTCACAGAATTCTATCTTGTTCAGGGAGACCTTCTAGGTCTCTGATCAACAGCTCAGTGTGGGTGTTAACTGTACTGGGAGTGACAGGCCAGAGCCAAGGGGGGGGGGACTATAAGAGAAATTAAAGGTTAGGTTTCATCCCACTCTCTCCAGGGCCCACCCTCAAGTTCCTATTGAGGGTTCAACCTTACAGTCTATCTTCCAGGGTACAGGTTTCTATGGTACCAGTTCATTTTGGGTTCAGTTTTGTGTTTTCCCCCACACCCTTTCCCTCCCTTCAAGCCCTACCATCCCGTTTGTCCAGGCCTGGAGAGGTCAGCAACTTGGGCTGACCCATATTATGAACCACAGATGAGTGAGAATTTTCTTTCTGTGACTGTGTGAGTTTGTTGAGTATGATCTGTTCCAAGTTCAACCATTTTCCTACAAATTCCATTGTGTCATTTTTTTTCTTATTTCTGAGTAGAATTCCATCATGTAGATATACCACATCTTGGTTATCCATTCTTCCAATGTTGGGCACCTGGGTTGATTCCAGTTCTTAGTTATTATGAACTAAGAAACTATAAACATGGTTGAGCAAATATCTCTGTACTGAGGCACTGAGCTTTTAGGGTAAATGCCCAGAAAAGGAATAACAGTATATGTTGGTAACCCTATGTTTATCCCTTTTAGTAGTCTCGATATTGATTTCCATAGTGGTTGTACCAGCTTATATTCCCACAAACAGTGAATGTGGGTTACTATTTCTCCACATCCTCACTAACATTTGTTTTCATTTTTTAATATTTATTTTTATTTATTTGCAAGTAGAGTAAGAGAGAGAGAAAGAGAAGAGATACAGACAGAGAGAGAATGGGCATGTCAGGGCCTGTAGCCACTGCAAACGAACTCCAGATGCCTGTGCCACCTTGTGCATCTGGCTTACATGGGTCCTGGCGAATTGAAACTGGGTCCTTTGGCTTCGCAGGCAAATGCCTTAACTGCTAAGCTATCTCTTCAGCCCTTCATTTATCATTTTTTAATGATTGCTGTCCTTATTGGTGTAAGGTAAAATCTCATAATTATTTTTATTTGCATTTCTCTGATGGTTAGTGTTGTTGCACAGTTTCTTACGTGTTTGTTAAGCATTTGTAAGTCATCATCTGAGAACTCCCTATTGAGAACTCCTTTCCTGCCACAATTTTTGAATTGTGCATCTGGCTTACATGGATCCTAGGGAAACAATCCTGGGTCCTTTGACTTTGTAGACAAGCACCTTAACAGCTAAGCCATCTTGTCAGCCCTTAAACTTCTCTTACTACATCACTAGTACTGTTTGTGATGTCTCTGATCTCATGATTTAATGAACTTCCATAGGCCCAATCTCTTTGTGCTATTCAGTTGACAATTGAGTTACATCATTCTAAAGTTAGGAATATATTCAGACCATATTATCTGTGATGATTTTGGTGATAAAATTGATAAAAATATATTGTAGCAGTTGCCTTCTTATTGTTGAGGAAAACAAAAGATCAGATCTGATGGAAGAAAAATTTATTTTGACTTCAGTTTGAAAGGGAAGCTTCATTTTGGTAGGGAAAGCATGACAGGATCTGACTGCTGGTTCTGAACTTCATGTATCAGCCTTGATGAACAAGCAACATGAATGAGCTGGAGATGAATATGCAATGGAGTTGGACTAATAAATTTGTTCCCTGAGACATTCCTCTTCCAAGGTTCTATTTCCCCAAAGCCCCACCAGCTAGGGATTAAACCTAAGGCTTAATCACAAATACATAAAGCTACAGAAAGGGCATTTTATATTCAAACTACCACAAATGTAAAAACTAAGATGACTATAATCAATATTTATTATATGTACTCGGTTATTGTGCAGTTGTGCTATAAAAATCAATGCAGTTCTTTCTCCCACTCAATCTGTAAGTACAGTGTTAGCATAATTTTAGAAATACGGAAAATGAAGTATGGAGAAGTTAAGTAAGCTGGCCATATCCACTTAATTTTAAGTCAACTTGTCTACTTTTGTTAAATTACTGACTCTGTCAGACTGACCTGGAAGAATGTGGGGATGATGGGAGATGTTAATTAGGAAGATGACATCATTGATTCATCTATTTAAAATAGTAACTGTGAAGTTAAGAGGTGTATTTAAATTTGAAAATTGGTGATTAGAGAGCTGCTGCAATGTTTTGGTAACCAATTCTAAGTGTATGGTCACTCACTCTTGTTACTACGATGAAGATAAAGTCAAATAAGATTAGATTTGAGACTGTTTTCAGGAACAAGGATTTGTTAATTCCTGGGAGTTACTACTATTAGAGTATAAAAGAAAAGGATGATTGAGCTTAAAATTCAAATTATAAAATAAAAATAAAGTATTTTTTGTAGGATCAAATAAATATTTCTGAGTTAATTATTTCTATGGTGCTCATAAGGTGCAGATAAAGCTTAGATGCACTTAAAGAACCAGTAGAGTCTCTAGTCAGACAGTTCTGTGTGCAGACTCAGGAATCCTGAGTGTAGAATGGCCATTTAGAGTATAGACCAAATTTTAAAAAGAAGGATGAAAAATACCACGCTAATGTCATACTATTTGAGAGTCGGAAGACAACATTTTCTACAAATTAGAAATTTAAAAAGAGATAAAATTTATAAAGAAAAGTACTGCAAGACTGGACTACTAGAAACAGGAAAGGAGTGTACGTCATGCAAAGAGTGCACTTTGGGAATTGTCCATGACAATGCCACCAATGGCCCTCAGTTTCTGGAAATGTAGTCTCTAGAGATGTTGTCGAGTGCTCTATTGGAGTTCTTTCTGTAAGCAGCTGAGCGATGGCAGCCATGTGACCAAGAGACCCTGCAGTTTTGCCCCCAGATGGAGCTATGCACACACATCAGTGCAACTATGAAAGAGCAAGCCATGGGAGTGGAGGAGTTTCCCTTCAACTGTTTCAGAGTTTGAAAAAGCAGCCTTGTTTTTATTTATTTATTTATTTTTCTTCAGGGGTAAGATTCTGTGTTCTGTTACCACTTGACAAGTATTAACTAACACCCTACTCTGTGCCTTGCAGTGAGAAATTGTTGCTTAAACTCAGGGTGGGAGAAAGGGAAAAGTTCTCAAAGGGTATTGACAATCTGCTCAATAATTTCCCAGATTTAAATTACTTAGAAAAAGCAACCAATATAGTGTCTGTCAACTAATATGAAATCAATGTAGGATAAGAGACTTCTTGATAATTGTTATGTTTTGAAACACCATTATTGTCAACTACAAACAAAGATTGAAAGCACAGTTGTGAAATGAATCTGGTTTCTACAAAATAAAGGAAAAACTGATCTTTTTCGTACAAGGTCAAATGTGCCCTTCAGTTAGGTGTTGATATTTTAGAGGGTATCATGTTGTACACAAACTTTAATCTTACAAAACCCACATGCAGATGCTCAAATAGCCTCAGGACTAAAAAACAAACAAAAAACTTGCAAGAAGTATACATGTAAATTTTTCAAGTTACCAAATTTGTATGTGAAATTTTGATCTTTAACCATTGCTTTTATAATTGGTCCTATTAGAGCCCATATTTATGATTTTCATTCACTTTCCTTACTTTGAAACAGCTGATATATTTCCATGAAAATTACATCTTTGTTCTTTAGAAAATCGTTTTCTGGCTTATTGTCCACCCAGCATTACAGTAATCCCATATTCGTGACATCTTAATCACCCCCACAGCAACCATTGTGAGGCTCCAAGCAGAGGATTAAAACTTCAAGTGGAAATAAGAAACAGGGATTGATGAGCCTTTAACAACCGAAGATACATCTTTTCTTTTTTTCTCAAAATAAATATCCTGAGGAACAAGAAAGCATTTCAAGCATGGGCTGCAGTACCCACAGAAAACACAGCAGAACTGTTTATCAAAGCTTCCCTTGGTATGTCAGCAGGTCCTTTGGATCTGACAGTGCTGATCTAAACGTTTTGATAATAATAGAAGTGTTAACAGCGATAGGAAGAAATAATATTAAACACTGTCAACTGTAACATTTCATTTTTGCTGGCCTGATGCCGCTGCGGCAGAGAATGAAATGAGGAAGAAGAAACTGAACGACTAAGTCTCTGGAAATCAGGCTATTGTAACAATATCCACAGTGGGAACATACTTATTAGGAGAAAGAAAAGGGAAGAAACGTGAAAAAGGAAGAAAGAGGAGGAAGGAGAAAGAGACGGATAGGAGGACAAAAATAAATAAATTGAATATTAATGCATATTAGGGACTCAAAATTAAAGGATATTTTATTTTTTAAGTGTACAGCATCTTATAAATACAATCTCTAGAAAGTATATAGGAAGCAGATGTTGATTCTTTTATGTGGATTCTACTGCCCTCTTACCATCATGAACCCAAATAATGGTCTCCATATACTGAAGAGAAATATGTACAGCTTTGAACTAAATATCTTGGTCTTGTGCTACTGAGACAAGGCACTAATGACACAAGCAACACAAATTACTGTTTGATAGTAATATGTTAGTGTATTACAAATTAAAATAACTTATTATATTGGATCTTAATATACAGTTTGAAATTGTATACTGTTATAGTCTCCATTGAAGTGAGGCTTGAATATTCATTTTGATGTCTTTATTTGTATTTCACAATTAATGTCATTTGAAATGCAAATGTCTAAAATAAAAACATTAGACACAATTCAGGCACATAAGTGTCCATTTCTAATTTGATAATCAATAAAAGTCTGTGCTGATTTCATATTATAAATATATACAATTATGAATCTAGCTACATAAATTTATTTATAATAATGTATTACATAAAACAATTTAATCATTGAGGCAGGAATTTTCTACACCTTCCAATTAAAAAATATATACTTTTAAAATTACACACTTTGCAATCACCATCACCCCAGACATTATTTACTAAACCATCTAACAGAGTGTAACTTATCCACTTATCATTCATGTGCACTGAAGATGTGATATTTTTAAAATTCAATTATTATGTTCTCAGAGAAATTTCATCCTAAGCCTCAGGTATGCAGATATGAAGTTTATAATTATTTTAAAAATGGTTAACCTTGGGCTGGAGGGATGGCTTAGTGGTTAAGACATTTGCCTGTGAAGCCAAAGGACCCATGTTTGATTCCCCAGGACCCATGTACGCCAGATGCACAAGGGGGCACATGGGTCTGGAGCTCATTTGCAGTACTCATTCTCTCTCTGTCTGTCTCTCTTCTCTCTCTCTATCTCTCTCTGCTTGCAAATAAATAAATTAAATAAATTTTAAATGTTTAGCCTCTTGGTTTATGTTTATTTAATATTTAGTTTCTTTGCATGGTACCGAACACTTACAGTTAGGAATTTTTAAAAATATTTTTATTTATTTATTTCAGAGCAACAGACAGAGAAAGAGGCAGATAGAGATAAGGAGAGAGAATGGGCATGCCAGGGCCTCCAGCCACTGCAAACAAATTCCAGACACGTGTGTCCCCTTGTGCATCTGGCTAACGTGGGTCCTGGGGAGTTGAGCCTCGAACCGGGGTCGTTAGGCTTCACAGGCAAGCACTTAACCGCTAAGCCATCTCTCCAGCCCAGGAATTTTTATTAAAGATCTAACCTATTTTCTTTAAGAAAAAAGCATGGATTCCTTCAAGCTTTCTGTATGAGTACTTAAAACTAACTTTGAATGAATTAGCCCATGTCTGGTATAACTTCCACAGACATCAGATTATCTAATAACTAAGATAATGGGAGCGGTTGAAGATTTTGTTTTTAGAGACTTAAGGACAATTTATTGTTTTCTGAAACATTTTGGAAAAACACAGTTTCTGTTTCTATTATTAGAGAAACTGGGAAGCATCTAAAATGGTACATATGAAGCAAAGGAATGAAATCAGACACAGGCTTTCCATCCATAGTGACAGGCCTACTGATCAGTATAGCACAACAACATTGACACTAAGTGTTCAAACAAACAAAGCCTACAAAGAAACCCCATCCCAGCTTCATTATTTTGAAATAAAAATAATACATTCAGAAAGGCTTCTGAGGTTCCATGTTTCCGACAACTTCTGCTCTGTGATGTATGTTAAATGTTTTAAACACAGAAGCAACAGGGTCGTTTTATGGCCTTCAGATTATTTCATTTGGTCTTCTACATGTTGATTAAATTCCTCGTGTATTTTCAGCACCATATTGCAAGCTGTAAATTTTAGAAGAGATGCCTACTCTGAGGTCCAAAGCTTTTATGTTGGGTCATAAGGATAAGAACTAGCCACTTCCAGTTGAGGGTTAGAATGGCTTCATTGTACCTTTTCTATGAGTGCCAATGAAGAGTAGGTCACTGTTCCTCGGGGGCGGCGGGGGGAGGGGGGCGGGGAACAAGCTCCAAGCTTCTTGCTAATGTCCCCTGGCATATATTGTGTTATAAGGAAAATGGTTCTGTACTGTCTTTGCCTAGTCTATTTCTTGGAGTATTTGAATTTGATTCTAATAGAGTCTGAAAGACAGGTACAAACACTACAGCAGTATTTACTAACTCTCTTACTCTCCCCAGAAATTCCAGCTACACACAACGTATGCCTTGCAGCCTAAAGCCCTCTCCACTATGAGCCCTGAGACCTGACCCTGTCAGGACTTGTTAGGGGTCACATACCAGATGCTTCTCATCAAATGCCTGAAACGTGATAGTGACTTGAATCTCACGTCTGGTCTCTTGCTCCCTCAAAGTGTACAACCTCACTTGCAGGCTTTGAATTTTATGTCAGCCTTTGATTTTTTTTTTTCTTCATAAATACCCCTGGCACCTCAATACTTCTAAAACAGAATATTAAAGAAGAATTCCTTTGAAAAGATTGAATAGGAAAAACATGTCACAAAACATAGGACAAAGCCAGACTTGGGGCACATGCCCATAATTGTAGCACTTGGGGAAGCTGAGGCCAGATTGCTAAGTATTCTAGACTGTCCTAGGCTGCTATGGAAGATAAGGAAGGCCAGATCAGCCTTGGCTCCAGAGTGAAATTATTACTCAATAAAAATAAAATAAAATAAAGCTGGTAAGATTTTCCCATCTTCCTCCTGAATCTCCTGTAGGAGTCGGTCTCTCTCCTCACTGTATCTCTCAGTTTCTCTCTCTCTCTCTCTCTCTTTCTTTCTCTCTGCTTACTTCCTCTCTTTATCACTCTCTGTATGCCCCCCCCCAAGTCCTGCAGCATTAGCAAGACTGAAGTGAGTCTGATGAGATGTTATAGGCTGCATTACTAACATAAGCTTGTAACTTAGCTTAGTATAAGGCTCAAAGTCATGGTTAGCCTGCCCAAAATAATAATTTAGTCATAGCCAAACAATGATGTTACAATTCTGAAGAAATAGGGGTGGGGAATAGTAGGAAGAAGCTAATATATTTCAGAATGACTTCTCCACAAAGTGCTTATTATGTTATAAAAGGAAATTTTGCCTAGGGAAACTTTGAGGGAACAAGTTTAACCAAGAGACCAATGTTGTTATCAACAAAAATAGGGAAACATACCAACTGATACACTGCACTAAAATTTACAAAATAACAGACAAATATACAAATCGAGTGACATCTACACAAGTGAATCATTGCCTTTCAACTCTCAAGATCCAGATGGAAGCAGACTAAAGACCAAGGAATGAAATTCAACATAGCTGTAGGCTAGTTTATTGACTAGACAATAATATGATATCAATGGTCATTTTCCGATGACAGTGTTGTGAAGAGACAAGATGGTTTTATTACTTTTAGGAAATGCATACTAAAGATGCTAGGCTCTGAAAGGTCTCAGATGTCTGACATATCCTCAAATATCTCTGAATAATAATATTCCCCTAGAAAGCTAGGATGAATAATTAAGTAAACAGGTAAGATGTTAGTCTTTTAAGAATTAATGTGTGCTATATTGGGAGTGGAGAGAGGGCTCAGCAGTTAAAGGCACATTCTTGAAAAACCTGATGGTCTGGATTCTATTCCCCAGTACCCAGGACAATTAGATCCACAAAGTGCTATATTCATCAGAATTCATTTGCAGTAGCAGAAAGTCCTGACATGTCCATGTGTTCTTTCTTTCTCTCTCTCTCTTTCTCTCAAGTAAATAAAAATCAAACTGAAGTATATTATATTAATTAAAACTTTCAAGGTTAAAGAAATATTTCTTAGATATGCAACTGATTGGATTAGAGCCACTCGGTTGAAGTGACTATCTAAAGGGAACATTACAGGTCATTCTTTTTACTATTTCTTATTTTACAAAGCATTTATATATAGTTTTTTTTTTAATTTTTTCTTTTTTTGTGGGTGTATGTACATTGTGAATAATGTATTCCTTCTTGTGACAAATTTAAATACATATCAAAATATTCCACCTAAAAAATAATATCTCTACCATTTTCTCCAGTCTCATGTCTATAACAACTTCTTTGAAAGTTCCATATTCTTAAAGCTGGAGAGATGACTTAGAGGTTAAGTCACTTGCCTGAGAAATCTAAGGACCTAGGTTCCATTCCCCATTACCCATGTAAGCCAGTTGCATAAGGTGGTACATGAGTCTGGAGTTCATTTGCAGTGTATGGAGGCTCTGGTGTACCCATTTAATCTTTATCTGCCACTTTCTCTCTCATCAAATAAATTTATAAATAAATGAATGAATGAATAACTTAAAAAATTCCATAATCTCTATGTCTCAGTTACTCTCGCTTTCTAACAGGTCCTTCAAGAGTCAGTTTCATCTCGCCTCCACCTTTCACAATATACCAAGCCTCCTTGGACAAAAATCACCCAAGAAAATCCTTTTGTTAAGGGGCTCCAGAGAAATACACCAATAGAGAGTGTATATAATTACAAGAGATTTCTTAGATTAGTTTATATAGTCACAGCCTGAGTAATTCCACAATGGTTGTCTGTTTGTTTAAGAACCTAAAATCAATAGATGCTCAGTGTAGGAAGCTGGAAATCTTGGGGGAAAAAGTGGAGCCATGAAGTAACCCTACACCAAGAAGGAAGTCCCGGAAGGCCTCTGGAGTGTTTCTCAGGAAAGCCCACTTTCAGAGGCTGAGGAACATGGATGGAGACTGATTTGTGGACAAGGTCAGAACATGCACATTTATGTAAGCTCCCCCTTCTTGTACTTTTGATTCTGTCTGGGTCCCAGGGCTATTGGATGATGCCCTTATACTCACAGAGAGTCTTCTCCACTTAATTCACAAACCCACATGTTGATTACTGCTGGAAACACCCTC
Organism: Jaculus jaculus; assembly: GCF_020740685.1. NCBI lineage: Eukaryota > Metazoa > Chordata > Mammalia > Rodentia > Dipodidae > Jaculus > Jaculus jaculus. The sequence continues at coordinate 25,099,516 of NC_059110.1, forward strand.
GCACACATCCAGAAATGTGCTTTGCAAGTTCTATGGGTATCTTTCAGTGTAGTCAGGTAGACAAGCAGAATTAATGACCACATTTCTCCATTTCTGAAGATCCTTTATTCTCTTTGGAAAAGAACTAAATTTGGAAGGAAGAATTGAGTAGTCAGCAAAGAAATCCGTATAATTCCCTCCTGTGCAAATGAAGAATTATTGGAACAAATAACCACGAGAGACATGAGAAGTCAAATAACTCTAATAACCTCCAGTTTCAGATGTGACATACAAGGAGCCCAGAATTCACTGCTCCTCTTTTGCAACAAGAAAAACCTGACCAAACTGAACAGTTACAACTTTCCTAAGACTTGTTAACTTGTTAACTCCCACCCAAAAACCTGGAAGAACAGGTGAGTCCAGAGTCACAACCAAGGTCTACTGGGTGCCTGGGTCAGAAGAAAAGGCAGGATTAAATAAGAAGAGATATTTACATGGTTATACATGGTTACACACACACACACACACACACACACACACAGAGAGAGAGAGAGAGAGAGAGAGAGAGAGAGAGAGAGAGAGAGAGAGAGAGAGAGGGAGCTTATTGTGTTCTAAGAGCAAAGCCCAGGGTATCATATATACAAGGCAAGCTCTCTACCACTGAAATATACCCCCAGAGCTTACATAATAATTTTGCCAAATAGCTGGTGGATACTAAATGTGAAGTCACTTCTGAGGATGATATTTCTAGTTAGAGTAGTCTAATATATATATATATATATATATTTTTTTTTTTTTTTTCCTGCCTTTAACCCTGGAACCTCCACCAAGTTCTTCTCAGGCAGAAAATTCAGAAGGATCTCCTCCTCTTTCTAGCATAAGGGACAGAGGGATAACCCTTTGAAATTCACTGTGAGCTTCCTCCATAGCAGAGGCCCACTGGCTCTGGAGGATATACATACATACATACATACATATATATATATATATATATATATATATATATATATATATGTGTGTGTGTGTGTGTGTGTGTGTGTGTGTGTGTGTGTCCCAAAACCATGTCCAAAGAGCTGTGGAGAAAGGTATTCCTATCACTCTAATAAAATTGCTGTCTTAAAGGGGGAAAAATTACAAGAAGAAACACTTGTGAGGTCACAGCCTGGGAACACAGGATCATTCAAAGACTAAGGTTAATTGGAAGATCATACAAGACTTACGCTTAGCTCTCTGCAATTATCACACAGCACTTGTTTAATCATGGCAGATTACAGAGCTGAAAGACATGGGATCTCTAAGGAGAAGTGTGTAGGAACATTTGAAGTCAAAAAGGGGCACAGAAACCAGGACAGCAGAAGAGCAGCCTCTGCCTCATATAGCTTCAGCAAGCACTGAACAAAACTTGACTAACCTAACCTAATTAGCATAAAACTCACACCACAGACCTACTTACTTCACTTCCAATTACCCAATGAAACAGTTCAATTTTGGAAATTAGTATTTGGCATATGAAACAGCAAGTAAAAGTCCAGTATGAAGAGACCAAGAAAATATCTCAATCAGAATGGTGCTGCATGAGATTCGAATTATTTTATAGATATTTAAGTCTATGATTAAAATAGAGGGAAATTAACATCAAAAGTAGATAACATAAAAGAAGACCTAGTAGATTAGACAGAAATATGAAAGTATTGGGAAAAAAAAAAGATAGACATTTAAAGATAATGGATTTACAGGTAAATGAAGAATCCTTTTGCAGGGCGTGGTGGCACATGTCTTTATTCCCAGCACTTGGCAGTCAGAGGTAGGAGGACTACCATAAGTTCACGTCCATTATGAGACTACATAGTGAATTCTAGGTTAGCCTGGGCTAGAGTGAAACCCTACCTCAAAAGAAAAAGCCAAGAAAGAAAGAAAGAAAGAAAGAAAGAAAGAAGGAAGGAAGGAAGGAAGGAAGGAAGGAAGGAAGGAAGGAAGGAAGGAAGGAAAGAAAGAAGAAATAACGAAAGAAAGGGGAGAAAAAAAAAAAGAAACCTTTTGACATGCTTATCAGAAGACCTAATATGTGGGTTAGTAAAACTGAGGGAAAAAAGAAAAGAACAAAGCAATAGATGACAACATCAAAGAATTGTGAAACAAATTACTCTCACTTTCTCCTTCCTTCCTTCCTTCATTTTATGAGTAAGGTTCTTCCCTTGTGTATTATACATATTAGATTTACATGCATGATCTTTCTGCCGCTGCCTGCTGAACACTAGCTAGGATTACAGAGATTTGCCATCATGCTCAGTTTACAAATTTTCAAAGAAAACATAAACAAGACTTAAAAAAGAGACAATAATGAACAAAGCAAAAGAAATATTTAAAGTAATAATGGCTGAAAACTTCCAAAATTAGTGACAGATACAAAACCACATATCTAGTCCTTCAGAAAACATCTAATGGAATAAATACAATGAAGAAGACAAGATGACATAGCACATTAAAATTTCTAATCCAGTGGCAAACTAAAAATCTTAAAAGAAGCTAGATAGAATGAGAGAAAAAATTTTAAAATTCCTTCAAAATAACAAGTATAAAAGAATGTATTGCATAATTCAGTATGAAGTAAGAATAAAAAAATGTTACATAATACCTATGAAATAAGAAGAAAGTGAGCTTTGGATGTGGGAAATTTAACTGTTGAAAATAATACTAACCTAAAATTTTAGGGTTAATAAAATGATGTTTTAAAATTTAAGGTGAACTAAAAAGGTGGAAACAAATAAATTCATCACTGATAGATCTGACCTGTAAAAAAATTAAATATATTCTTCAAAGAGAAGAAAAATGATTAAGTCCAGAAATTTACATCAGAGAGAGAAGTAGCAAAGTAGAGAGAGATAAAGACAGAGAAATTCTGAGATGAAATAAATAGGGATAAAACTACTTTATTCTTATTCCTAGTTGATATAAAGCAATAATTGTGACAATTTATTGGGTAATCACATCATATAGATAAGCAAAATAAATAAAACAGTGACAAAGAGTACGGAGATATGTGTACTCTAAGACATTTTCACTACATATGAAGCAATGTTAAGTTATTTGACAGTAGAATTATTAGCAAACTATGAGTGAGCAAAATGTACAAAACAGACTTTATTAAGAGAAATATGAGAATATTTGAATAGGTATAATTAATATGCTGTTAGATACACAATAATGAAACTAGGCAAACTAAGAAAGAGCAGGTTAGAAAGTAGGTTCTCTCAACATAAGTCTCTCTCTACTGATATAGATAGATATAGATATAGATATAGATATAGATATAGATATAGATATAGATATAGATAGATATAGATATAGATATAGATATAGATATAGATATAGATATAGATATAGATATAGATATAGATATAGATATAGATGATATAGATATAGATTAGATATAGATTAGATATAGATTAGATATAGATGATATAGATATAGATATAGATATATATGCATATACACAAAACATTTAAAATATGCTTGTTGGGCTGAAGAGGTGGCTTAGCAGTTCATGGGCTGGCCTGCAAAGCCTAAAGACTCACCACCATTCTTCAGTACCCATGTAAGCCATATGCACAAGGTGGAGCATGTGTCTGTAGTTCATTTGCAATGGCTGGAAGCCCTAGCATGCCCACTCTCTCTCTTTCACATAAATAAATATAAAAATATGTTTGCTATGACTTCCTATATGGATAATCACTGTAAATGTAAATAGTCTAAATTAACAATACCAAGGTTGTGAAAGGAGGGAAAGGAAGTTAAATTCAACAATATGTTGTCTATAGATATAACAGTTTAAATACAGGAACAGTAATGAATTAAATATAGAAGATTGGAGAAAGATTTGCCACAGTTACACAAATCAAAATAAAATTTTCATAATGATATTAAGTTCAGAGAATGCTGACTTCAGATTAATAAAACTGTTGGATATCAACACAAGCACTACATGATGATAAAGAGATTTAATCTAAAATGTAATGTAGGATTGCTGAATATGCTAACATTTCTGCCTCTAAAAAATGAAAAGCAAACATAGGTAATGCTGAAAAGAAACATGGAGAAATCTAAAGTATTAGCAGGGAATCTCAGTGTCCCTCCCTCAGTAATTGTCAGGTCATTAAGGATAGAGTGGACCTGATAGGATCACAAATCAACTGGATTTAATTAACATTTGTAGGATATTTCATTCAAAACTAGTACAAGATCATTCTACTTAAGCTCACATGAAACATTTGCCAAGAATTATCCCCTTTAGTCCATAAAACACTACTTTAAAATAATATGAATTATGCAATTATCTTCCCATGACACAGAAATTGAGCAGGTATTAGTAACAGAAAAAGAGGTGGATAGTCCAAGTATTTGTATGACAACAAAAAGCAATTCTAAATAACACACAGGTCAGATAACGTCAAGAGCACTTGAAGTACTCTGAACTAAATGAAAATGGGAATAGAGACATCAGAATTTGTATAATGGTGTGTTGGGGAGATAGCTCAATGGTTAAAGGTCTTTTCTTACAAACCCTTTTTGCCCAGTTCAACTCTCAAGCACCCATGGGGAGACAGAGGCAAAGTCGCGCATGTGTGGCATGTTTTTTTTTTTTTTTGCAAACACATACACAAAATATGTGTGAAGTAGAAAAATGGAAATTGCAGTAATAATAAATCAAGTAGAAAATAACAAAACACAAAGTCAACAAAACCATAAAGTGGACCTTTGTAGTGGCCAATAAAATTGAGAAGTTTTTAGCTAGGGTATTGAGGGAAAATAAAAGGAGGAAAGAGGTTAGCAATGTATATTTGAGAGAGAGGAGTCACACTGACCCACAATCATAAAAGGAAAATTAAGAACTGAAAGAAATACCATGAAAAATTTCATACTTACAAATATGATTATATGTGGTTAAGATTCAAGTGAGAAGTAAACTATCCAAGTTCAAAAGAAAAATAGTATGAGTACCTTTAAATTAGTTACAGAAATTAAATAAGTAACTAATTACCTTCCAAAAATAAAGTAATCAAGAAGAGATGGTGACACTGTAAATTCTACCAAGCATTTTAACAATACCAAGTTTCTATAACCACATTCAAAAATCAAAAGGCAAAAAAGTACCTCTTAACTCAAACTGTGAGGCCAGTATTCCCTTAACACCAGAGCCAGTTAAGTGTGCTCAAAGGAAGGAAAAACATTGATTTGTATCTCTTGAGATAAAAACCATAAAATGAGGGGGCAAAAAGATGGTAAGAGCCCTAGGGTGATAAGGGGTATCCCATGGCATTGTCCTTCCCCACAGAGACTGACTATTGCATTCATGACCTTACAGGGAACACCACTAACCATACTGAGGAGGGCTTTTCCATGGAGGGTTTGGATTGGGGTTGAGAGAGAAAGGATATAAGAGAACAACCTATGGTGAAAAGACCTGTACCCAATAAGGTTATGCAATAAAATTCACAATCAGTTAAAAATTGTAAGGGTACCAGTTAGAGGGAAGAAGGGGGCAAAGGAAGGAGTGGGGTGTAGGAAAATGTCAGAAAACAAGGTGATTATGTTAAAATATATTTTGTACAGATAAAAAACTCATCAATAAAAATAGAAGAGGGGCTACCAGGAATAAAGGACTCAGTGGAAGGGGCACAGGAGATGAGAAAATGGGAAGGAGGTGAGAGGGTACTATGATCATGATACATCGTATAGATAAATGGATGTTGTCAATAAAAAGGGGTTTTTTTTGATCCTTAAATGTATAAAATACAGTATATGTCACTACCAAGAAAGATTAATTTCAGGTATGTAGAGTGGTTTAACTTTTGAATATAAATCATTTCTACATCAATGATCTAATAAGAAAAAGTCATAACATTATTAATGGATACAAAAATGCATTTGACAACATCCAATATGCATTTATGATCAAAGCAGTAAGAGCCTAAACTTATTTGAATTTAATGAGGAGAAACTGCAAGGAAAAAAAAACCTATAGCCAACATCATGCTTAATCAGAAGAGACTGTCTTGGTTCCCATACAATCAGCAATAATCCTCATAATCAGCACTAATTTGGTAGCCCTGAATGTAAGTGGTCCAATAACACAGAAATAACAGGGAGAAAATAAGGCTAGTCACTGTAGAATTCACCTGCATTCCCAGCACTTGGGAGATGGAGATAGAATGATTATGTGTTCCAGACTGGCTTCGGTAGACCCTGACTCAAAAAATGCTGACAGAAAGAGAGAGGGAAGAGAGATGAAAAAGGAGAGAATAAAATATAATTAAGTGGCCATGTGAGGTAGTGCATGCTGGTAATACCAATACTTGGCATGATTAGGCAGGGGAATCAGGAGTTCCAGGCCAGACAGAGATGCTTAGTGAGTTCCAGGCCTGAGCTATGTAGAAAGAAAAGCTTTTTTAAAAATGGTTAATTTGGAAAGCAAGGCTTACACCTCTATTTATAGAGAGCATAATTATTCACATTGACAATCTCAAAGAATCAATAAAAATTTCTTGGAACTGGGGTCTGGGTAAAATCATATTCAATAAAGTACTTGATGCTGAGGTCTGAGTTCCTGAATTCAGATTCCCCAGATTCCTTGGACAAGCTGGAAACTGGTGGTGGTCTTCTGTAATCCCAGCATCCTGACTGCCAGGCGGGAAGCACAGAAAGGAAATTCCTCATGAGATCTGGACCAGCTTGTCTGAAGAACACTGGCAACAGGTGAACAAAAGACCAAAAGTCATTGGTTCAGAGGAGATGTATGTCTATGCATATGTATACACACACACACACCATAAAGAAATAGGTCATAAATAAATTAATAAATAAAGATTTTAAAATGTTGCTACAACCAATATGAGCCTGGGAAGGTGATTCAGTCAGAAATGTGTACGTTATGCAATCATGAGGACCTAGGTTGAGATCTGTAGCACTACCATAAAAGTAGAATACTGGGCTGGAGAGATGGCTTCGTATCAAAGCCTAAGGAACCAAGTTCAGTTCCCCAACACTGTAAGCCAGACACACAAGGTGGCACCTTGGGGTCATTTGCAGTAGGTAGAGGCTCTGCGGCACTCACTTACACTCTATCTCTCTAAGTGTCTCCCTCTCTCAATCTCTCTCAACATCACTAACTAAAATATAAAATGAGAACTGATTTAACAGCTAGGTGCTATAGCACGTTCCTATAACCTCATGCTGGAAAAGCAGAGATAGGGTGACCCCATGGCTTGCTGGCTAGCTAATCTAGTTGAATTGGTAAATTTCAGGTTCTGTTACATACTCGGTTTAAACAAATAAAATGGAGAGTGACTGAAAACAACATTATATGCCAACTTCTGGCTTCTGCATGCATGTGCACACATACACATGTGCACTGACACACATATAAACATGCGCATGCACTTCCATGCATATCACACATTCCCATGCATAAACATAGAGGAAAAGATGTAAAGATTATTGTACAATACTCATGCATGAGGATAATAAACACACTAAATATTAACATTTAATATGAAATTAAGATAGTATGGTAAATAAATATAATGCTTCAGACTTATCTACTTTATATGATGTTGTTACTTATCTCAAACTATCTAACATTGGTGCATGACTCAATACTTTTATTTTATTTTATAAGTTTTTGCTGTAGTGTCTAGTCTCAGAAATGCCATAGAGTAAGGTGCTTTCTCTGCTTAGTCTCCTCTGGCTTGTGATGGTTTCTCAGTATTCCTTTGATTTCATAACTGTGATTGATGAGGCCTCATTTTGTATCCCTGACAATACTCAATGATCTAGAAACATCCTAAGCTTTGTTCATCATTAAACCAGAAGTGTGTTTGGGAAAGGATGCACAGAATTTACTTTCCTTTCTCTTTACAAGCTATCAGGGGCATGGATCCCATACAGCATCATCTGTTCCTGCAGTTGCTTCCTCCCCTGGTTAGGGAAATTCCTCCTAAGTGGCTCCACTGTACAGTTATCAGATGGCCTTTCCTCTACTCTGTTCTTTAAAAATAGAGACTCAATAAATCTGTCAAAGATGGAGATGATAGAAAATTGTATTTACAGGAAACTGAGTTCAAATTCCTGAAACAAAAATATTAATATATACATAATTCTTCTTTGCAGAGAATTGGAACTAAAGCAACCATGTATGGTGGAATTCTATACTGTATGATCATGAGTTAGACTTGATTCTTAGCATTAGTATTAATGCATTCAATCATTTATCTAACTGTTAACTTTTATGAAAACAATGGAATACAATTTAAGGAATCTGGCATACATATATAACTTCAAAGAACTTTAGTATACATACACAATGGAATACTACACTACTGGAGGTAATTCTAGGACCCTATTCATCAAGTCTGTCATATATACACTTATACGCAGTGGACTATCATTTAGCCTTAATAAAAGAAACTTGTTCTGTCACTTGCCACAATATGGATAATCATGGAAAATCTGCTAAGTTAAAAAAAGTGAACATTAAATAGCAGAACTTTTCAAAGAATTGTTTCTAAGCAAGTTTTTTTTTTTTCTGAAGTTACTGAGCTGCACAGGGTTATTATAAAGAATGAAAACAATGAAATTGAAAGGTATGTATTTGACGTCATCACCAAAATAGGTCCTTCCTCGCTTCTATGGCCTTCCCATTGCATACTGCAAATCAGGCCAGTGCTTTAGTCCCAGCTGAACCACTCATAGGGTGTCACCTAACTGAGACTTTGATCTCTCCTTTGCAAGGGTACAATACAGTGTCTATCCATGTTGGGATAATTCTGTGACCATATGTGCAAGCAGTGGGCATAATCCCTAATAATGTGTCTGTTCGAGATTCTTGAGATCCATATGTGTGCTAGATCACAGACTGTATGTATCTCACCTAACAACCGGCAGAATTTTTATTTTTCCTTCAATACTTGATAAAGTACGATGTGTATACTTGCTAGGGACTCTCAAACTGATGTATCGTGACAGGATAGAATGGGTTTGTAAGGGATACACGAAAAACATGGCAAAATCTGAGAAAGGAATGCTGGCATAGGCAGTCAGATTGCTAACCTGCATTGTTAATTCATGTGTGTTCTGTGTACTTAGAAGACATTCAGATACATCATTGGATTGAGGTGGAAGGTTTGCATTTTAATCCTGGCCTGGCCACTTACAGGCCATAATCTGCAATAAAGTACAGATTTGCTATGCCCTTTAATTTCCCAACATGCAAATAGCAGGAATGATCTAGACTTTACCTAATGGCTTTGACAAAAACTTGGAAATGCTAGAAGCATGTTTATATAAAACATACAATATGCACCGTCTTAGGAATATACTTGGCAACTCTAAGGAGTTAAAGCAGATCACCAATGCAGTTTTCTTGGTACTTTGTAATTTAACTTTGTGCATAGATCTAAAGGCCAAAATGATTGAAAAAAAGAGTTCCTTAACGTTTTGTTGTTGTTGTTGTTGCTGTGTTTTTTGTTTTTGAGTCTCTGTTCTCTTCCAGGATCAAGTGGCTTCAGGTGTTCCATTTCGCCAAGCCCTCTGCCTGGATCCATGCAGGTGCATCCACAGGGCCCTGGCTAACTCCCAACTTACCAGGCGGGGGAACTGGCTTAATTGCCTGAACTCTGGCTTCACAAGTGACGTTCACACCTAACGCTGGAGCAGCTCACATCTGTGGTTGTCAGGCAGAGGAAGAAATCAGCTGTGCCTAGTCCCTGTAGGACACCAGGGCATCCAAGCTTCATGCATAAAGTCAAAACACACAAGTTAATTTCCATGTGGAATTCAAATAACATTCGTTTAATAAGATAACCCCTGATACTTACTGCCCAGATCATTTTAAGCTTCTACGTAGGTAATTGCAATCCTGTTTAAGAAAAATCAATGAGACCATTAGATCAGATAGAAATTCTTTTCTTTTTTTTTTAAATATTTTTTTTAATTTTTTTTGTTCATTTTTTATTTATTTATTTGAGAGCGACAGACATAGAGAGAAAGACAGATAGAGGGAGAGAGAGAGAATGGGCGCGCCAGGGCTTCTAGCCACTGCAAACGAACTCCAGATGCGTGCGCCCCCTTGTGCATCTGGCTAACGTGGGACCTGGGGAACCGAGCCTCGAACCGGGGTCCTTAGGCTTCACAGGCAAGCGCTTAACCTCTAAGCCATCTCTCCAGCCCAGAAATTCTTTTCTTAAGTACACTCGCCCAGAAGGTATTTTTACTTTCTTCCTCTTTAATGTTTAGGTGATATATAATGTTTCCTCGGGCTACATGATGTACGAACACACACGTGTAGGCACATAGACACAAATGTAATGCAAAGTGACTTACTGACGTAAGTGCGTTAATGGTTTTAAAGCTACGCAATGTGTATTTTCATTGTTTTGCCATCAGAAGGTCCGCTAGCTGATGATCAGATGCAGGAATGCACGGGATGCTACTGTGTAGTACCGTACCATGCTTGACTTCACATGTGAGAGCACCAACCGGGTCCTAGTAACAACACCTCTGATGGGAGCTTTTAAATATTTAGCAGCTACTGCTCGGTACAACAAACGCATAAGTAGCCCGGAGTGCATCACGTGCTGTGAGATTCTGCAAACTTTTATTCTTACTGATAAGAATAAGTTGGTAGTGTTTCAGTTTACCTAAGCTCCAACTGTATTTCCTAAGTGTTTTCTTCCTAGCATGATAATAGGTAAGGATAGGCCATAAAATGTATTTGTATGAACTATGCAGCATATAAATAGAATCAATCCAGTTGTCACTACATTCAAAGAAGTTGTACAAGATACTTTGATTATAGCAACTCACATGCAGCATCACTTACCTGCTGGCTCATTTTTAGGCCTGTACCAATAGCTTTTTATTTTTAATTATTAGAGAGATAGAGAAAGCAAGAGAGAAAGAGGCTGCCAGGTCCTCTAGGCATTGCCAAAGAACTCCATATGCACATACTACCATGTGTATCTGGATTGGGTTGATCCTGGGAAATTGAACCTGGGTCCTTAGCCTTCACAGGAAAGCACCTTAACTGCTAAGCCGTCTACCCTGCCTGTGTACCAACAGTTTTGCGTACAACTCTACCTGACATCCCTAGAATCTTTAGTTCCCTAGTCAGAAAAGTTTGTCACAGAGTTGTCCCCATCACCTATGCTACTTATAAGGAACTTGAATTGATATCAATTTCTAAATTCAACTTTGATGTAAACTCCAAGAAACAGCCTTGTAAAATACAAGATGAAGTTTAAAGGCAGCATATCAATTGGAAGTCTTTGTTTCTTGGTAAAATATCTTACAAATTGCATACTGGTGATTCATAAGGTCATCTTACATATGACTTAGGGGCTGGCAAGATGGCTTAGCTGCTAAGGCACTTGCCTGCAAAGCCCAATAATCTAGGTTCAACTCCCTAGCTACCAAATGAGGCCAGAAACACAAAGTGGCTTGTGCATCTGACATCCATTCGCAGTGGTTGGAGGCCCATTGTCTCTGTCTTTCTCTCTTTTATCTCTCACTGCTTGTAAATAATGATGCACATAGACACAAAGACTACTCAAAACTCACAAAGGCAGAAATTCAGAAGCTGCTAAAAGCTCACCACTTAAAGTTGAATTAAAGCACACCCACCAAGGCGCAAGGAATTTTGCAGAAGAAGGGGTGGAAATATTGTGAGAGCCACAGGGTGGAAAGGAGAATGCAGAAACAGAATCCTTCCCACAACAACAGACTGCTGCTCTCACAATTCATGATCCACAATCCCTGAGGGGAACACCAGCAATCCCACAAAGGAGGCCCCTCATTGGAGTGGAGGAAGGGAGGAGCAAACTGTTGGTACCAACATATGCTGTATCTTTGCAAAGTATATATATACACACATATATATACATAATCTTCACCGTTGTGCTAATGCAAGGAGTGGTAAGACTTTTAAGAGGTAGGGTCTTATGCAAGATCTTCAGATTGATATACTTCTTGTAGGCCATAGCTAATTCTCAGTAAAATGTTGTTAGAAATGAACAACACTGACTCCTCCCTCCATAATATTGGTATAAGATGAAAGAGACAACATCTTTTCTTCCCCTACATTCCCTCTGCTTTAGCAGAAATCTGTGTGGTAGTGTCACTTTGCACAGTGATGGCTCAAGAAGAGTGCCCATGTGCCTGACAGAGTTGCAGAGCGAGGACATCTGTGGTGGTGGGTGTGGTAGAGAAGCATGGTTGCCACATGACTATAGACAGCCAAGCAAAAGTCTAGCATGAGAAGGTCTTCAATGAGTTCATCATGTCTTCTTCTTTACTCTCTCACTTAGGTATTTTCTTTTCAACTGCACACATTTCATGCTTCTCCAAAAAAGCAATATAACTTTATGACAAGGTTTTGAATATCTTGCTTTAATGAGTAGAAGCATCACTTTTTGTTTTACTATCATCAACTGTAATAATACATATTCCCAGTATGCTTTTTGCAATTCTCAGTGAGTCATAGAACACTCTTGCTTAACTATGAGACAAGAACAGTTTTCTCAGAATGAATAAACTGTTGATGCTAATTCTGGTTTTCTTTCCTGACAACAAATTATATTTCTACTCTATTCATTACTCCTACAAAATTTTACAGATAACTAGGAGATGTCATAAGCTATTGAAGGAGCTTGTTGTCCTGCTTTTTATTTAATTCTGAGACTCCTAATTTTCACGGATATAAACCTAGATTGATAGAGAAATGGACAAGCATATGGGATAATAGACATAAACATAGGTTTTATACATATATATTAGTAAATAATAAGCAGGATGAATGTAACTATAGTTTGAAAATTGGTCTTCTCAATCTTGGAGAGAGCTCAATACTTGCAACATCCTTGTAGGGGGTGAAAGAAGGAATGAAAATAGTAAATAATTCCAAATCGAATGATATAAATTCCCTTCCAAAACTACGATTAAAGTGCAAGGTGGTTAGGAAGATGGTTGGGTGGATAGTAAAGAGGAATTACTGTTGTGAGCATGAGGGCCTGAGTCCAATGTGCAGCCCTCAAGTGAAAAGCCAAGTGCACTCATGCAACCACAGCTCTGATGGAAGAAGAGACAGGAGAATCCTGGCCATGCAAGCCCACCTGTCTGAGCCAAAGGTTCATGGAGAGGCCTTGCCTCAAAGAAATAAGATGAAATAGTGATTGAGGAATCCACGCAACATTATACTCTGACTCTGTACACTCATGTATTTGGCATGAAAATCTGTGTGTGTGTGTGCACCTATACACACACACAAACATACATACACACACACCACATACACATAAATTACACATACTGCACAAAAACCATTAAGATGGCATCTTAATGAAAACAGTTTTGGTTTTCAACATTTGAATCTTTATTATAATTAATATATTCTAGTTAATCTAAGATTAAAATGTTATTTTATGCTTTCAATCTATATATAAAAGCATTTCATTAGGATCTTCCTGACCTATTTCTTTCAGAATAGAGAAGTACTGTGATCAAGCATTTCAAGAAAAATATACCACCTCCGATTAAAAAAAAAATATGTATTTTGGGCAAAACAAAGATGACACCTATTTGGAGTAAAGCAAATTAAATATTATGCATTAAGATATACAAGTAGATATTAAATGTACAAACAAGAACAAATCATAAGATTAATAAGATGTGAAAACAAATAATAAGGTAGTAAGCTAATTGCTGGAAGAAAGAAAAGCTGGAAGTTATATTCAAGTTTTCTTTGTAAGTGCAATAAAGGGGCCTGGGATATTGTTAAATGCAAGCACTCACCTGGAATGTGTAAGATCCTTGGATGGATCTCCAGCACTACTCAAGTAAGGAGAAAGAAAGAAGGAAGTGAGACAGAAATGGAGGAAGGGAAGGTAGGAAGGAAATATGAGAGATTTGATAAAAAAGCATAAATGATTAACTTTGAAGTATCAATACTCAACGAATACAATTTTCAGCCAAATAGGATAATGGAATAGCATTTTTGAATTTCAGATAAACAAAAATTATAAAATTTAGTTCTTCATAAGTAGAATCAGTTCATATATAGAAGGAATCTTTTAATTTAGTAAGTATGTGGAATATAATGATAAAACAAAAAGCAAGACAGAAATTATCCACTTTGTAACATGAAATCAAATTTAAAGGGAATTACAAGTATGAATTAAAGTCTCTTAACTATACATTATGCTTCCAGTTCCTTCTCAAATACATGCAATTGAAATGGCAAAAGAGACAGCATTATTAAACAAAAAGACCTAAAGACAGGAAGAATTAGAAAAACTGCTCAGTATCTTTTTCATTTAAGTATTGGATATTAAGACAAAATGCATCTTGTTCCAAATCTATTGCAATGGCTAAGAGCCATAAACAGGACAAAGTTCAACTAATGGTGAAATCATAGAACATGAGAAACTCACATCATAGCTGCTAGGAATGCAGAATGGAGCAGCCACTCTGGAAGGCAGTTGAGAGGATCTATACAAAACTAAACTTAAACTTATCATATGAAGCAGCACTAATGTTCCAATTAAATTAAGATCTCAAATTAAGGGTGTTGTTCAAAGTATTCTCACTTTTTCAATTTGTATTCAACATCTTACTGAAGTACTAAACATATAACATTAAATAGAAAGAAATAAAGGGCATTAGACTTGGAAAGTAAAATTATCACTGTTTACAGATAAAATAAACTCAAATTTAGAAAACCCCAAATACCTCCCTACACACACCACATTATGCACACCTAAGCAACAACAACAACAAAAAAATTATTACGATAGATATGTATATTTGGGTAACACTGGAAACTAGGATAATAGACATAATGAAATCTGAAGAACAAAAGAAATGAAGATTGTAAAAAGAAGGAAACAGGCTAAAAGACCTAAGAGGAAGGTCCCCTGATCCCTCATGAACAGCTCTGTAAAAATGTTCAAGGGAGTCTGCAGAGTGAAATGAAAGGACTCAAGGTAATTTATCAAAGCCATTTGAAGAAACCACATTTTCAATTAAGGTAAATATATGGGCAACTATAAGATCCAATAGTGTAACTCTTGCTTGTAAATCTACATTCTGTTGTGGATAACAGACTAATACATTTAAAGGAGTTATTAGTCTATGCTTGGAGGCAGAGTATGTATAAAGATATAGTCCCATGACATCTACAATCAAAAGGGATGGGAACCAGAGGAGCAGTTTCAGCTAGTATGAATTCAATTCAGAGTGTTATAACTTCAGTATGGGAAATTTAATCCCTATAATAACACAAGGAAAATACACAGACAGAAATAAGAGAGGAATGCACAGCATTAGACTGGAAGAAAATCAAGTGAACAAAGAAGTTGGCAGAACTGCAGGAAATGAGGTACAAAAAAAGCTATAAAATAGTAACAATAAGCAAAAATCTGTTCCTCTTCTACAGCCTAACAATGAACAGTCTAAAATAACAATCGGAGCAAATTCATTTACAGTACATTAAAAGTCTCAAAAATTAACTTAGCCAGGGGGACACATGTCTTCTGTAATGAAAAGTACAAAATATTGTTGAGCAAATTCAAAATAGATAAAAATAAATGAAAATAAAACTCTCCCTTGTGGATTGGTGACATGTGATAGGATGTGAACATGAATCAACATAATGTATAAGCTTCCCTTAATCCCTATCTAAAGATCCTAAACACAAAAACTCAATATAAAATTCATCTGACACCTCTAAGCATCTCTCAATAATCAAAGTAATCCTGAAAACATTTAAGAAGCTGAAGAAGTCACAATTCTTTCCTTCAAAACTCATTTCAAAACTTTACTATTCAAAACCGTGTGACACTAGTAAAGACCAAGGTAATAGAATGTAGAGCCCAGAAATAAATGTCTTTCAAATATGGAAAAATGACAAACGATCATAGATAAAGGTGTCAAGACCATTGAAAGAGAAAGCAAAAACTTTTCAACCATTGATACTGGGAACTAATTATCACATATTAAAGAATGAAGCCAGGTGTGACGGCGGCACACTCCTTTAATCCCAGCATTTGGGAGGCACAGGTAGGAGGATCTCAGAGAGTTCGAGGCTACCCTGAGACTTCATAGTAAATTCCAGGTCTGCCTGGGCTACAGCAAGACCCTACCTCAAAAAACCAAAATAATAATAATAATTATTATTATTATTATAATGAAGTTGGATGCATATGGATCAATGTAAGACCTAAAACTAAAATTCTTAGAAAATAACAAAGGAGAAAAAAAGATTTTTCACATTCTACTTGGCAATGATATTTGCTTGACATGAAAGATTTAGTTATCATACCAAAAACAGTCAAGTTGATTTTTAAAACTCAATACTTTTGAGCCTTGAGATGACTAGATAGGTCAGCAGTAAACATACTTGATTTCAAAGCCTGATGGCCTGGGTTCAATTACCCAGTATCTACACAAGGCCGCATAAGATGCAGAAGATTATGCACATATTCAGAGTCCATTTACAATGGCAAAAAGACCTGGCGTGGCCTCATTCATTCATTCATTCTCTCTCTCTCTCTCTCTCTCTCTCTCTCTCTCTCTTTCTCTCAACATTAAGGAGGAAAGACAATAAGATCCCTGGAGCTTACTCACTAGCTTGTCTAGACAAATCAGTGAGTTCCAGGTCCAGTGAGGGAGAAAAAAATGCAGTGAAGAGCATATAAATAAAGCAGGTGACGGGGGCTGGATAGATTGTTTAGTGGTTAAGCACTTGCCTGTGAAGCCTAAGGAGCCCAGTTTGAGGCTCGATTCCCCAGGACCCACATGAGCCAGATGTACAAGGTGGTGCATGCATCTGGAGTTCATTTACAGTGGCTGGTGGCCCTGGAGTGCCCATTCTCTCTCTCTCTCTCTCTGTCTCTTTCTCTGTCAGTCACTCTTATATAAATAAATAAAAAATAAACAAAAAGGTTAAAGAAACAAAAAAAGTTGATGTAAACTTCTGGTCTCCACATACACATGAACACACATGTACAAACAGCTACACACACACACACACACTGGGCAAAGGAGAACTGAAGCTCTAGTACAATGTTAGAGGGTTTATGTAGCATGTCTGAGTTCTTAAATGAAGTCTCTAGTATTACAAAAAGCAACAAATAAAATGGCAAAAGACTTCAGCATACACTTTCCTATAAAAAACCTGCAAATGACAGCAAACACATCCCGCCATGTGGAGAAAAGTGTAGCAACAGAAGCATGAGTTGGCTGTCATATTACACCTGCTGTCAGAAACCCAAGAAAGATAAGTGCTGGTGCTCAGTCCCTCCGCCGCTCCCCTCCTTCTTCTTTTATAGAGGCTATGTGTGGTGCGTGTGATATGTAATGTATGCACTTGTAAGTGTGCAAACACGCATGCATCATGCTTATGAATGGAGGCCACAGGAGAATGGCCAGTATCCTGTTTTCACTCTCCCATGTATTTGCATGAGATGGGGTCTCTCTCTCTCTCCATCCGAAGTTGCTGTCTGTATGTGAGCCCCAGTGGTTCTTTGGTTTCCTCCCTTGTAGACCGGAAGGATAGTTGTGCATGACTGACCATGTCCAGGCTAATTAATTTTTCCATGGGTTCCGGGCAATCAAATTTCATGCTTAAGTGGTAAGTGGTTTTAATAGCTGAGCCATCTCTCTACTTTCCCACCCCCAACCATTTTTTGGTTCAGTCTATGTCCCTAGCTCAGGGGATGATTTCACCAAGTTTCATGTTGGACCATCCTTCCTGTAAAGTCACTTTGGAAATGACCTCACAGATACATTCAGGGGTGTGTCTATAAGGTGATTCTAAATCCAGACAAGCTAATAATGAATAGTAACTATTCATAGATTGGAAACTTTCAGAGGTATACTCTAGTGGGAGGTCTATGGATCATTGAAGGCAAAGACATCAGAAGGAAAACTAGTGTCCTAAAATAAGTTCTTGCAATACCAAGTTGCTCTGAAAGCATGAGTCTGGCACTAACCACTCCATTCCTGTTCCATTTTTTTTTTTAATGTCTGTATTTATTTATGTGGAAGGAGAGAAAGAGATGGGAGAGAATGGGTATGCCAGGGCCTCTTGCCACTGCAAAGGAACTTCAGAAGTGTGTGTCATTTTGCACATCTGGCTTCATGTGGATACTTGAGAATCAAACCTGGACCAACAGGCATTGCAAATGCCTTTTCCATCTCCCCTGCCCCTATTGCTGTTACTTATTTCTAAACATAGAGACTTTCCTTGTGGTACTGCATCCTTTGCCATCCACCATGGAGCCCTTTCCAGAACATGTATCATGTCATTTCCACTTCCAGCTACCAAAACTGTGAGCTACTTGAAGCTCCCTTCCTTCTCCACAAGTTGTGTACAAAGGGGCTCATTATTATCAAGATGAAAACTTGACAAATACAAAGGGAAAACACATGGAAGTGGTAAGGCTTTTAAATACTGGATATTTTCTAGAAGTGTACAACTGCCTTCCAAATTCTCTTTTTTATAAGAGAAAGAAAGAAAAAAAGCAATTTCCCTCTCCACTGTTTCCTCTTTACTTCATAAGAAATTCTTGTAGAAATGGATATTGAAAATCAGTGTCTATTGTCCACCTTGCTTTGTCGCTGTTTCTACTTTCAATACTCTTTGGTCACACTCTCCTTAAAACTCATCAGAACTTGTTCTTGTGAAAATTACCAGTGATGTTTTGAATAGTTATAAAACTCACTTACATTCCTTGAACATTTCCTCTTCACTAAAAGTCCATTTTCATTCTGTATTTGATCAGTGTTTTTTTTTTTTTTTTGTCTTACACCAACAATTCTGTTTTTCCTATGTCCTTTGTAGTCCTGTGTCTTCTGAGAAATATGGTATTCCACCCTGGTCACAACTCCTGCCATTGCACTTCCCCCAGGTAATGTCCTCCAGACCATGATGCTAAGCTCACTTCTGTGTGGCAGTAACTCCTCAGTCTCAATCTTCAGTTTTGATTTTGCTGAGCTACATCCTGGAATCTGTATCTAACTGAAGACCCAGTATTTTAATCAACCTAGAGTAAAAGAAGGATGATCTTTCCCTCCAAATATTCTCCTGACAGTGTTCCCTATATTATCTTAATGATGGCCACACCAAACAAACTCACATTTCAGAATTTTGCTTAATTCTTTTTCTTCTCCCTGAAACTGTTACTCCACAAAAACCTGACACCCTGCAACTGGACAGCAGGATATATTTAAGTTCACCATATTTTTCCTTTACTGACATTTATAATGAGACTGAACTATTGGAATATTCCACTACCATGATTTGCTTCCATCTCTCAACTCCCTAAGAGGTAACAAACGTTTCTTTAAATTGCATTAGCTGGCCATGGTGGCACACACCTTTAATCCTGGCACTCAGGAGGCAGGAGGATCGCCATGAGTTTGAGGCCACCATGAGACTACAAAGTGAATTCCAGGTCAACCTGGACCAGAGTGAGACCATACCTCAAAAAAAATGCATTATACTATAATACAGACCACTACATATCCTTGCTAAAAGTCTCCATTTTCTATCTATACAAATTACAATAAAATCCATAGTTTTATCTTTTACCCTTATTAGTCTGTACTCTCCACTGACAGATACTGGGCCTTCTATACTTCCCTGAGATAATGATTATATAAGTGCAAACCTCTCATTACTCATTAGAGTCCCTGGTTTCTGACTATTATTCATTAGCAGAAGGCTGTACTTCATCACTTCCACACTGCTCAAAACATCAAAGACATAAATATGTTAATTGAACAATAATACCAGGTGTCGTATTTTGGGTATGACCATGGACATCAAGAGTGTGACAGGGACCAGGCATCTGATATTTTCTGACTTACTAGTTTTCAAAGAACTGTATGACCTAGGTTCTAACTCTTTAACCTTGGTTTGGGATTTTTTTTGTTTTCATGTCTCTTCATTCCTGGCTACCTGATTTGTTTCTGTTCAGATTATGCCAGCTATTATTTGCTCTCCATACTAATTATGAAGTAATTTATCTGCATAAAAGGCTTTCTCTTATCTTCTTGCATAGATCTTTGAACAATGTTCAGGTTTTTGAGGCCTTCTTAAAATAATTGCTATATTACTATCTATCTACTGTCCTCTTTATACTTTTGATCATTTTACAGAGTGTTTTTTTTTTTTTTTTTTTGCTTTTCTTACTACAATAAAGCAGGAAATATTACTTTGGTCCCCTTAATTCAGAACAATTGTAGGCAAATACAGAATTTTGAGAGATATACTTGCAGAATGAATAAAGGTCTTCATTTCACAAAGAAATTAGGAGATATTATAACTAAGAGATGATGGTAAGGGCTTAGCCATGCACAATGTTATCCCCATAATTTGTCAGTTATTGATCCTCTGCAGGTCATTAACTTATATGTGATTCATTCATTTCAATAGAATAATAAGAGTGGCCAGCTCATGAGGCTTTTCTGTGTCACCATACGCATAAAATGTGCTTTTAAATACACTTTATCGTATCCAACACTCAGAAAAAGAGTTGAAGCACTTAAAATTGGTAATTGAGCTCAGGTTGCACAATTTTATGTTCCCAAGTATAAATATTAAAAGTATAGATCATTTGGAAATCCAAAATATTATAATATTAACACATTACATTAATGTGTTAGGTAGCTAGCCAAGAAAATAATATACCAGTTTAAAATATTACAAGGAATAGAACTAGCGATGAGAGGGCTGGAAAGATGGATCAGAGGTTAAGGCACATGTCTGAAAAGCTAGTGACCTTTGTTCAATGTTTAATACCCATGTAAAGCCAGATGCACAAAGTGGCACATGCATCTGGAATTTCATTTGCAGAATTTCGTTCTGTGTGTCATGTCTGTCTCTCTTCTAGCTCTGATTGAAAATAAAATAAATATTTCTTTATGGAAAAGAACTAGTGATGAGAAAAAAGCACAAGTTAGTTGGTTTACTTACCAGCATTAAAGCATTTTCAAACTTTAAGTAAAATATGTTTAAGATAAATGTACTAATTACACTGCCATTTTCAATTTAGATATATAAAGAGGTGACATAATAATAGTGCTTGGGGGGATGAAGGAGAAAGGGATAAACGGTCAATATATACATGTACAAATGCTCAAAAATGGTGGGAAAGGGTGATGCTTCCAAAAGCCATAGACAAAATAAAATTCCAGTGCCAATGGTAGATTACATTACTATAGCTGCTTAGCCAGGGAGGTTTCTTGGGTTCAGCAAACAATAAGTTATTCCTACTAATATTTCTTGCCTACCAGAACTAGATTCCAATATCCTATTGTTGAAGACATCGCAGCTTTGGTTGCAAATGATGGCAAAATCAAGCTGGGACTCAACAGGAAGTTCTCTCCTTCATGAATAGTAGGATAGTGGGAGGAAAAATCCAAGGGAAAGCCATCTCGTTTCCCATTAAAAAGTTGCCTCTCTTTCCCAATGCCAATAAGGAAAGGGGCTTCAGTCAGTGGCTATCCTTTAATTATTCTTCAGTATGTTTTGTTACTGGTATTAAGATTCCACACAGTGATTTAGTGATAAATGCTGGTGACTGGCTTTAACTGCCTTTTAAGACAGTTGATTTTGGTAGTTTGAAGGTAAAATGTCCCCTACGGGCTCATGTATTTCAATACTAAACCCACAGATAGTGGCATTGCTCCTCACACCTGTAGGAGGTCAAGCCTGGTGGGAGGAAATGGGTCACTAGGGGTGAGCTGGAGGGTTTACAGTCCGGGCTCATTTGCTCTTCTTACTTCCTCCCACCTGATGTGACTGTATGAGGCCAACACACCTCCTGCTCCTGCCATGCCCTCTCCATCCTGATGGATTCCATCTACCCTCTGCATCTACAGGCAACAATAAACACCCTCCTTCCCTAAGGTGCTTCTGGGTTATTATTTTGTCCTAGCAACAAGATAGAAACTTGCACCTTAGTTTAAATTGCAATTCCTTCTGTTAGGTCGGGACAAAAATGGATTCACAGCAGCAGGGTGACAGAGACCTAAAGAAGTAGGTCATCCACATTCCTGAAGGAACCTCCCCAGCCATCATCCCTTCTTTGCTTAACAATGACCTAGGTTTAGGTTTCCTGCCCTCTTACCTCTCTGGACACCTGGTCACTGTTCTGGTCTCACACCCTGGCTATTTCCCTTTCTCACCTTCCCCCAAATGGAGAACTCTATATGGCCCACTCTCTGTAATCTGAAAGTTGGCTGTACTCCACTCTTGAGGGGCAGACCTGGCAGCTCATGTTTTTCCTAAATAAGAGATTCCATCTTTGCCTCAGAGTGGTCTCTGTGTACTTGGTCACCCCTGAACCCTATGCCTTCTGCTATAGTCATAACAATTACAACAAAGTGAACATTTTATAGACACATCATAATGCTGAAACACTAGGAAATGCCACTAGTCTGATATCCTGAAACTGCTGCATAAATTCTTGAGGAATTTATCCAATGGGTAATGTTTTGACAAACATTTGAGTCAAATGCTGTGTCTGGTATTAGCTTTGCAAGGGCAATAACAAAATGAATTCATCTCCAGAGTCCACACTAAATGTGTAACTGTGAAACAAGATGAGTTTTTAATGAGGAAAGGGAAGGAGTAATTAATTTTATCAAAAGAAGCTTAGGTGGTGGTGAGGGGTTGCAAGGAGAATGGCTCCACAGTTACATGAATTAAATGAGCTGACCTGAAAGCCTATAACATTGGTTCAATCTTCAAGTTATTCATGTAAGCCAGATACAAAAGTTGTGCAAGAATCTGGTGTTTGTTTGGAGTAACAAGAGGTCCTGGTGGGTACACACATACCTACACACCCACTCACCTCCTCCCACACACAAATAAATAAATAAATAAAAATAACCCAGGGAAGCTTCAATACAAAATTAGCCCTCATATTTTACAACCCCATGCCACTCACCTCTATCAGCTATCTCCCATTTCACATCACTATGTTTTTTTTTTTTGTTGTTGTTGTTGTTGTTGTTTTTTACTTATGTTGATTCTTCTTCAAATGTCTGATTTGCTGGCCTTTTCTAGCAAAAAGACTGCTTGTTTTTCAAACTCCAGATGGATTTGACCCAAATGTAGGAAACTGGAGAGGGACACATCGTGGAATTTTCTGCAAATTATGGAGAGCTCCAAGACCTTTGTCAGCATTTGGCTAGAAATTTTAGTGGTTATTCTTTAAAAGAAGTGGTCAATATTGGACAATACAGTGACAACAGGTGCACTCTCTCCTTGTAATGCTTGGCAGCACAGAAAAATAAATAAATAACCAATATGTTAGAGCCAAAGCCAAAATAGAAGTATTAGGGACCATATCCAAATATTTTTAAAGAATAACACCTTCACATGTTAAATTATTTGGATATTGGCATATGCTTGAGAAAAGTTTTGAAAAAGATCAGCTTAAGGTGCTACCATGATGTAGTAGCATGAGACTTAAGACTCAAAAAACAAGTACATTTCTTATGCTCCTTCTCTGGGAGGTTATAAACAGAAATAACTCAAGACAATAAGGACTTCTTGAGGGAAACTTATATGGTAGAATTAAAATTCATCAAAATAGTTGGATACAAATTATTGGAAACATCATATGTTATTTTTTTAACAAGGTAGTTTATTTGGGATTTCAATAATGAGATTTCAGGATCACTGGGATATGCCCAGCAAGTGCCTGGCACAAGAAATAGAAGATGTCAGCAAATCATTCTCATGAAAATTAGCACAATAATATTTATGGAACAGACCCCTGGTTTCTGTTTTGTTGGCTTCATGTGAAGTGAATAAATGAAAATGATAATTTGAGTCTTGTTTTTTAAACTTTTAGCAGCATTTTATACTGTGCAAACTGCTAAGTTCCCAATATTTTCACAAGACAAATTCATCTCTTATATATAGTACATTGTAAGTACTGAATAGTAGGAAAGGACCACATTGTACAATGCAGTGTAAACTACAAAACTCTAAACAAGTGGCATGATGTTACTGTAGTTGCTTGAGATGTTTGGTCTTAAAAAAGATTATACAATTCTAAGAATTTGGTGTTTGCAAATGTCAAGAGAACCAAGAATGTACATTTCTAGTAATCTTCAAGGACATATATCTAACAGAAATTCTACTTCCTGGCATTTATTTTTAGTTTTATATTATAGGAGCAAAACAAGCAAGGCAAACATTTGTCAAGTATTGTTGCGATAATGCAAATGTTTCATTCTCCTGTCCATATATTTTAAGATATATGAGAAATACTTTTCACTGAAAACATAAGTCACCAAAAGAATAACTGCCCCTATTTTATGTTTCTAAAATGTTATTTTGGTTAAAATAAATGAATATTTCTATGTAAAATCATAGGTATGAGCTATATAAAGTGGTATTTTTTCTCTACAAATTCTACCTGTTCCTGACAGCAGTAGAATTATAGATTAGATATCATCAGCATTGTCATACACAGAGAGAACACCATTTCATTTTATGGGTTACTACACTGTTAGATAGAATTCATTTTACAAAATGACTATTGCTCTATCTTTCATTATAGCCACTTTGAAGAATTTTGTTTTACATTTGGAATACTATCTTCTCCACCACATTGGACTTCTAATGGCTTATCATTTGTAAATAATTTACAGTGATCTGTTTTATGGATTGTAGTGTGGGGCAACTCAACAAATGACATCAGATCTTTTTAGGTATACATTCACTTTTTATGCTTGAGAGTCTGCTGTTAAGTTGTCTGTATTCTTGCACCTAGGGAACCCCTGCATAAAGTCGTTTTATCTTTTGGTATCAGTTTTATGTAAGCCTAAAATATAATATCAATATTTGTTTTCATTGACATATACACAACCAGTGTTCGTGATTTCTCAAGTGGAATACCTGCTTGGTGCTCCATTGGTACCAGCTACTCACATACTTATTAGCTAATTTAGACAAGAATGTAAAAGAGCAGGTCCCAAACCTTCAGCAGCTAATACCTTCCAAATCAAGATGATATGTAGAAAAAAATCTTAACACACACAAAAATGTTCCAGACAACTTATGCTGAAGGAAGAACTCTACATTATTTTGCAGTGGGGACCCCTAAATGACATGGGTTTTGGTGGCACAGTAGATCAATACTTGACAATTAAAACCCAAACTTGCAATGCCCTTCGCCTTTTCTTTTTTATCACATTCTTTTGTTTTCAATTTTTAAAATTTTTTTATAATTAACAACTTCCATGATTGTAAACAATATCCCATGATAATTCCCTCCCTCCCCTTACTTTCCCCTTTGAACCTTCACTCTCCATCATACCTCTTCCGTTCAATCATTTCACCTATTCTAAAATCCATTTAAATTTTCTATTTAATAGTATAAGAAATTGAACAGTATTGCCATTCCAGTGTTTAGTCTGGTGAAAATTAAAAGTTAAAAATCTTGTTCACTAGTTGTGGGAGTATGCCTTTGTAATCAAGTCCTTGAGTGATTAGGAGAGGAGGATTGCAAATTTGAAGTCAGCCTGGTGTCCATAGAAAGGCCCCTCTCAAAGCAACAAGCCACGCACAGTGGCTCATGCCTTTAATCCAAGTACTCGTAAAGTAAGTTGCACCTAAAATATAGTTATATTTCTTCCTGGTTGACTTTCCAAAAGAAGGCTCACATTTTTGTTCTGTTTATCCAGCTGCTTATTTAGGAAGAGTTATTTGAAGAGAAATTTGAGACCCTAGTGTAGTAAAGGCATTCTTGGGGCTAGGGAAATGGCTCGGTGGGTAAAGTATGGGTGACCTGAGTTTTGGGTCCCCAAGACCTACAGAAAATGTGGACAATGTTTACATTCTGAATGCTGGGAAGCCAGAGAGGAAATCCCAAGGGCTAGATTGTTAGTTAGCCAGGCTAGCAGAAACTAAGCTCAGGTTCAGTGAGACCCTTTGCCTCAAGAGAAAGAGGAAAGCAGTTAAAGAAGACATGCAATATATACCTCTGAGCTCTGCATGCACTCACATGTGCACAACTGTGCACACATGGCTCATCAACTTGCACCCGTGTACATATGAACACACATTTGCTGGCATGTACCCCACAAATACATACGCATATCAAAGGAAGAAATATTGTGTATGATAACATAAGTGATAGATCTATGCCATTTTATAATCATTCTCATTCATATACTATGCAACACCAAGAGGGAATTGCATGCTGTAGACGTTGGGTGATTATGAAGAAATAATATAGGTTTATCAATTACAACAAATGGACGAGTACAATAAGAGATTGTGAGAAGAGGGAGGATTGTGTTCATTTAGAAGAAGGTGTGCATGAGAAGTTGCTATAACAAACTTGTGGTTTTGCTGGAAATCTTAAAGTGCTCTAACAATTATTATGTATCCATCATGAATCTATCTACCTACCTGTGAGCATGTTTCTCTTCTTACTGCTGTGACAAGATGCCTTGCAAAAGCATCTTGAGGAAGGGAGTGTTCATTGTGTTTCATAATCTCATTGTAGGGAAAACATGGCAGCGAGAGCTTGAGGCAGCTGTTCACACTTGATCTGCAGTCAGGAAGCAGAGCTCTACGAATGCTGGTGCTGTGCTGTCTCCTTCATTTTCCTTGTCTGGAACCACAGCCCATGGAATGGTACTGGCAATATTAAGGCAGGTCTTTTCACCTCAATTCACCTTATCAAGAAATTTTCTCACAGACATGCTGGAAGTTTTTATCCCATGGTGACTATAAATCTCATCCAGAATACAATCAAGATTCATTAGCACAACTCCATGCTTTGGCAAATTGACACACAAATACATCGCCTTTAACCCATAATCTCCCATCCTTAGTTTCCATAGGCTCATGGCCATCTCATAATTCATTAATGCATTAAGTGCAAATTTAAAAGTCCTCAGAATTGGGCTGGAGAGATGGCTTAGCGGTTAAGCGCTTGCCTGTGAAGCCTAAGGACCTCGGTTCAAGGCTCGATTCCCCAGGACCCAAGTTAGCCAGATGCACAAGGGGGCGCATGCATCTGGAGTTCATTTGCAGTGGCTGAAGCCCTGGCGTGCCCATTCTCTCTGTCTACCCTCCTATTTCTGTATCCCTCTCTCTCTCAATTAAATAAATAAAAATAAAATATTTAAAAGTCCTCAGAATCTTTACCAGTTATGATGTTTAAAGGTGTAAGTAAAACATCATTTCTGAGAATTAAGTCAACCTCTGAACTCTGAGCCACTATAACATCAAGAAACAATTTACAGGCTGTAGAGATGGCTTAGTGGTTAGGCACTTGTCAAAGCCAAAGGAACCAGGTTTGATACCCAGAACACACATAAAGCCAGATGCACAAGGTGGCACATGCATCTAGAGTTCATTTGCAGTGGCTAGAGACCCTAGTGCACCAATTCTCTCTCTCCCTCTCTTTTTTTTCCTCTTAATAAATAAATAAGTAAGTCAATAAAAGCAATTTGCATAATTCCAACACACAATG
The DNA here is from genome assembly GCF_020740685.1 of Jaculus jaculus. NCBI lineage: Eukaryota > Metazoa > Chordata > Mammalia > Rodentia > Dipodidae > Jaculus > Jaculus jaculus. Next base: position 25,127,055 of record NC_059110.1, read on the forward strand.
GCATAAATTACATTCCCACTTCAAATGTGAGAAATGGGTGTATAGCAAGGAAAAGTTGCACCAAAGTGTGCACTCTTGTGCATGCATGAGCACAACACACACACACACACACACACACACACACAAAATAAATAAAATAAAATATTATTTCAGAATATTGCAGATGTGGTTCAGAAAAATAACTTTTACAGCTTTTTGAAAGAAATGATTTTTCTCTTCAAGTGGACTCAGCTATTGATCAAAAAAAAGAGAACATTATGTTCTCAGAATGGCCTTTCTTTAAAGAACTAAATATCAACAAAAGAAATAAATGCTAGAATGTGTTTTTCTTTTCTCAAGCATACCAGACCAGAGTGATACAGATGTAACAGAGAAAAATAGTTCTAAAAATTTCTTTATATGCATACATGTGCATATGTATATAATAATGAGTATATAATGATACCACCAAATATATTAGTGCATATTATCCATTTTCCTGCCAAAAAATATCCTTTTTGGTTGTTTATTTTTTTTTTCATTTTATTTTTCAGTATATGAGAAAATAGACTTTAGAGTACCCACATTAAAATAAATCAGGGCTATTTCAGCTGTCATTGCTTTAGTCTTAGAAAAACAACCTAGCAGTAAGTAGGAAAAAGTGTGTGTGTGTGTGTGTTAATGTAGATGTGTTTGTGGCATATGCACATATGTGCACCAATGTGTATGCTCCATGTGCATGTGTGTGGAGGCCAGAAGAGGATATTGGGTTTTTTCCTCTACTGTTCTTCCACCTTAGTTCCCGGAGATAGAGTCTCTCACTCTAACTATAGCTCCCTTTTTCTCAGTTATACTGGCTGACTAAAGAGGCCCACGGTTCCTGTGTTTGTCACCTTAACCATGGAAGTTATAGGTCATGCATGGCTTTTATGTGGGTCCTGGGAATCAAACTCATGTCTTCATGCTTGTTCAATAAGAAATCATGCCCACTGAGCTATCTCCCTATCCCTTGGAATAATTAATATTTTAAATGTATAGTGAATCAGCAGTGTGCTTTACTTGGTAATGAAATAAAGATATGTTGAAGTATTGCATATCTCATTAATTTAAACATTTGTCTCCAAATATTGGGCTTGAGAGGTGGTGATAAAATGAACATGGATATTGACAATGAGCATGTTTTCTGTATGGAGCCAGAAATAATGGCCAAAGGTAGCCTTTCAATTGGTGTTAAAAATTGAGCTTTGATTGTGTAATATCTTCTTATGTCTGAAAATACTCATTGTTAGTCCTTTTTACCTAAGCTTCTGAGTCTTGCCCTCCCATTGGAGGTCATGGTCTCAAAGAGTTTAGCCTGAAGTATCACACAGACCTTCTGGTAATGTTTCCCTGACTCTCGCTTGCCATGTTACTTTTATATATAGTAACCTCACCAGGAACTCCTAATCCAGTAATATACAATACATTCTTAACCTTGAGACTTTTATAATTGATGAAGGGCTGGGATCAAGTACTACATTCTTTGACATGCTTAACGTATCTGTTGGAGATAATAAACACATAAAAATAAACTGTGGATTCATCTGTCTGGAATCTTCCTTGGTCTGAGACTAAGCTATTAAAAACTTGGTTTTCTGTCTCTTTATTTCTCATTACTTGACATTATAAAGAAAATGAAATAGGTCGAGTGGACCACTATCTGTTTCTCCTACACTCTTTCTTTTATTTTTTTCAATTTCTACCATAAAAGGGAGACAGCTGAAAGCTCCATAAATACAGCTGAGCGAGCAAAGCCTGTATCTGCCCTACCATACGTATTTTCACAGCCGTGTACATCACAAAATGTTAACAGCGCAACTAAATCTTGATGTGTTGATGACTCAAACCACACTGCAGTATGGCACTTCAATTGTTTGCTATTTTTTGAGAAAAAAATATATGTATGTATGTATGAATAATTAGAATAAATCACACTATTAAAATTGCTTTAATCTCCAGGTGTTTTGGTTGCTGCTGTTTGGTGGCTGATTTCATTTGTTTTTTGGGTTACACAACTTTTGATGTTAGTGTGGGTTTCAGAAGGAATATCAAATATTGCAACAGAAGTATGTGTAACAGAAGGTAAGACTTGCTGTGGAGTTATACATATAATCCAATTCAATAACTTCGCCAGATGAACATTTCAGATTAACCAAAATAACCACTTGTGATAGAGCTTAAACAATTTCAGTGTCTCGCATGTTTCAGAGAAGCAATGTAGGTCCACAGCTATCTGTTTTTAATACAAATTAATTATTTGCATTAAAATTAATTATTAAGGATATACATCATTGTATAATTATCTAAGTATGAATTTTAACAGTGCAATAGCAGGGGAAAATACCAGGTTTAACAGAATTTTAGCCTACTGTAGTTTTTTTTTTTTTTTTTTTTTGAAACACTGGATAGCTGGAAAAATACTGGAAGTATTATTTCTTCCCAAGAGACAGATATCAATTAATTTTGTAAACACACATGTAACAGATGATGTTCCTCTTTTTAATTTTTGGAAAGCTGAACCTGGTACCTGAAACAAACAAGTTCAAGACCTCACCATCCTTTGCCGACCACAAGTGGTTGATTTTGTTGAAAGCTGCTCTATCCTCGCACTGGGATGAATATTTTCATCCCTAAAGGTGGCGTCAGCCCATGTTTGGAAGACTCTTTTTGAAAATAAACAGAAATCTAAAAAAGAAACCTTCATGAGTTCAAGTAGGGTAATCATAGTTTGAGCTTGCTTCTCAGGAGGTCGCTTTTATATGTTCACCAGTCCACTGAATTTTATCTGTTGGTTATCTTCCTGCCCATCTGACCCTCCTTGTTCTCTGAGGTTTCCACAGTCACCTCCCTTCTACAGAATCTGCTCTCTGTTGTTCTGAATATTTTTGTTCCTGAGTACAAGCATGACATTAGATGAGGATTTGAATCAAGAAATGTATGTAACATCTCTCAATCACAGGTCACTAACACTCTCAGTGTGAATCTTTGAGCCATTTTCTGGTGCAAGTTTAGGTATGTGTCATATAAATGAGGACAGACACATCGATCAAAGCCTGCAATCTTCTTTCAAGAAGTTACTCAAGCATTCATAAGCCAGGAAAATTAACATAAATTCCACATAACAGTACAAATAAAACATTTAGAAGTGGAAATGAAACAGTATGTACAGGGGCTTGGGAAATTCAATATAGCAGGTTTATAATCTATTGTGAACCTTGAAGAATGAGATGATTTTTGACATGAAAACTGGGAGTAAGAGTGAATACCCCACAGACAGAATGTGACAAAAAGCTCTAGGAATGTAGCAGGACCCTATTTAGACCAGTATGAGCAGCATAGGTTTGAAACCACAGCTGCAGCAGCAATGCAAGACCACAATATGAAAAATGGCTGCCTTCAGAATTTATTACTATGAATAGGTAGCTGACAATTGAGGTTTAAGATTTTAAAGAAAGGCATGATATGAGTTTTTTTTTATAGGCCTTAAGGAAGACAATCTGTCATGAAAGATGATCAGATGGGCATTCTAGATACCTAGTTGTGGTGGTTTGATTCAGGTGTCCCCCATAAATTTAGGTGTTCTGAATGCTAGGTCACCAGCTGATTTCAATATGGGAATTAATGCCTCCTGGAGGCAGTGTATTGTTGGGGGCAGGCACGGGGGTGTTATAGCCAACTTCTCCTTACAAGTGTTTGGCACACTCTCCCGTTACTGTTGGCCCCCTGATGTTGACCAGGGGCTGATGTCCACCCTCTACTCATGCCATCATTTCCCCTGCCATCATGGAAATTCACCATAAGTCCATAAGTCCAAACAAACCCCCCCTTTTTTTCTTACAAGCTGTTCTTGGTCATGTGTTTTCTGGCAGCAATGCGAGCCTGACTGCAACAATATTCATTGCTGTTTTACCAACAATACTAAGCTACAAGATCTGAAGATCCCTATTTTATAGTGTTAGATTGTGTCACTAACTAGCTCCATGGTATTACTGATGGACACATCAATATTTATACACTAAAAATAACAACTAATAGTATTTGACATATACTTAGAAGTTTTCAAGATATGTTTTTTTTACACTAAACCGTATGTGATTTAAGCTGAAAAGTATATTATAATATGATATATATTCTCATGTACTTCAATCCATGCATTCAATGTGTAAAAGTTAAAGTCTCTTATTATGCTCACAGTGTATTCAACCATCACCACACTCAATTCTAGATCACTATCATCAAACACAAAAAGGAAGTGTTCTTGTTATCTCCTCATTCTCCTATGCCCTAGAAAACATTGTTTTCTTTATCTACTAATCTTGTCATTTTATGAAAAAATTGCCCTTATGTATGGTATTTAGTGGCCAGTGCCTTTTATTTGACATAATATATTAAAGCATCTAGGTTGTAACAGTACTTTTGGGTGTATACTAGTAATTTATGCTAATAATACCTTTACCTATTGTAGAAGACAGCTTCAGGTTCACTGAGATGAACGTCCAGACCAGGCACAGTTATGGAGGAAGGGATTTATTGAAGCTTACAGATCCAGGGGAAGTTCCATAAATGGCAGAAGCAGCTGGCCTGCCTTCAAAGGACCAAGCAGAGAGAGAAAAGTACAAGCCTAAAGGTCAAAAGCCATAGCACACTTCAGAAACTCCAGCTAGGCACACTTTGCATATCTTTAGATTGAAATCTGAAACCCACCACCACACGTAAAGATCCAACTAGTGACACTGCCTCCAGCCAGGTGCCTGCACAATACCAACTACAAACAAATAATCAACTGAATTTATTTGGGGGCCATCTATTCTATTCAAACCACCACACCTATATTAATTTACCTATATCTATAAGAGAGAGAGAGGGAGAGAGAGAGAGGGAGAGCTTCTCCATTTGTTCTCATTATATGTATCTCTGGCTGGCTGTGTCCTAAAGCTTCCAAGTACTGGTATTTCGTTCCTATTCTGCCACACTGGGCTTTAACTTTTTTTTTTTTTTTCCATTGAGCCAACTGATACCAGCTTGTCTTCCACAGGGTATGTGCACTGAATAACTGATATCAAGGTGTACATTTCAGGTTTATGTCCATGACCCTGAATGAACCTTAGGAACCTAGGCTCAGATGAGCCCTTTTTACTTGCTGATACACTGCACTACTGTGACCTATTTCTGCTGAGAGAACTGTGTGACCTTTCACTGCCCAGAGGAGGACAAGTAGATGGCAATGAAGACATTATTTTTTATCCTTTCCTGATTTTAATCTGTATCTTTTTGTGCTCTTCAATCATAGCTGTGAGTATAGCACTTTCCTGAGCTCTGATAGTCTCTGTAGCAAGTGATGAAAACTGAGGGAAGTCCTAAGACCTTGAAAACAACACACTTTGCCAGTTTTATAACTAGGTCATGTGGGTAGCACTAATAAACTCTGAGATTAATTGTGTATGTTCAAGACCCAATACAAAATTGTACAATTATTATGGAAATCTGTATGGAGACCTCTGGAAAAAAAAAAGAAAATAGAGCTACAGAGTGACAGAGAGAGAAAGAGGCAGAGAGAGAGAGGGGGGGGGGGCATGCCAGGGCTTCTAGCCAGTGCAAATGAACTCCAGATGCATGAGCCCTCTTGTGCATCTGGCTAACGTGGGCACTGGGGAATCGAGCCTTGAACCGGGGTCCTTAGGCTTCACAGGCAAGCGCTCAACTTCTAAGCCATCTCTCCAGCCCTGAACACCCCTTTTAATCCAAGTTTCCCTCATTCTTGGTTGGAGAATATCCTTTATTTGATAGATGGCACAGAAAACAGAGCAGAGTTGAGATCCAAGGACAGATAAGATAATGGATTGCCCACTGAGACTTTCCACTTATTCCACATTGGCCACAGAGTGCAGGGGAATACCCAAAGGTCCCCCCACTTTCCCTTTGTGACTGACAGAGAACTTTATGACCCCACAGTGAATCCCATAATCTCATTGAGGAGGACCCCAGGGAAATGGAAACAGGGGAGAGGGAATAAAAGAATATAATATATTTTAAAAAATTAAAAAGAGGGCAGGAGAGATGGCTTAGCGAATAAGGAGTTTGCCTGTAAGTCCAAAGAATCACGGTTCGATTCTCCAGGATGCATGTAACCCAGATGCACAAGGGAGCACATGCATCTGGAGTTTATTTGTAGTGTCTGGAGGCCCTGGTGCATCTATTTTCTGTCTCTCTTTCTCTTTCTTTTTCTCTCTGCCTCTTTCTGTCTCTCAAATAAATAAAACTCTTTTTTTAATTAAAAAGACACAAATTTCACAGCAAATATAAAGCACAAGTACTTTTGCCATTCTGTAGGCTGCCTTCTCACTTCTTTAATGCTTTCATCTGTGTCATTATCAAAGGTATATATTATTATTATTATTGACAGTTTTGATAATATCTCCTCAGCTTTCCAAGATCAGAAAGAATAGGTAGATGCCTGGTGTGGTGGCACACGCCTTTAGTCCCAGCACTCGGGAGGCACAGGTAGCAAGATCACCATGTGTTTGAGGCCACCCCTGAGTCTACATAGTGAATTCCAGGTCAGCCTGGACTAGAATGAAACCCTACCTGGAAGCCATCCCCTCTCCCCCGCCAAAAAAAGAATAGGTAGAAAACATGTGATTTGGTGACCAGCTTTAGGAATGGATTTCTGAATCTCCAGGTACTTTAATTTAAGGACATCTACCTGGATCCTCTTGATCACCCTCCAAGACCTGAAACTCTATAAGGTTTGGAACCCACAGGACCTCCAGTTGGCTTTGTGCTACTTCCCTTTAACTCCTAGCTTTTATTCTTTTTCCCCAACATTTTCTTCTAGCGCTGTCTTTCTACACTCTACCAATGCACTTTTGGGGAACCTTTGATAGGCCCACTGAAGTAGTTTCCAACTGTCACACCCAAATGACCCCATTTAGCTCAAATAAGCCAGATAGTTGTTATCTCAATTCGCCAAAGGCAGTTAGGGTCCCTTATTGAGAGGGGAGATTGAAGCTGTTTAGGGCAACTAGGCCCTGAAAGCAAAACCCAGGAATGTCCTTGAACCTGCCCTTGTACCTGCCACTTTGTTCCACATCACAGCATGATCAGGCTTCTCTAGATGGGTTTTTTCCATAAAAAACCTAAGTCCATCCCTAAGTAGGAGTTCTCCTTTCCTAGAATGAGTATTCCTGGAAGGATTAAATCTGATCTTCAACACTATGGCTGACTACACAGCCTCCAAAGACTGTCCTTATGGCTAATTAGCTCAGCCCCCATTTAAGATCTATTATTGACCTCAAATGAAGTTACAGGACAAGGCTTCACCCACTCTTGCCTCCTAATGGACAGGTGCTCCTCACACGTTCTCTTCTTCTCTAAATCTTATAAAGTTTCTCGAAACCTTAGAAAAACAGAAAAATATATTTTTTTTTCTATTTTGATGCATCCAATTTATTTACGCACATACACATTCTGAATTTATATAATATTTCATTAAATATTTTTGTAGAATTTTTAGTGGAGCATGTTAATGATCCATAATAATGTATTTTATTGTAACATTTCTGTATACAGATAGAATGCATTTTTATGACAAGCACACTCTTCACTACTTTCTCTTGTTCCTTCTGCTCCTGCCGCTGCTCCTGTTTGTCTTTCAAACTAGTCCCCCTTCTGTGTTCATGATTTTTTGTGTGTGTTTATTTTTAGTTATTATTTACTCTGAAGTCCATGAATTTCATTAAGGTTGTTTACAGAATCCTGGGAAATGAATTATTTCAGGAGCTGGGGTCGTTACCCACAAGTATACTATAAAAGAAAGTGTCTCTCCCACCACCAGAAACCATTTGTCTCCCCATTAAATAAGGAGGCCTCTTGAACCTCTCCCTCCAGCTAACATTGTCTGTCTAGAAGTCTTCTGTGGGACTCATGGGCCCTTCCATCCCATGTGATACAGGTCCAATGCTCAAGAGTGAAATTCTGATGTCATGCTCAGAAGACCTCAGCCCATCACATCCTTCAGAAAGTACACTCTTGGGCTGGAGAGATGGCTTAGCAGTTAAGCGCTTGCCTGTGAAGCCTGAGGACCCCGGTTCGAGGCTCGGTTCCCCAGGTCCCACGTTAGCCAGATGCACAAGGGGGCGCACGCGTCTGGAGTTCATTTGCAGAGGCTGGAAGCCCTGGTGCGCCCATTCTCTCTCTCTCCCTCTATCTGTCTTTCTCTCTGTGTCTGTCGCTCTCAAATAAATAAATTAATTAATTAAAAAAAAACATTATAAAAAAAAAAAGAAAGTACACTCTTTCCAGCTCCTATTCTATGATGGTCGATACACCTTGGAGGTGGTTATGTAGATGTGTTATTTATGGATGAACCCTCAAAGTTCTCTTATTCTCTGTTTTGAGCAATGATGAGTTTCTGAAGTTACTGTTGGCCATTGAAAAGACAAGCTTTTCTGAACAAGCTGACTGAAGCACTAATCTATGAGTGTAAACATAGATATTTAAAAGATAATTTGGGGCTGGAGAGATGGCTTAGCGGTTAAGCGCTTGCCTGTGAAGCCTAAGGACCCCGGTTCGAGGCTCGGTTCCCCAGGTCCCACGTTAGCCAGATGCACAAGGGGTCGCACGCATCTGGAGTTCGTTTGCAGAGGCTGGAAGCCCTGGCGCGCCCATTCCCTCTCTCTCCCTCTATCTGTCTTTCTCTCTGTCTGTCGCTCTCAAATAAATAAATAAAATAAGAAATTTTAAAAAAAAAGATAATTTGATGAACATGTGTTCACATAGAAAAACATCAGCCCAGGGATGGCTTGGCAGTTAAGATATTAGCCTGCAAAGCCAAAGGACCCAGACCCATGTTAGCCAGGTGCATAAGGTGGCACATGCATCTGGAGTTTGTTTGCAGTGACTGGAGGCCCTAGTGCATTCTCACCTCTCTCTCTCTCTTTCTGGCAAATAAATAAAGAGAAATAAATTATGTTTTGTTTTTTTTGTTTTGTTTTTTTAAAGAAAAACAAGAGCAGTATCTTCTTAGAAGGGCCTTTAACTTCCCCATCCACAGCCTTCTGGTCAGCTTTACAGTTGGAGATGGATTTGCTCATATGGAGGACACCTCAAATCCAATCAGAGAGTGATTGGTTAAATTTAGCTCTTGTCCCAAAGTATTTCATTCATCCATTGCTCATATTTTGTGTAAGCAATACAAAAATGACCCAATTATTTTTTACATGTAGATATCTATTGGTATGAGTTTCATTTATCCAACTAAATTACCATGGCAAAACATAGTTTAAATTAATTGTGTATAAATATATATTGTTTAAGAAATCTCAATTGTATTATAGTAATATTTACTTTGTATACATAATATGTTCTTAATTAATATAGGTTTATAAGTTTTTATATGAAATATAAGTCACCCAAATGGCATGTATTCTGAGCGCCTTGAATTATGATATGAATTTTAGGGATTATTTCAGCAAATAGTTTTTTTGAATTTTAACAGAAAGTAATCACATTGTATCTAAGATAATTCAGATAGTATCATCAGTAAGAATCAGTAAGTCTTCTAATCTAAGAAACAAGTAGCTTTTAAATTAATTTTTATTTTCATTCATTAATGTTTTGCAATATGTGAGTATAAAATTGCAAGTCTTTTCAAAACAAAATTTTCCTCCTTAATGCTATTGTTCAGGCAATTGCATTAACTTTGTTTTGAATTGTTCATTGCCAGAGTAAAGAAATATAAGAGATTTTTTATATTCTGCCATTTTAAAAATATTTTAGTTATTTATCTGACAGCAAAAGAGAGAGCAAGAGAAAGAGACAGATACAAAGAGAGAGAATGAGCCCATTAGAACCAGCAGCCACAGCAAATGAACTCCAGATGCATGCACCACCTTGTGTAGCTGGCTTAAATGGATATTAGGGAATTGGACCTGGGTCCTTAGGTTTCACAGACAAGCACCTTAACTTCTAAGCCATCTATCTAGCCTGTATTCTACTCTAATCTATATAGCTCACTAAGTACATAGGTTTCTTTTTTCTTTTCCCTTAAAGTTGAAGGTTAGATTATTGATTGATTTGATTTTTTAATAAAGCACTTAAAATAGCATTGCCTTATGTTTTTCCATCTAAATTCCCTCAGCTGCATCAAACATATTGTGCAACATTGTTTTTATTTGCATTCACCCAAAGTATTTGAATATTTCCATTTTGATATTTTATTTGCATTTTAGAAGTGTGATGTTTAAGCTTTCTTATTTGTATGTTTTTTTGTTACAGATTTTCAATTTTATTTCACTGTGGTAAAAAGTATAAATTATACTATATAATATCTGTATGTAATGAGGCTTGTTTTATGGCCTTTAAAATGATTTATCTGGAAGAGTTTTCTATGCACACTTCAGAATACATAATCTGTGGTTGGGTATAGAGTTATGTATGATGACTGATATTTCTTTTACATTTTAAAATTTATTATTTTGTTCAAGTATACTGCATACTTCTGCTGCCTACTTTTTCTACTTATAAGTGAAATATTGGCATTTTCAGTGATCAATAAAACATTGTCTCTTTCTACCTCAATCTCTTACATTTACTCCTTGTATTCCCCCCCCCCCCCCCCCCCCCGCCGCCAAACAGGGTTTTGTGTAGCCTAGACTGGCTTCAGATTCACTATGGAACTAAAGATGACCTTGCATCTCTCATCCTTCTTCCTCTACTTCCCAACTGCTGGGATACAGGCCTGACCGCTAAGACCAGTTTGAATAGTGCTAATAATTGAATGTAGGACTTCTCTTCTGCTAGGCAAGAACTCAGTCAACTGACCTCCATCCCCAGCAACTACTGTACACGATTTTGAGCATTTAATTCGCTTCCTATGCATTTACAGTAGGGCTCTGTTGGTGTCATGACTTTCTCACTATGGTAAACTGCCTGCTGCTTCTGTGTGTATGACATATAGCTAGACTCTTAAATGCCAGAGTATTGCCATATCATTTTAATAATGCCTTAAAAGTTTAGAGCACATTCTTTTAGATCCAAATAAAATAAAACTTTTTTGTGTTTGTTTGTTTGTTTTGTTTTTTCAAGGTAGGTTTGTACCCTAGCCCAGGATGACTTGGAATTAACTATGTGGTATCAGAGTAATCTTGAACTCACAGTGATACGCCTGCCTCTGCTGCTTAAGTGCTGGGATTAAAGGCGTGTGCCTGGCTGCAATTTATTTTTTGATGTCAGTCAGGTTTATTATGATTCCACAATAACATTTCTTAGCTGTTTCCTTCCTGTATTCTGTTTGACTAGTTCTCCTGTACTTTAGGTTATTGCTCATAGTGTTACTGGCTTCTTAGGTGGTTACTATGGAAGTCTCATTCATTTGCGGGATCAAATTCAGGCTTGCAATTTTTCACTCTTCCGAATCCCCTTTATAGTGCCAGCATTTTAAAGCCTCTCTTCCTGTGGACTATTTTCTTCTGGAGCAAAATCCTTAGCTACTGCTTTAGAACTGGGAGAGATAAGAGCAGCTCACCTTAGCTGGAGTGAGATCCCTACTTCAAGAGAAGGACTCAGGGAGAGGCAAGCAGTCTCTACTCTCTAGTGTGCAAGATATAAACTTAAACAGGCTGGGCACACTATTGTTGATCAGGCACGATGCGGTAGAGCCTCACCTCTACTTACCAACTAATTTGGATGAAGGGTTTCATGTACCTATTTGGAAGTAGCTTCTGCAACACGGCACCAATGAAAAAGAAAAGATAGTGCATCAGCCTGTCTGGTGACAAACTGTAGTCACTGGGTAGAGATGGGGGCAGGTAGAATCCCCTCTTCTTGGTTACATGTGCCCAGAGAAGATTTACCATTGTGATAAACTAAAGCTTCAAGAATATATGAAACTCTTTTTTGAGATTTTTTTTTCTCATTTATCTCCTATCCTTTTCATTTTGCTTAGAATGTAAGTGTAGATTAGAGACAGACCAGTTATTTTGTGGCCATTGGATGGCCAGAATAAATAAACCCAAGGATAGGGATGAAAGAGGTATTAATTCTGATGTCATTGGACGTTGGGACAACACCAGTGGCTTCCTTCTCTGTGTTGCTATTATGTAAGAAAATCAGCACCCTGTGGTTGAGCCACAGACTGTGGGTTTTCTGCTTAAGACAAATAGGATATCAAACATTACAGACTTATAGTTTTAATTTCCACCAGAATATAACACATATGCATTAGATGCATCACAACCCTAATGGAAGCAAGCTCATCTCCTCTCTCTTCACTCACTTTCATTCTGTTTTTCTGGTTACTGTTGTTTGATTACTATATCAACTTCCAGAGTGTCCGTAGTTCAAAGTCACCATATTTCCCATCATCTTCTATCTCTTTTATGTAATGAATCAGTGCATTTTGCTTTTCTTTTGAGTACGGAGATTTACTAAAAAAAAAAAAAAAAAAAAAAAAAAAAAGTGCAAGAGGGACAAAGTGTCAGTACAAGCATGCTTAGCATTTCAGTTAGCATCACAATAAGAGAAGTAAAGGATTGAAGAAAAGTTACTTTTCCAAGCTAGAGCTCAGAAAAGTGGGCAGTGTTAGCAATGATGGAAGGACCTCCATCAATACAAGTACATTATCTCATTAAAGGAATTACTATTCCAACCCATCTTTAACATGTCCTTGAATCTCTTTGGGTGAAGGATGGTCTTTTGGCCAAGTGATGCACAAAGTTCAACTCAGCTGAATTAACTATTAAGGAAAGGGACTATGATTTTATGTTTGTGGTACTTTAGAATGTTATGTTCTGGAGGATGGAAGGATGGGTTAGTGGGTTAAAAGTGATTTCTTACAAAGCCTGACAGCCTGAGTTAAAACTCCAAGTATTCACATAAAGCCAGATGCACAAAGTGGAGTATTCACATGGAGTTCATTTGCAGTGGCAAGATCCTTGCATTACCATTCCTTCTCTCTCATTCATTCCACTATTTCTTTCCCTCTCTTTCTTGCAAATGAGTCACATACAAACAAATATATATTTTAAAAGAATTTATTGTTCCCACCCCAGACCAGAATTCAACTCAAATCTCAAATTAACTTTCCCTCAACAAAACCCCAGGTGGTTTCATTCTCCTTACTTTGATACTGTATTTCAAATATTATGGAGACTGAATCCTCATGTTTCTGTTTCTAATGTTTCCAGGGGCTGAAGTTGGATATTGAGGAGCTTTCAGGGTCTCCACTCTTCGTTGAAGTTTAGGACTTGAGAAATATCAATGGCATACAATAGTGAACTTAGATTGTTGTTGGACTGAGGGTCTATTGACCAGATTCTGAAGGTTCATCTCACTGAGATTATTATAACAATCTCATAAATTTCCATACTAGTCAATGCTTGTAAACACTTTAATAAGTACCAACTTTTAATCTGGTGATTTTTAATAAAAAAAGGTTTCACACATAGACCCCCTTCTTATCCCCCAATTCTGCTGAGAGTCTTCAGTGGGGTTATTGTTATTTACAGTGGGGACCCGGAATCCTCAGATAATCTCTGTAGGGCTGGGGATCTCAGGCTGTTCCCGCATGGCTAACCTGAGGCACTGACACCTTTCACGTTTTCACCCCTTCTTCCATGACGCTCCCTGAGCCTTGGTGGGAAACACTGAGATCTGATGTAGTGTTGCTTTCTCTATGGACTCTGGATCTCTTGGTTTTTCTTTAACCATTTTATTGACGGGTTCCATAATTATAGACAGTGATAATTCCATCCCTTCCCTTTCCCCCCTCTCACAAATCCACCCTCCATCATACCCCGTCTCCCACTCAATTAGTCCCTCTTTATTTTGATGTCATCCTTTTTGCCTCCTATCGTGAAGATCCTGTGTAGGTAGTGCCAGACTTGAGGGATCACAGTGTCTGTCACCATTTCCCTGGAACTGGTTTTAGGCTAGCTGTGTATTCATGTCACCACTTCCCCTATAAGGAAGTCTGGGCCCAGTCAGATGAGATGGAGGTGACCCATCTCTTGGTAGACTGCTGGCTCTCTCTTCTTGATGTTTCCAGGCATCCTACTCCACACACATATTCTCCTCCATCTACAAAGTAGAACAGGTTCCCCAACAAAAAGAGAGAACAGTTTTAATAGAAGGGGATAAGCCTAACCATAGAAAAACATATTGATGTATACATTCATTCTTCTTCACTAAAGAGCAGTGGAGGTTCTCTCTGGAGCCTATTGGCTTGCTGTCCTAGGGAATCTGGCTTGGTTCCCAGAGCCAGGTATGGATTCATATCCAATCTGTGAGAAGTTGGTTACCTACATCAGCTGTGTGCCTCCACTGCACAAGTATATACTATATTGCTTTCCTACTAAAATGTTTTCAATGATTCTCTTCTGTAAAGTAAAAAGCCTCTATTATTTCCTGGCATAGCAGGACAGATCTTCACAAACTCTTTTCTGATCAGTACCCTCTGACTCAATATTCTGTCCTTCCTAGTGAAAACTGTACCTTGGATAAGATGAAGATGGTACTATCTTCCACATAAATTATTGTATTTATGTTTCCCTATTCTAGAAAGACCTTATTTCCTTGCTCCTCTTTGTGAATTACGATTCTTCCACTTCACAATAATAGCACTTCAAAACAAATTTCAGTATCATCTTTTGATATTAAAATGGTTAAACAGCATAATATATATTTAAATTGTTTTCTCTCTTAGCTCAGACTTTCTATATGGTATGTATGTATGTGTTTTTGTTTAGCAAATCCTCAATATGGTGAATAAAAGCATCTTTGCCTAGCAACTGTTACATAAAATATCCAAAATACTATGATTTCAGTATATAACAATGTAAGTAGTAATTTTAGCCATTTGAAAGGCTGAAGCAGGAGGATCACATGTTCAAGGTTTGCTTTGGACATGCAGAAAATAAGAGACCACCTGAGCAACTTAGTGAGAATCTGTGCCAACATAAAAAAGGGGAGGTTGGAGAGATGGCTCTGAAATTAAGGTGCTTGCCTGCAAAGCATAATGATCCAGGTTTGGTTCCCCAGTACACACATAAAGCCAAATACACTAAGTGGTACAAGAATCTGGAGTTTGCTTGAAGTGGCTAGAGGCCCTGGCATACTCACTCACTACCTCTTTCTCTCTTTGCAAATAAATAAATGAATAAAATATTTAAAAAGTAAAAAAAAAAAAAAAAGGTGAGAGTAGAGGACATACTTTTGTTGAGGAGAGAGGCTGCACATTCATGATAACCTTACTCAGTACAGAATATGAAAATAAATTAGGAGTTACTTTATTTGGGGTTTTCATTCATCAAATCATCTATCAAGACACATCCCAATTTTAACACTATATTTTCAAGGGTAACATACAATATGGGGCTGGAGAAGTTGGTTAGTGGTTAAGGTACTTGCCTGCAAACTTATGGACCTGTGTTTGACTCTCTTGGTCCCATGTTAGCCAGACGCATAAAGTGATGCAAGCGCATAAGGTCGCACATGTGTACAATGCAGCACACATCTAGAGTTCAATTGGATTGGCTGGAGGCCCTGGCCTACCAATTCTCTCTGTCTCTCATAAAAATGACCAGTCTGTTGGGCCTACCTAAAAATAAATAAATAAATAAATAAATAAATAAATAAATAAATAAATAAAATGTGGTCACAACAAGAAAACTCTCACCCATGCAAAGTTTTGAAATACCTTGTAGCAACTAGGAAGAGGGGACTTTCTTCTGGGCTGGGGAGATGAGTGAATGGGTCAAGGCTTTGCTGGTATAGCATGAGAGCTAGAGTCCTGGTTCCTAAAACACAGGTGAGTATGTAGTGTGTGGTGACACATGCCTGTAATTCCAGCACTGAGGAAATGGAGTCAGGTGAACCCCATGAGGCTCTCTGGCTAGGTTCTTTAGCTGGATTTGTGAGCTCTGGGTTGAGACACATGACTTCTACTTCTGGCCTGTGCTCACACATTAACACCCACCTGTGCCCACACAGATATCACCATGTATATACATACCTGTACACACGCAGAAAGGCAAAAAATAAAATGAGCTTACTATGTTCGTACCTAGATCAGGAGCTTTATAAGTTTTCACAAGGAATCAATCTTTTTGACAACCTGTGCTAGGACGATCCTCAATTTATCACAAACTGTATAAGACCATATCATTGACTCTACAGTTGAAATATGTCCTGAGCGTGGCCCTCAAAGCTTCAGGCGTTAGGAACTCTGTGCCTATTGTAGCAAAACTGAAAAGCACTGGAACCTGTAAGATGTAGGAGGAGCACAGGTTCATGAAGTTATTGGTGGCAGAGCCCTTGAGAGACATTAGATAGACCGTAGTCAGGAGTAAGTGTTAAAAATATGGAGCCTCGCTATTGATCCCACTGTCCTTCCAGGCATGTGCACTCCTCTACATGGGTCCCTGCAACTGTGGTGTCTGCTACTGTATCCTCACAGCAGAAGCCCAACAGACGGGGCTGTGATCATTGACTTCCAACTTCCTGAACTGAGAAGCAGATCACAGAGCACAGCCAAAGGGCAGACAAGAGATGAAGCTCTGCATCAATGATCTCTCCAGCTGAAAACTCATAGGGAACTGCAGATGAGGGTAGTACCAGTAGGTCATTGTGCTACATTGTCTTTGTCATAATGAATGTCTTTCAGGATCTTGAGTTGGATGCCTGCGTAGCTAGTCTGAGCCTTAATGTTGGCTTGGGTGGACTATTGAATTCAGCCTTTTTAATTTTTTTTTTTTTTTTAGTTAATAAAAGAATAGAGATGTTAAGTGACTTGTCCAAGACCTTGCAGCTGTTTGTTTCATCCTACAAGGAATAGAACAAGACCCTCCCCATTTTATTTCAGCCTGCTTTACAAAATATATTCACTGATATTTTTCCCCATTCCATGACATGTAAGATGACATCATGAGAAAAAGTGGAATTACAACTTCCTAAGTGTCTACCAGACAGTGGCAGACCTGCCATTTAAGGATATGACTGAAAATGCATGAGACAATTGCTATAACCTAACCATTTTATTTTTAGAAGCAAAAGTTCAAGTTTGATCCAATTTCAAATGTAAAATATCTATGACACTTTAATTCAGTTATATATATATATATATATATATATATATATATATATATATATGATCTCCACTCATCATCAGATTAAAAAGAAAGAATGGCTTTATGTTTAATTAGGTAGATAATTTAGATGTCAAATTGGTTTCAGTTAATTGACTTAAAACTTTACATATATACAAATGAACAGAGCTCATATCTGCAATGTAGAATGAAGTTCTCAGAGTAGGCATTTTGCAAATATGAAGTTGAATTGTGTGTGTGTGTGTGTATGTGTGTGTGTATTCTTATCTACTTTTCTCTGGGAGTAGAGACCATAAACTAATAATAATAAAATTTATGACACAGCTATCTCAGAATCAGTAAGAAAATATGATAACATTCATCAAAATAATGCAATACACATGAAGTCTTGATTATTCTGTATAGCTATCCTATTTGATGGAACTTGGAGGGAGCACAAAGTTCGTGAATATTAAAATGCTTCACAAGGTCTGCTGAAGAAGCAGAAAGGAGGCATTATAAAGGGAAATTTTCTATAGTTTTAGACATGAAAGTCAAACCAATCATTGTAGTAGAAACTTATTAAAAGTGCTTATTCTATTTCATAAGGCTTCCCCAATAATTTTTTTTTCCTACTTCTGGAGCAAACCTGCTTGGTCTTCTCTCTTCCTAAGATTCCAGAAGCGATGTGTTCATTCATCAGAACTTAACCACAGGCCTTGCTTGCACTCTGACAATATTTGTCTTTACAGCAACTTTTCCTTACCCCAAACAAGCAGCTCCTTTTAAGTCTGTCTCTTTCCACAAGCTTCTCTCAGCAAACATATCTTCAAGGCTTGAAGTTAGTTCTGTTTTCTTTTCTTTCTTCTGTTTTTTTTTTTTTTTAATTTTTTTTTATTAACCACTCTACAGACACCAGCTAGCTGTAAAACATTCAGAGTTGCCCTGTTTATCATGATTTCTCTGTCCTGTAAACAGGTATTTGGTAAACTGAATAATAAGACATTAATTTCCAATGAGACAAAATTTCCTTTCAAAAAATTCTCATTTTGTTTCTCAATTCCATTTAATTCCTTCTACAGCCATACCCTATCTTTCTTACCCTGACGTATTGTACACAGTGGAGATCAATGACAAAAGTTATTAGGGTTAGACCTGCAGGCCACAAAGAGCCAGGCTATTTCTAGTAACAGTCCCATCCTTTGTAAATGAGGCTTATTTGCTTCATTTCCTGAAATTTTGTCTCTTCTCTTGGCTATAAAGACTACAGAGAAATAATTCACAATACAATTAAACAAGGTAAATAAATATCATAATTTAACTATTGATAAAATTCTACTCCTTTCCAGGACCGCCTTTGGGACAATTTATCATACGTAGAGCCAGATGTTTTTGAAATGCCTGATCATTGCTGAGATTAACTGCCCTGGGAGATTTTTAAACATTTAGCAGATTACATTTGAATGTATTCCACTTCTACTAACCATCACACAGATACCAAATAAATTCCATTATAAATCCTTTCATATAAAGAATAACTAGAAATTATTATTCTGTGAATTCACTTCACAAATGTGGACCACATGAGGCATGGAAAGCTCATGAAGAATAATTTTCAGGAGGTTTTTGCAGATTCAACGAAAAGAAAACTCAAAGTTAAACAATTGGCCCAAAGTCTCACATAGTTAAACACATGGTCAAGTCATACCAAGTCCATGTGTTTTTCATTCCATTCCAGTGACCTCAAGAGCTCCCAATTGAGGGCAGGAAGTGTACAACAAAATAATTTTAAATATAATACATTATGGGGTCCCTTGGAATGCACTCTTCTTCCAAGGCCCTCATAAATCCATAAATGCATCACTTAATAAAATAATTGTTTATTATTTTTCATCACTGGAAAGTTTCTTAAGGTAGATGGAGTCTAAGCAATTCATGAAACTCTTTGTAATATTATAGTTTGGATCTTGATTCCTTTGTTGTCAAAGTCAGATACACAGATACTTGACCTTAATTGTGGTTTCTGTGAAAGTTTGTGTTTATACTGCCAGAAGCGTGACATGAAAATCTGAATACCCCTCTGGCCCTTTCCTTGAAAGCACAAAGTGGTCTACAGCCCTGAGGTTCTGGCTAGTTAAGAGAAAATTAAACTAGCTAAGGCCTCCTTGCATCTTATTCTAATACTGGAGGTCTCATGCTTGACTCAAGTTGCTGCTGTTGTGCATTCTGTGCTATACTCTTTCAACCGTTTAGCCTTACCTGGCAAGGGAAAGAAGCATGAAGAAGCATGAAGCAGGGGAATGAGTCATGGTTCAGAGTAGAAAACTGTTGAAGCTGTCTTAGAGAGATTGCCAACATAGCAAGGAAGAAAGAGAACAGGAATTTTTCAAGCAAAGAAAGGGAATACCAAGCCAAAACAATAAAAGTGTGTTGTCTGGATCTGGTGTTCTCAAAGTTTATGTTGGAATTTCTTCTCTGGAACATCTAGCAGGAGAAGGGGATGGAGTTCAAGGCCAGATGATATCTGCTGTCCTAAAATGACTAAACCATGACAACAAGGCTGCTTTTCCTAGTTCTCTTCCTTGATTAGTCAGGAAGAAAACATGAATGAATTAAATTCTGCTTTATAACTAAAAGCATTCATCTTTATTAATTCAAACAAACCTTTGCTTGCCTCTCAAATATTTGCCTTCTCAAAGAAAAATATTTAAATTATTCACAAGATTGATAGCTATTTCAAAGTCATTTTGGTGTATAGACTCGCTCTGTCACATCTCTTTAGGCTTTCATGCAATTTTCTCATAAAATTTGAGGCATGTTGTAGACACAGTAAAACATCCAAAACAGAAAACGGGAAATTCTTCTTAACCCAATGTATCATTAACTCAAAAAATTCCCAAATGCCTGGGAACCCTGAAGTGAGATAGAATGTTTTAAAGGCAGTTGCAACTACAAGAAAACTAAAATTTAAGTTAGCACGATGTTACAACTCAAACAAAACATAAACCGGCAGGCAAAAATATCCAAAGTGAAAAATGAATATATCACAGACTGAAATATCTCCAGGAATTAAGCTACAATTTTAGCAATTACATAAAATTTGGGAAAAACAAATCAGCCAAGGAGCCAGCTCAGTGGTTAAAGGTTGTTTATTTCTAAGGGTTACTTGTTTCTAAGTGCTTAAATTCAGAAGTTGTTTTTGGGAAATAAGTGTTCAAAATGCAACACCAAGTTAATTTAAATAAAATCAACAGGTAAAATTTGATTAAATATATTCAAACCTTAATTAATATATTAAGACTTTATTAATATATTATAAATGTAAACTAATACAGGTGCTAGGGTGATGGGTTGAGGAACAAAGGGCTTGCCAGGCTACAGTGAGGAATAGCTTCCAATCTGTAGAATTTGTATAAATGATGTTTGGGTATGTAGGTCCAACTATAATCCCAGAGGCCATGAGGTAGAGGATCTCTATTTTAGCACACACACACACACACACACACACACACACAATTAGGGGTACTCACTGAATAAACTGTGGAGCATATATAAAAAAGAAGCTGTTGGCTGGAGGGATCACTGAGCTGTTAAAGCACTTGCCTGCAAAGTCAAAGGACCAAGGTTTGATTCCCCAGGACCCACATAAGTCAGATGCACAAGGTGGCCCATGCATCTAGAGACCCTGGGGTGCCCATTCTCTCTCTCTCTCCTGCTCTTAAATAAATAAATAAATAAATAAATAAATAAATAAATAAATACAAGATATTTTTTAAAAATAAAATAAAATCTAGCTATGGTGACACACATCTTTAATCCCAGCACTCAGGAGGCAGAGGCAGAGGCAGGAGGATTATTGTGAGCTTTAGGCCAGCCTGAGACTACGTGGTGAATTCTAGGTCAGCCTGAGCTAGAGCAAGACCATACATAATATCTGTAGAGAAGATAGTCCCTTACATGTGTACATGTAAAATAATTTCTACATTACTTATAGTACTCAGTACAATGTAAATATTGTACAGATCATTTTAAAATGTGTGGTTTATGGGGAAATGACAAAAACATGACTACAGACACAGTAGATAGGTGATTAAATTCATTGATATCTAGGTCTCATTATACATGAATTAACTTAATTTTTTCTTTATTAGTTATGTGCATAGTTAGTGATTAAACAGCCATGTTGGTACCATCATTAGCCTCCTTTCTATTCTCCCCCCTCCAAAGGAACCCTGCTTGTTGGGGATTGTGGGTCATGCATTGTGGGGGGGGTAGCCATCAGTTATGGGAAAGAGGCAATGCTTCTGTGCATAATATCCCAATTTGTGCCTCTAACAATCTGCGCTCTGTCTTCCATGAATTTCCCTGAGCCATGTTGAGATAGTTTTAGGTCTACTTTAGTGATGAGGTCTTGGGAGCCTCTGTGTCTCTGGATATCTGGTTTTGTAGGAGTTGAGTGTTCTCTGTGTCTATCTCCTTCACCCTTGTGCTGATACCAGATTCACAAAGAAAGCAGCACTCTTGCTCATTTCCCCAATTACTCTATATGATTTTAGCTGGGGCCCTAGTGAGGTGTGATGGGCTGAGTCTCTCCTCAGATTCTGCATCCATCTGAAAAAGAAAAGTAAATTCACCAATGGAGAGTGAAGTCCTCTCCAGCTAAATGAGATAACAATTATTATTTTAGAGAGAATTTAATAGGTATAGGTCCCCTTATAGTTCAAGATTGATGGGAGCTTGATATTGCAGCGTTGACTAGTTTTTGGACATGGTTCTAACTTGTTTCCCAGATTCATCTATGAATTTCGTTCCACTGAGCAGATCCATTAGTCAAATCAAGAACATTGGGTTGCCCACCTTGGCTGTATGCCACTATTGCATTTGTGTGAGCATCACATCAGGCTGTTTGCTGCTGAGTAGCTTAGACCCCGATTTGTTCGGACAGATGTTGGTCATTTTCCCCAGTTTCTCATGTAGCACCTTATGGCACTAGACAGCTAACTGTCTTGGACTGACTTTTTTTCAGATTCCAGCCAGGTCTTTCCATGTTTCATACCAACAGGATATGATGTCTCCAGCTGAAGGGTCTTTCCACTAACCTTTGGTGGGTCCTCAAGTACTCTGACAGAAATCTGTCTCCTTTTTGGAAAACTTGTAGGTCTCTCTGATCAATAGCTCATTGTGGATTCAAACCACATGCTAGTACTGGGAATTACAGTCCAGTGCCAAGGAAAAGAAGGAAGAAAAAATAGGTAACATAAGGAAGAGAAAAGAGGGAGAAAGAGAGTGAAAGAGAGACAGACAGAGAGAGAGAGAAAGAAAGAGAGAGAGAGAGAGAGAGAGAGAGAGAGAGAGAGAGGAGAAGATAAAGTTTAGTCTTCATCATACCCTCTCCAAAATGTATATTTGCCCATTTAATGCCATTTTCCCATATCCTTGTTCCTTTTGACCCCACATACATAGTGTCTTTGCTTCTTCCATGTCACATTTATGCTATGTCCCTCCCCTCTCTCTTTCTCATCTCGTGGTCACTCTTTAACTGTCCATAGCCTGTACACATGCTCCTGGAGTTCATTTGAGGTGGTTAGAGGCCCTGGCATGCCCATTTTATCTCTACTCTATCTGTCTCTTTCTCTCACTCTCTCTCTAATAAATAAAATATATTCCTAAAAAGCTAGGATCCTCATATAAGAGAGGGCATGCAATTTTATATCTTTCTGAATTTTTTTTAACTTAAAGTCAATCAATGCATTATCTACAACTTGAATGCATTTATGCAATTTTAATAATGTTTTATTCACTTCTTTGCAATAAAAGAGAGAGAGAGAACGAGTGCACATGTTCTGCTTGCCACTGCAATTAAACTGCAGATGCATGTGCCACTCTGTGCATCTGGCTTTATGTAGATGCCAGGGAACTGAACCATCAGGTTTTGCAACAAAGCTTTTATATACCATTTGCAAGCAAGTGCTTTTAACCATTGAGCCATCTCTCCAGCCCTGCTTTCTGAATCTTTGTCACCTTGCTTGAGATATTACTTTCCTGACCATCATTTTTAAATTTCATAATTTTATTTTATTTTCTTAACCACTTGATACAATTATATTATGTATATAAACTATCATTTGATTATCTATTAACCTATTGATAGATATGTAGGAATAGGCTAGTTATGCTTCTTGCTGTTTTGGATAAGGCAGCAATAAACATGGAAGTGCAAGTGTCTCTGTGGTATTATATAGATTCACCTGGACATATGTTTTAAAATGTCATAGCTGGATCATATGATAGTTCTGTTTGTAATTTTTTGAGAAACATCATGATGAGTTTCATAATAGCTACACTAGTCTGCATTCCCACCAGCAAAGAATAAGTGTTCCCCTTTCTCCACATCCTCACCGACGTTTATTGTCATCAGTCTTCTTGATGATAGATATTCTTACTGGGATAGAATGGCATATTATACTATAAAAATCAAATAATATGTGATCATAAGTCAATGAAAATGGAGATGTGGTGTTTGGAGAGGAAGAAATATTTTAGATTCAAAGCTAGTGTGGAAGGTTCAGATAAGGATGTGAAAATATGAAATACAATGTGGATGTAGTATATGTTATAGATTTTTTTAAAATTACAACTAAATTGACTGATGTTATAATTGTAACTCAACCACTACTTCAATCATGATTTATCACTTAACATGTTACACATAATAAAATGGAAAACCCTGGTTTTGCCCAGAATGAATATTTTATCTGCTTGTTTGAACTGTATGATCAGAATTACAAAAATAGGGGCTGGATAGGCATCTGCTAATAAAGCCTGATGGCCTGGGTTCAAGTTCCCAGTACACATATACAGCTAGACATACAAGGTGGAATATGCATCTGGAGTTCACTTACAAAGGCAGGAAACTTTGGCATGTCCATTCGTATTTTTCCCTGTCTCTCTTGTTCTCTCTATCATAAATGATATTATTTTAAAAAAATTATAGGGGGAATGGAGAGATGGCGTACTGGTTAAAGCATTTGCCTGCAAAGCAAAAGGATCTTGGTTCAACTCTCCAGGACCCACATAAGCCAGATGAACAAGGGCTTGTTTGCATCTGCAGTTTGTTTGCAGTGGTTAGAGGCTCTGCTGTGCCTGTTCTCCCATTCTCTCTCTCTTTCTCTCCCTCTTTCTTTCAAATAAATAAATAAAATATATTTTATAATATAAAAGTATAGAAATATTTTTTAAAAATATGAAACTTTAGCTTAAAATAATGTTTTTGAGTTAGGGTTTCATTCTAGCTCAGACTGACCTGGAATTCACTGTGTAGACTCAGGGTGGCCTCAAACCCATGGTGATCCTTCTATTTCTGCCTCCCAAGTGCCGGGATTAAAGGCATGCACCACCATGCATTTAACATTTGAGTAACATTTGAGTTTTTTTCAATTGTGTAATTTATATGAAAACTTGAATACCATGTATAGTTTTACAAATCAATTCCTAACTTCAAATTTGTTTTCACGAAATTCTGCTATCTTTGAATTTATCTGAATAAAATCTTAGTTTTTAAGTGAACACTTAACTCCTTTTACATTCTTTCCAGACATTTGGATCTTATCTTGACTTTGTCTAATGAAAGAGGAAAACACCCCACTCCTGTCTTTCCCATACACTTCAGGTTTTTGCCTCACCCTTATACTGCCTTGTGGCAAGGACTTTCTGCTAGGTCATGGAGTGATCCATTTTATCTACTTTCTAATTTTTACCTTCTTTCCCCTGGCACTCCGATACTTCTTCCAAAGAAATCTTCCATTTGAGATAAAATGTCAGTTTTTCAAGATTGAAATCAGGAAATGTGCCTGATTTTCTCCCCTGTAAATCTCCTATTCCATGACCTCCCCATCCCTTTTAAGCCCTCTATGTGTATTGAAATGTGTGTGTATGCATATGTCTCTCTGAGCTGTGTGTGTGTGTGTGTGTGTGTGGTGTGTGCATGGAAGTCACAGAGAAATCCTGGGTTATATCTTCAGAAACACAGACAACCTGCTTGACACAGGGTCCCTCATGTCTCTGGAGCTCACCAATTAGACTAGACTAGATGACCAGACAGACCCATGGGATCTTTCTGTTTCTGTTTCTCCCATGCTAAGAAGACATGTACACTACCACACCAATATTTCACTTGGGTACTGGAACTCTAATTCAGGTCCCCATGCTTGCAAAGCAAGAAATTATACACTGGACTATCTCCTCAGCCCTTCTCTTTATTATACTCTAACATATATTTCCTCAAGAGACATTTACTATTTGGATGATGAAGTTAATTTGATTTGGTTTTAAAAAGAAGAGATTTATTAGGATTTGTGCTGAAAGTTTCAAATTTTAAAGAATCCAGTAGCACTTCCTACATAGATACCTTTACATGTTAATAAAATCACTAAAATGACACACAGAAATTATTTTAAAAAAAACAATAAAAAGGGGAGCCTGAAAAGGAATCTAAATACACCTATCTATATAAATACACTTTAAAATTCCTAAAAGTAAAAGGAGCATTTCATCCCAAAAGGAACAAATGATTACATCTCACTAACAATTAGATGCTTATTTCAGTGTAAGGTAATAAGATGGACTTACTATAGGATGGTCTTGCCCACTCATTGCATGTGTACCAGATTAGTAACTAATAGGATGCTAGCTTTTCTTCTATTCTTACTTTTAGTTAACAAAGTTTTTATATAACTACTATGTAAGGGAAAATGAAGAAAATATAGAAGAGTAGTCAAATACAATAATGATCCTAGAAGGAGCTTTCACTAAAAATTCTAGAACCACAACTATATGAATGATTCATATTATTTTTTGAAAAATATACATATTTTAATTATTGCCATCTTAACAGTAATATAGAGATTTTTGTCTCTCACACTGTTCAAGTACAGAATACCAGACTGATATATATGACCTTTTGAACTTCACACTGGGGATATTAAGAGTGGCTGTTACATAGTTCAGTATTTAACCGTTTTGTTGTATTGGTCAATTATGCTATAGAAAAACTGGAAATATTTTGGTAAGATTCTTCTTGAGCATCAATTTCTTCCAACTACATACCAAAAATAACATCAGATGAGAGAGGCAGAGCTATTCTCTTACCTTTATTCAAAGCCTTGCAGAAATCTGGTCATGGCTAGGGAGAATAGTTCTCACAAGAGTGAATATTGCCTCCATATATGTGACAGCAGGAACAAAATAGAAAATCAGCAATTGCAATGATTTTCCCTCCCCCCGCACTGCCAATACTAGTTTCCTTTACTTCCTCTTACTTAAAGGTACCACAGTCATGATTCAGGCTGTTGTTTTCATTTGCCTTCAGTATTCATATTTGATTGACATATTGATGGATTTATTCTACATATGTCAGTAGCAAGCTCTGCTCACACAGCACATTGAAGATTTTGACGTCATAGTGTTAGAGTTGAGAAAATAAAATTTAATCTCAAAAAAGCTGGGTATTTTAGAGGTGGCTAAAAAGTTCTAGAAATGGAAATAAGATTCTTATCTTGAGATTCTCAAACTTCAAAATGTTTTCTAGTATATATACAAATAATGAGTAAGTCTATAATAAATTGAAGTATATCTGTTATTTTAACTAAAGGGAATAAAGTCGCTACACTGGCAAACTCTTCACAAAACAAATCAGTGGAACTCTCATGCTGAGGAACTTTGAAGTCTCTAGATACATGGTCAAATTGAATAACACTCAATTAATTTGTTTACTGTACTGAAATGTTTGCATGAGTCTTAATATGGGAAAACAAAAGTGACCAACTGGTTCATTACAATATTTGAGTTTATGATTAATGTTTATAGTGAGAGGAATAATTTATGTCATAGTAATTGCTTTTCATTTACATTCCTCCTCTTTATAAAATATGCAAATATATTCTGTCTCATTTAATGCTATATAATGAATCTATGAGAACCACAGCAGAATAGGAAAAGCTATCACCTTAATTCCTCTAGAATAGTGATGTCTAATAAACACTTAAGTATCATTAATCTTAGAATGCCTAGACATAAAAACAAATGGTTTTCCTACTTACCAAGTATTTTTCTTATAAAAAATTTTAACATGACTTTCTTTATAATTGTGCATGTATAGGAAAAGAATGCACGTGAGAGGGATGCATTGAAATTTTCCATTTGCTTGTTTTCTAGTGTTCTGATGAGACCACTAGATAAAAGTATGAAATAAAAATTAAGCAAGTCATAGGCACATTTGTGGGTGTGGGTTCCCTGGTTCTGCTTTCATATGAATTTGGTGCCTGTCACAGTTTTTCACAGTGCCCAGGGTATAACAGTTCCTGGTATTGAAAGTATTTTTTATTGCCCATGGCACAGACAGAAATCAAAGAATGAACATCTAGTAGGGAATTGTGTGGTTTCTCAAAATTATCCCTTCCTCCATCACCAACTGGACTTGGGTCCTAATAGTGTTGTGAGCTTCTTTCCAATGACAAATACAAGGTACCATATGTTCAGAGGCTCAGGCAGTCACATTAGCATGCATAGAGCTGAAGTCTCCCGATATATAATGTGCTGGAAGAGTTTCTATTTCCTTCATAGTAACAGTAATCCTTTAAGAAGAAAAACATGTCCTACATAGCATTTTTATGTACTCTAAAAGTCATAGTCACTGCAATTTTTGGAATTGTAAAAATATAAATATGATTCATTTGCTTAAATGTCTTTTCTTGCACATATCCTTAATCTACTCATGTTTACAATAGCACCTTTTAAATGACAGTATAATATTCTAAGATATAAACTGCATGATAATACAGAAATGCTTTTAAATAACATTATACGAAGCTAAAAATAACTCATGCTTTTTTTTCTAAAGTAGAGGCATTGATTTTGTGAATAAAACAAACCTGCCACTGTAGAATCAAAACAGTTTAGGTACCGTAGGCCATTTCACTGTTAACAAAACAACATGACAACAGAAAACCATCCGGAAGCACTGTAGAATCTGACACATATACTAAACTGATTCCTAAAAATAGAAATGCTTCCAACTCAATTATCAGGAGGTAGTAGGTGAGAGCAGCCTTAGCGTTCCCACATATACTAAGACCTATGTGAAGTAAAGTTGTAACTGGAATTTGGCTGAATCAGACAAGTACCACAGCATCACTAGAGAGCACAAGGTTGATGGAAATCAGAGCTACCTCCCCATGTATTTTTGATCACATGGCATGGGTATGTATATGTGCATGCCTGTGTGCATGCATATTTTGTAGGTTATACTTCAGATTGTGAAGATCCAAAGGAAGAGTGAACTGATAAATAGTACAGGCATTTTCTTTTCTGAAAGATGCAATATTACATTAATAAACAATAAAGATGTTCTCTATGCAGTCAGCTAACAACAACATGGTACAAATGACTGGTATATCCTTTGCTTTTGTGAATAACTGTCTGAGAGCATTCTTATTTTTCACCATGATATGTCACTAATATTCAGAGCATTCTGACACATTAAATCCTAGGTAAGTTAGGATATCCTTATTATAATATATACTGATAGAATATGTTTCAGGTTAGGTGTGAAATGGGATTGATAAATTCTTAAAGGGATAAAGTATATGCTAACTAAGATTCTTGACCCTTAGATAACTTGAGTTCATTAAAATAAAAAATAAGCTTCTTTGAATAATGATAGTAGACGTTTCATAATTCATAAGTAAATCCATTAAATTAAAAATATTCAGTTAACCATTTACACTGTTCAGTTTCCCATATGTGTTTATTTTCATAATTAATTTGATTCATTCATGTGTTCAGACACTGTGACTTGTTGGGAATTAGAGTTACACATTCTTGTCTGTGACAAAGTGTAAGTCTTGGGAAATAACTTTATTATCGTGATATCAAAGACAATTTTGGAAGGAATGTCTTGGGAAAATACTATTCAGTGAAAGCAATAAAAGGCCAAGGATGCTGCAAGTTTTCTTGTGAATTGAGACAAAAATCAAAACATGTTGCAGTAAAAACTTTTAATAGAATCTTTTTAAAACAAATATATACTAAATAGGCTTTTGTAGGTCAGGAACTGCAGAGAATAGCCTTGAGATTTCTGTCTTAGATCAGGCGTAGATTGTGTATTGTTAGAAATAAATTCATTTGCACAACTTCCTATATGGATCCTTCAACAAGAGAGGATATTAAGCTACCAAAATTTGTAAAACTTCTAAAATAGCATTTGTGGAGATGGAATTTCTAAAAAAAAAAAATTAAAAAAGAATAATTATAAAAAAGATTGAATTGAAACTTCATTGTAATAGAGAATATGTAATTCCTGATTACAATATGGGCCACTTCCTTTTGTGTGTGCATATGTGTGTTTGTGAGGGGGCACACGCAGATGTTCATGCAAGCATGATTGTGTTTATATGTTTCAGCATGAGCATATGTCAGGGGTCTCCTTCAGGCGTTGCTCCTCACCTTCCACCTTTCTGAAGGCAGGACCTCTCTTTCGTCAGCACTGTGCTCTCCTGGCTGGCTGTTCTGTGAACTTTCTGGGAATTCTCCTGTCTCCAGCAACCTTCTTACTGTAGTAGTGCTACAATAATGGAAATGTGCTACCACCTCTGGTCTTATGTTGATTCTGGAGACCCAAACAGAAATATACACAAGTTATTTATCCACAAAGCCATATCCTCCCAATACCAACATATACCAATTTTAAAGAAAGGATTTACACTACCATTATCCCAGAAAAAAAAAAAAAATGTGTGAGCTTCTGCAAAACTTAAGTAACTCCTATGCATTGGTATTAACGCTCTTACACAATAAAGTGTAATTAAAGTTCATTAAAATTCAAAGCAGTTCATTTGAACAGAATTGGAGTCATGCCCTGGGCAGCTCAAGAATGGTTCAGGCTCTACTGATGGGGTATAATGAAAAATATTCACAGGTTCAAGAAAAGTTTTGCCTGGTTAAATTGGAATAATAGCTTTACATGTGTCTATATACAGATTAATTGGAGACTGGCAATATCCATAAGTAGAGATTAGTGGGTAGCTTCCAGAAGATAAGGCTCAAGATGATTCTTCACAAAATATTCTAGTTTACATTGTGTTTGTTCTCATTGGGTCCTAGCATAGGGCACCAGAACTACCTTAAGACCACGGAAACCCTCTTATTTTGTTGAGGTGAGAAGGATTGAAGCCTGAGATTCAGGCATGCCAGGAAATTTTCTCTCTATCCCTGAACTATACACCAATCCTTCAAATGTTTTAAACAACACCTTACCATAGCTATTTCTTTTGTTTATTTATTTGTTCTTACATATTAGAAACTAACTGCAGTACACCAGGCTCCACATATTGGCCATTACAATAATATTGCTCTTATGAGATTAATTTCATGCTATGTTATTCTTATAGCTCTCTACATTCTTTTTTTGCAGAATTATTCCTTCATAACTTTGGACTATTATAAAACAGTAAAATTCATAACCAACATTTTTGAAGCACTGCATAAGCCCTTTGACATTTCTATTTTCAAAGTTTAAAGTTTACTTCTTTGCACCCGAGTGTGACAATAAATCTTAATAAAAATTTGTTGTCTACCAACTTTGTTAATTTACTCATAATGATAACATATAAACTGAGCAAGTTATTTTAGTCCTGATAATGGGAGGTTGTATAATGAAAGAACTTCTCTGGCATTTGTCTCTGAATCCTGAAAAGGATTTCTAATTATCGAAGCTTTATTGCTATTCATAAGTTTGGGTCATGGATTTAATGCTAACAGGGAGACTCAGTGAGCATGTAGTTAAGCTTTAGGATGTCACTGGTCACCAGAAAGATCAATCCCATGATTAAAATGTTAAGTCTTGATCCAGCCCAAGCATTGAAAAAGGATGGTGGAAATGGAGATTAAAATTGATACAAAGAAGTCATTTAATCATCTTGCTTATGTGATGAAATTCCAGTTACAATTCTGGACCCTGGGTGGAGACATGGCTTAGCAGTTAAGGTGCATGCCTATGAAGCCTAAAGACTCATGCTCAACTCTCCAGATCCCACATAAGCCAGATACACAAAAGTGAGGCAAGTGCAAGGTCACCCATGACCACTAGGTGGTGCAAGCATCAGGAGTTCAATCCAGTGGCTGAAGTCCTGGTGGACCAATTCTCTCTCTCAATCTCTCTCTCTCTCATCACCCCCCCCCCCCGACACACACCTACATCCTCTCATACACATTTTAGGTCTCTCTAAAGTAAAAATAGTAATAATAATAATAATAATAATAAATTAAACTTTAAAAAACTCTGGACACCCAAATTTCAGGGCATGTCCTGTGATTGTAGAGAAAAGAAATGTTGCCCATTCAGAGCCAAATTACCTTGAGCTACTATGAGCTCTTTAGTAGCCATTCCTATCCACCTCTGTGTTTGACCTATCATCCTTGTGGCTGACAGGGAATAAGGTGAAACTTTTTTGTAATGTGTTAATTGACCAACAGATTCCACCCACTTATAACTTAGAGTGAGCTGGGTGTGGTGGTGCACACCTTTAATCCCAGCACTTGGGAGGCAAAGGTAGGAGGATCACTGTAAGTTCAAGGCCACCCTGAGACTACATAGTGAATTCCAGGTCAGCTGGGGCTAGAGTGAGACCCTACCTCGAAAAAAAAAAACAAAAAAACAAACAAACAAACAAACAAAAAAAACCTTAAGAGTGTCATCAGATACAGTCTGAAGCATTTAATAGAGATTTCCCTGCTGTAAACTGCCTTCCCGATGTTTCCACAATGCATTTGAAAATGACCTTGCTTTATGAACTTAAGTTGTTGCAACTATAAATACATTATGAACTTGTCACTATGGTGAAACATGGAATTTGGGATAAAATGAGCCTGGCCCAGGGACCCAGGTTCAATTCCCCAGTACCCACGTAAACCAGATGCACAAGGTGGCACATGTGTCTGTAGTTTATTTGCAGTGGCTGGAGGCCCTGGTGTGCCCATCCCCCCCCTCAAATAAATAAATAATTATTTAAAGAAAAGTAATTGAGAACATAAACTCCCTAAACATAGTCATTACTGGAAGAAAATCATATATGCAGATTAACTGATCTTTGTTAAAATTAGAAACCTCTGTTGTTGGAATGAAAGTAGCAAGAAAATTAACAGCCAACCCATAGACTTGAAGTAATACTTTCCTATGAGACATATTAAAGTCTTGCAACTAGAATATAGATATAAATAGATATGAATATAGACATTAAGATATACAGATATTTGAAAATCCAAAACAAAACCATCTGCAACTATCACAGTTTGGTAGTACCAATGCAAAATCATAATCACTGGGTAAACTTGTTAGTGGTTTCTCATAAAATTAAACACATGTTTACCATACAACTTAACAATCTGCCTCTTAGAATTCCCAGTATACAAAGAAAGACATTCAATTGTTTACAGTAGTTTTACTTATAATTATTAAAG
The DNA here is from genome assembly GCF_020740685.1 of Jaculus jaculus. Classification (NCBI taxonomy): domain Eukaryota; kingdom Metazoa; phylum Chordata; class Mammalia; order Rodentia; family Dipodidae; genus Jaculus; species Jaculus jaculus. Next base: position 25,159,667 of record NC_059110.1, read on the forward strand.
CTGGAACTAACCCAAATATTTTTCAAATGGAAAATGAATAAGCTGTGTGTACTCAAGCAATGAGTGCTGAAATATCAGTCAATAATTAAAAAAGAATAAGCAAGTGATACCCACACAAAATGAATGGGACACAAATGTATCACTTCAAGTGACAACCTCAGAAAAAACATACACTATTATTGCTTTTCTATGTTTTTGTGAAAAGGAAAAATGTAAATGCATGATTATCTAAGTATAGTTCTAGGTGCATGGTTTTTATGAGGAAAATCAAAATAATGAAAATAAGTCTTACTGATAATACTACCTTGGTCTTGTATATTACTGTATGGTTTTCAAAAACATTTTGCTTTCTCATTTATTCCTCACAACTCTGAGAATTTGTACAAATACAAATTATCTGTCCTTTGGATTCTATAACCATCTATGAAGTTGCATCCATAACTTCATTTCTATTGCATATCTCAGTAGAAATTCTTTATAGTGATATTAATAAAAATGGAACTAATTACCATATCAATGTGTCATTTTCTTTCACACACTCTTCATAAAAATAAGGAAATATTGGTTTAAGGGATTGCTTAGTGGTTAAGGCACTTGCCTGTGAAGCCTAAGGACCCACATTCGATTTCCCAGGACCCACATAAGCCTGATGCACAAGGTGGCACATGCATCTGGAATATGTTTGCATTAGTAAGAGGCCCATGCACATGCATTCTGTCTCTCTCAAATTAACAAATAAATAAATTTGAAAAATACAGGAATAATTCTTAGGCACTAAAAAAATTGTCTTTTCTCTTTGAATGAAATGCATAAAAAACTAATCAGCATATAAAACACCAAATTTAGTAATGAAATTCCAAGCAAGTAATAAACCATGGGAAGTAATAAAGTGACTAAGTCTAAGTAGAATATAAAGAATATATATATGATTTTGAGAACTGTATTTTAAAGTCTATACATATGAGCTAACCTCTGACTGACCCATTCCCTTAAGCCATATGCATTGTAATAAATTTCACAATACTGGCTTTTCAATAGCATATGGTATTTAGAATTTGTATCCACAGCAACCCAAATGTTTCAAACTATAGTGAAAGGAATAAGTCAAAGAAGAATAAAGACAGGTCTTTTTTCAGTTATGAATACAGCCAGTCTTGTTTTAAGTTAATTCAGTATTACTGCTTGTAAAAACTTAAATTTGCCTTTGATTTTTCAAAAATTTATCTTTCTATTTGGAATATAATTCCCATAAAAATTCTAGAGATATTTATATGCATAAGTGCATTTTTCAAATAGATTTCACGAATGGATTTCTAGCTAGAGCTTGAAAGATGCATGCATATATCCATGTGTATGAATATAAATAAAATGGACACGCAGTACATTTATGTTCAATGTGCTCATATCTATTTTTCCTCATCAGTGTCCATGGGATTTCCAAGATGATGTTGTTTTAAAGATAATAGGGAGTAAACACACTCTGGTAATGCAAGTAAATCACCAGGCATGAAGATATCCAAATGTATCCACTGGCAGCAGAGCATCACTTGGAGCTAAACGTTCCAACATCTGTGCCTACGAAGTTAATCATGACTTGGGCAACAGCATCCTCCAAGTATGCTGCATGAGAGAAGCACGAATTAATCATTAAATGGCCTTACATCATACAGGGCTGCAGCTTCTGTTTGCTGGAGTGCTGCAAAGCAGCCTTGGCAGTAACAGCAGCAGCAGCAGCTCCAAACATAAAACATGATGGGGGGAGTGTGGATTCCTGAGATGTACAGTACTGCCCCCTGGAACTGATGTTCCAATTGCTTAGTAAACAAGTGAGCACCCAAGCTCACTTTTCTCACTGATTGGCCAGGAGGGTTTCCTAATTCACACTAACAGGAGCTAAATTTTCCTTGATTACAGAGGTGTGGGCTCGATGTTTTGCACCTTGCATCATAGTGGAAGGTGATGTTCTGGAAGCATACTTCCTAGCCACCTGGCTTCTATAATGGATGGCTCAGTCCATTAGGTGCAGATGTACATTTGATCCTTTTACACAGTTACTGCCCTCAGAAATATTTAACGAGGTTAGTCAGACTATCAGGAAAATGATGCATTTACTAACTACTCAATCACACAAGAACTCCCAGACCAAAACAAGGATTTGCACAGAGCCACTAATCAAAGAAAACAAGGGTTAAATGTTGATATGTGTATCTGTGTTTTCTTTTCACAGAGATGCCTCAGATGTACTGATGAATCCTCATGTACCAGTATGTTCCCAAGCACCTTTCATGAACTACCTTACAACTGTGGTGCTTTCTTAATTTATCTTTTGTTGCTTCTAGTTAACTACATATCCAACTCTAGGCATTATACAAAGAAAAGACTTTTTAAAAAATATTTTATTTATTTATTTATGAGAGAGAGAGAGAATGGGCACACTAGGGCCTCCTGCCACTGCAAATGAACTGCAGATGCATGTGCCACCTTGTGTATCTGGCTTATGTGGATCCTGGGGAATCGAATATGGGTCCTTCAGGTTTGCAGGCAACAATCCCTCTAGCCTGCAGTTTAGGTGAGAGCCTCTTGTGCCAAGACATAATATGGTGCAGGCATCATGGCAAGAGTACACTGTAGGAGGAAGTCACACAGGAAGGCAGAAAGCTAGGGAGCAAATGTGGGGCTAGGGTTGCTTTCCTTAAACAGGTGGCTCTCAGCTTCCCCCAAAAGCTATATTAGTCCCTTCAAAAAGGGGCACCTCCAATGACCCAATGACCTCAAAGTAGGCCCTTATTTAGTAAATCCCAAGCCACTTCTCAAATCCATCACATCAGGAACCACAGAAATTACTATGGCTATTTTTATGCTCCCTGTGGGTAAATTTGAGTGAATGAAAATTTAAGAATCTTTCTATGTATAAGACTATTACATGTAAAATTTGGATTTCAAATTTCATGGTTACATATTACTGTGGAATCTTCATAAAAAGTTTACATATCTAAGTGCAAATGAGTGGACGATGTCCGTGCAATACGAAGGCACATGTGGCAAGCGATGTAGCTTGGACAGGGTTCTCCTATTCAAGTGCTCTCATGATGCCTGTGACATCCTACAGACATGCATTGTCCCACTTATCCCTGAAGTTTGATGCTCCTGCTCAGTGGGTTGCAAGACCATGAATTCTGGTTAATTGCCCAACCACCTTCCCATCATCCAGGTCTGCCTACTTTACCTGGTTTCTTGCAACAACCTTGATCATCTTTTGAAGACATCCATTATTTCATTCTTAAAAATTCTGAAATCAGCCATGAGAACATAAAGAAGAAATACACTATTTATGTGCCACAAATGAAACATTTATATAACCAGACAAAGATATCACAGATACTTTGTGGTTCTATTTATATCAAAATCCAGATGATGCATGGTTTCCTAGAGAGAGTAGTTGAAAGGGAAAGAAGAGGAGACGGTGATTTGGTGGAAAGTATCTTCTAGGGAGACTATATACCTTGTCCATCTTGAGTCTAGTGATAGTTTTATACACCACAGTGTCCATTCAAAATATGTGCAGTTTCTGATATTTGAATTGCAATTAAGCTGGGTTTTTTTTTTTTAATTTAATTTATTAGTTTTCTTTTCAGCAAATACAGGCAGTTTGGTACCATTGCTTAGGTTCATCCATGATCTACCCCCTCCCAATGGATCTTCCTTGTTGATGTAAATGGGTCGTGCATTGTGGAGTTAGCCCACAGTTATGGGTAGGATAAATGTCTCTGCATATCATGACCCAACATGTGACTCTGACATTCTTTCCGCCCCCTCTTCTGCAAAATTTCCCTGAGCCATGTTGGGTTCATTTTTGGTCTGGTTCAGTGCTGAGGTGTTGAGGGCCTCTGAGGCTCTGGCTCTCTGATTTGGTAGGAGTTGATTTTTCTCTGTGTTGGTCTCCTTCCCCTTTGTGCTGGTATCCGGTTCATCAGGAAAACAGCACCCTTGCATGTTTCGCCAATTTTCTTTAGTTTCAGTCAGGCCCCTTTTGAGGTATGTTGGGGCAGCTCTCTCCTTAGGATCTGCATCTATCTGAAAAAGAGAAGCAGATTCTCCAATGGAGAGTAAGTTAGCACCCATAAAATTGAGATAACACTTTTTTGATAGAGAGCTTAATAGGTGTAGGCCCTCTTGTACCTCATGATTAATGGTAGCTTGATATTGGAGAGTGGGCTTATGTTTGGATATGGTTCTGACTTGTTTCCCAGCTCTAGCTATGGGTCTCCTACCACTGAGGGGATCAGTTTGCCACATCAAGAGCAGTTGGTTCCCCACCATGGCTGTGTGCCACTATTGCACTTGTGTGGGCATCACACCAGGTTATTTGTTGCTAAGTAGGTTAGACCATGAGTTGCTTGGACAGATATTGGTCATTTCCCCCGGTCGCCCATGTAGCACCTTCTGGCACTAGACACGCTGTCTGGGGACTGACTGACTCCTGGCTTCCAGCCATGCCGTTCCATTTTACGTGTCAGCTGCGTATGGAGCCTTCAGCAATAGGGTCTTACCACTGACCTTTGGTGGGTCATCAAGTACTCTGACAAAAGTCTGTCACTGTTTTAGGAAACCTTGTAGGTTTCTCTGATCAAAAGTTCATTGTGGATGATAGCCCCATGCTGGTAGTAGAGGTTACATGTCAGTGCCCACTAAGAAAATGAGGATAAGCTGTTTTTATCTTTACATTTTAATTATAATTCAATAGCTTCATGACTTTTCTTTTTACCTTGACTCTATCACCCATATTAACCAGCACTGTTTTACTATGTCTTGTGTTTTCACCATTTGTCTCTGCCTTTTGAATGTTTGCTTTGAAGTTTATTAAAATATGTTTCTTTTCACAGAAATCTACATGATTTTAATTATAATTTCATAGCAATTTTACTGATTAGCATGTATGATATCATATAAGCTTCAGAGCCCAAAATCCTAAACTGCCTCCAATTTGAATTGCTATGGAGGAATTATGAAATAATTAAAACACCAAGTTTAGGAAGTATTGGTGGTGCTCAATTTTGTAAAATAATACATTTTTTTCAAGTAGTCCAATTTCATTTTTTCCCTGTGTGTCTTTGTTCCTCATCTATTTCTGCTCAATTTCTTATCTTACACTGTCTATTCAGGAGACAACAGATATCTCTAAATTTCTACCCACATGTACACTAGTATGTCTTCATTGTTTTGTTACCTGACCTATGTCTTCAAAGAGATATATGTTTATTTGCCTGTGTTTGACACATATTTTAATAATTCTACATTTGAATGCAGACATGAATTAAGTAGTCAATCTACAAAAGAAGATTAATTCTATTTGGTATTTTGAAAGGTGTGCTATATTTGAAGTACCTGCATAGCCTGATTACCTCTCACAAACTGAATATATCTGTATAACCAGATAAGCAAAGGAAATATTCCGTGTACCTTACAAAGCCCTGAATCCTCTTTGTGTCCCTACCCCAAGGTAAACAGTGGCCTGGCTTTTAATACCATAGACCGGTGTTGTCTGTTTTTGAAATTTGTAGCTCAGGGCAAAATATGATTAAGAGAATAGCTGATAATCTCAAGGTAATTCTTTATACCGAAAAAGACAGATACAAAAGCAGGAAGCAAAAGAGAATACATCAGAAAATTATGGCTAGGAAAGTACTATAAGGTTCTTAGTAGTGTATAAAAAGGACTGGAATTGTATGTATAACACATTTATTATATTTTTGAGAAAATTGATCCATTTATAGTTCTCCTATAAATGTCCATACTGTAATATATGTATTTATGTAATAGAAATATTTGAGGCTTATTTCAATTAAATACTATTTATAACACAATTGTGCAATTTCTATATACTTATATTATATTATACATTTATATATACAAATATGCATATTTATACATATATGCATATATGCTTACATTATATATATGTCTATACATAAATGGACTCTTTGAACCATAGAAGTTTTCAAATTTTCTACAAATGCATCTTTTACTTGAGAGTGAGGGAAAGAACCAGTTAGAGAGAGAGAGAGAGAGTGAGAATGGACATGCCAAGGTCTTCAGATGCTGCAAGTGGACTCTAGACCCAGGTGTCACCTTGTACATCTGCATTATGGGGGTCCTGGGAAATCAAACCTGGGTCCTTTGGCTTTGCTGGCAAATGCCTTAACTGCTAAGCCATCTCTCCAGCCCTAAAAATGCATTTTTATATGGCAGTTGCAACCCAGTCCTCTCTCTCATCTTAGAGATACCAATGCACAGGTTACTTTTCATTGCTGGGACAAAATACCTGACCACAATCAGTTTACAGGAGGAAAGGTTTGTCATGCTTGCAGTTTGAGGTCATGGTCCATCCTGAAGGGAAAGGAGTTGCAGTTCCCTGGTCAGGTGGGAAGCACTGAAAACACTGGTAAAATGACCATTACTGTTACTTATTTCATTTTTGTTCAGATAAGCGAAGACACAAAGATGAGGTCATTTGACTCTTTAATCAGTAGCTGTTAGATTCTTGCTTGCTACCCTGGTTGCCTTAATTGAACAGAAAGGCTATCAGTCAAATAGCCAGTCAGGCTATTCTTGGGCCAACATTAGCCACATCAAAAACTCTAGTCTCCTATAGAAGACCATGTTAATCATACCTGATTATACCAGCCCCTAAAGCTACAACCTCCTCTGGATGTAGTTTGTACTAAACATTTTGTTCTCATAATTTTGGTGAACTCTAAATGACCCTGCATGCTTTCCCAGGCAGGCCAGAAAAAAAACACTTAAACACACACACACACACACACACACACACACACACACCGACTTCTATACTTACAAAAAAACATGGTAATTTCCTCTCCCCCCCCCCTTTCTCCTTCATAACTCTCTTCTCCATCATATCCCCTCCCTCTCTCCATTAGTCTCTCTTTTAATTTGATGTCATCATCTTTTTCTCCTAGTATGAGGGTCTTGTGTAGGTATTTCTAGGCACTGCATGGTCTTGGATAGTGAGGCCAATTTCTCTCCGGACAGTTTTATGTAAGGAGTGGTATGCTTCCTTTGGCTTTTACATTCTTTCCGCCACCTCTTCTGCAATGGACCCTGAGCCTTGGAGAGTGTGTGTTGTTTCAGTGCTGGACACTCCTCCATCCCTTCTTCGGAGCACTGTGTTGCCTTTTGGGTCATCCCAGTGGCCATTGCCATCTAAAAAGAGAAGCTTCTCTAACCAGAAGTGAGATTAGCATTAATATATGAATATTAACATTAAGTGTAGTGCTTTGTGAGCAATTTGGTGAGAGTAATATGTGCATTTATACAGACAAGCACAAACTTTATATTCTTTAAATATTTTTGTTTATTTGTATTTATTTATTTGAGAGCATTAGAGAGAGAGAGAGAGAGAGAGAGAGAAAGAGAGAGAGGGAGGGAGGGAGGGAGGGAGGGAGGGAGGGAGGGAGAAGGAGAGAGAATGGGCGTGCCAGGGCTTTTAGACACTGCAAACAAACTCCAGACACGTGTGCCACCTTGTGCATCTGGCTAACATGGGTTCTGGGAAATCGAGCCTCGAACCAGGATCCTTAGGCTTCACAGGCAAGTACTTAACCACTTAGTCATCTCTCCAGTCCAAGCTTTATATTCTTAAGGCTCATGACCTCCCCTGACATAGGCTTTTGATTAGGTTTTCAGTACTAGGCATGTATTTCATCCCATAGAGCAGGCTTCAATCCAATTAGAGAGCAGTTGGATTCCTGGCAGAGGAAATTCTATGGCTAGAGCTGAGACAAGTCTGTGATTGATCTACTTCCCAAACCTCAGTGGTCATGGTTGCTGTAAAGAAGCAAGGCTGGGACTAGTGAAATGGCTCATCAGTTAAGGAGCTTGCCTACAAAGCCCAAGAACCAGAATCCAATTCCCCAACACCTATGTAAAGCCAGATGCACAAGATGGCACATGCGTCTGGAGTTTGTTTGCAGTGGCTAGAGGCCCTGGCACATCATTCTTTCTTCCTCTATCTGCCTTTCTCTTTCTCTCCTGTAAATAAATGAGTTTAAAACAATTAAAAAGAAGCAAGGCTACTACTGATCTAAAACAAATTACGATGCATGTTCTGAACATCCCATGCTAGCTACTCAGTTTCAAACGTGTGGCTGGAATACTCCTTTATGCTAGGTCTCCTGATTGTACAAGAGTCCCAGTAACAGAAGACTAAAGTTGTCTTTTCTCACATGCTTTTTGTAGTGCAGACGGAGCTGGAAACATAAGGAAGAAAGATGCAAAGAAAATGCCCTATGTGCCAGAATTGGCAGAGGCAGCAGAGTGGAGCATGCGTGGTGACAACCGCAGGGCAGCTGACTGGAGGACTGCTAAAGAATAGGCAGCAGAGCAGCCTGTGATTGGCTGGAGCAGAAAGGAGGCAGCAGAGCAGTCTGTGATTGGCTGGAGTGGAGAGGAGGCAGTTGAGCAGTCTGTGATTGGCTGGAGCAGAAAGAAGAAAGCAGCTGGAGGAGTCCAGTGGCAAGAGAAAGGAAAGCTGAGACTGAAGAAGGATAAAGGGCTATGGGTAACCAGTAAACACAAACTACACACCCTGGAAACCTGATGCATTTAGAAAGCTGTCAAATTTTCACAGATATAAAGATCCTTGGATCTCGGACCAAGAACTGGTCAGGGATTGGATCTAAGGCATATGAAACCCTTAGATATAAACAAGGATTCTAATATTTTTCAGTCCGAGATTATGGAACCCTAACACCTAGTCCTGTTTACAAGCTTTAATCTCATCCACAGCCAAGAGCAAAGGAAAGTCAACTTCTGAGCCCCCGTCCCGGCCAAATGCTGTCACATGCAGTGCTGATGGTTCCGGAAGCCTGAATGAATTTTTAACATTTACAGGGGTCACTTGCTGCTGTTCTCTCCTAGCCAGGTAAAAGGAGACCAGGACTGGAAGAGCCTCTCCTTGACTATCCTTGCTTTCAACATATGTATAGCAAAAGTACATTCCAGCCAGCTTATCAGCAGCAAGATTCTGTCATATAATATGCTGCTTAAACATTTGTTTCTTCCTTCTAAAGTCAACATCGATTTTCCTAGTTCTAATTAACTGCAAGGTTAGAAACGTTCTAAAAGATCAGAATCTGGGTCTGTTCCCCTTAAACATCTGTATATCTTCCCTGCTTATTTCCCTTTGTCTGTCATTCTGAACACAGTGGAAAGCATTTCATTGTGGGTACAGTGGGAGACCACATGAAGAGCACGGTGACTCTAGTCTCCCTATACAGATTGAATGCAGGCGTCATCTCTCCTGGGCTCTGGCTGACAAGTTACAATGTGCTGCTGAGTAACATCTTCTATAAACAAGACAAATATTAATACCTAAGTCACAATACTGCGAGGAAGATGACCTAATATCAATGCTCCATCAGTATAGCTCCTTCCTTTAAGTTCAGATCAGGTCAATATTGCTCACTGAGTTTCCCCTAGTAATACATATATGGCCTTATGCATGGCATCAGCAAATAGTCTAGAGAGCAAAATAACTCACTGTATTTATTACTCTGAGCATAAATATCTTTTTTTATTAACTCCACAATGATTTCTGATATGTGTGGGGAGTCTTGAACTTTACGATAACTGCTTCAGTCACCTTTAATAACATGTTATAAATCAGCCATTTCAAGATAAGTTCCTTGTTCATATTTGCAAGAATATCCCACTATTAAGATTCAAAAAATCAATTTAATACAACACCTATTGCCCCTTGATGTAAATAGTTTTGTGTAAATATTTGTTTGGAAAGCTATAGTGGAGGATGTAAGACAACTGATCCTGGTGAGTAATGATTGACTGATAATGATTCCAGCCACCTGTTAAGAGACTGAAATGTCAAAGCCCTGTTTAGATAAGGCATTTGGACCTAAGTATAGGATGGCCACTAACCTGTTTTCACGTCCGCTTTTTTGCTCTGACCAGAAAACACTGAGAGCCAAGTGTACCCCTCTACTTCATGAATATAATGACGTCAGTGTTTTTGGTCGGTGGACTATAACACAGTACAAATGGAAAAAAGTAATTAAGGATGGTGTAAATTAAATAAGGAGATTTCTATTAGATGCATTTTATGAGACAGCTATGCCTTTTTTTTTTCCAAACTTTGTGCCCCCCCCCAAATTGTTACTACCCTCAATTCAAAAGGATGATGGTGAAAGAAAAGAAAACTGAGAGTATAAAATTATCTGAATTTCACTGAAGATGTTTAACTGTGATACTACCCTGAGCAAAGAGAATTAGGGGCTTAGTTGAGATGCAAAGAGAAATTCCAAGCTTTTCTTATCTTCGGTTCATCTGGGTTATACTAACCACCATTGGCATAGACAATGGAGAGTTGATAAATTGAGGGTTCTGTTTAGTGTAGCAGTTAAGGATTCCTTGTCTTTACATCTTCAGATATAAATATGTTGCTCAGGGAGGGAAGAGAATGAAGTCTATTCTGTGAAAATAATTTTGGACTTCAATAGAAGATGCATTCAAATTTAAAGGATGATTTTCTCATGTTTACCAATGAGTACAAGGAAAAGTGAAATCACAAGCAAGTAGCCAAACGTAAATATTGTATAAAATTTCTTTTCCAGAAGTATGGACATCTGGTTGAAATCATTGTATTAGAGTCTATACATCTTTACATGAGAAAAGTATTAGTAATTAATTCAAATGTTCCCTAAACACTAATATGAATTATTAAGATTAGCTAATTTTCATGCACCCTCTCTAGTAAAACCTACAAGTTTTGATAGATCGCTCACAATCATACAAGGAAACAAGAGATATAACTAGGCATCTTTTTCTTACTCAAGTATTGAGAAGTTGAAAGACTCAATTTATCATTAGCCTGAGGCAAGACTTTGTCTCAAAAAAATTTTGAGTCTTAGTTTCAACCTGATTCTAAAAATAAAATAAAACAAGTAAAATAAAATAAAATAAAATAAAATAGAGAGGGCTTGATAAGTATTGATGTGGAATGTATTGTTCAATAAGATGACATCTTATTGTTTAAAATCAGAATTAGAGGAAATATTTTTACATCTAAGCCAGAGTCAGTAACTGTTATAAAAAAATTCACTTTATGACAAACCCACTCCATGTATGTATCCTTTCTATTAAGTTGTAAGACAAAGGCATAGTCAAAAAAGTACTCAGATGGGCATGGCAGCACATGCCTTTAATCCCAGCACTCAGAAGGCAGAGGTAGGAGGATTGCCGAGAGTTCGAGTCCACCCTGAGAGTACATAGTGAATTCCAGGTCAGCCTGAGCTAGAGTGAGACCCTACTTTGGAAACAAAAAAAATGTACTCAGATATACAGGTACAAATTATAAATAAATAAGGCTACCCTAGAGGCAATAGTTCTTGTCCTCAATCATGGACAACGGAAATGAATGCAGTGCAATTGCAGGGAATAATAATCAAAGAATAAGCAATCCTACCCCCAAGGAAAAAAAAATTGGCATGCAAAGATATTTAATAAAATAAAATTTATAAGAAGTGTCCCATAAACAATTAAGTAGAAATTGCGTTCAGTGGCTTTCGCTTAATCTCAAAAGTTTTGTGCTAAAACTTTAAAACCCTGTTTTGATTAATGGAACTAATTTTTTTAAAATATTTTTTTTAATTTTATTTATTTATTTGAGAGTGACAGACACAGAGAGAAAGACAGATAGAGGGAGAGAGAGAGACAATGGGCGCGCCAGGGCCTCCAGCCTCTGCAAACGAACTCCAGACGCGTGCGCCCCCTTGTGCATCTGGCTAACGTGGGACCTGGGGAACCGAGCCTCGAACCGGGGTCCTTAGGCTTCACAGGCAAGCGCTTAACCGCTACGCCATCTCTCCAGCCCTGAAACTAAATTTTAAATTTCAGATTTGCCCACTTGTTTCTGGTACATTCAGTAGACAATGATAATGCCCCAACTGGTACACTATTCTCTAAGAAAATGCTATAGACCATATTGCTGTGATATAATACATATTGTGATTAAAAACAAATAACAGACACTATGTTTCCATATTTTATGGAAAAATAAGTTTTCAAATGCATTCTGAAGAAAACTAAATTTCTAGGGATATAGTTCAGTGGTAGAATAATTGTCTAGCATACACAAACAATGGGTGTTATCACTAATCCTGCAAAATGGCCAATATATAGTTATACCACAATATTGTTATGTATTACTGCTAAAAATGAAGACATTGAAAAAGATTTCCTACTACTTCCGGTCAAGATGGCTTCTGCCTATGTGCACTACAGACATCAAGTTAAAAAAAGGCAGGTATTCAAGGGAATTTAGAAAATTTTTGCAAGAGGGAAGCACACACCCCCGCGACCCACACCCCGCCGCGACCCACTGTGACTCACCGCTTCGGGTGCGGCCCGGTGCCCTGGCGGCCTGCGCGCACCAAGCCCCACTCGCCCGGAGGCCCCGCGCGCCCCTCCCCCCCCACGCACCCCACGCTCCTTATCCACACGCAGCAGGCGTGCCCCGGGACCCCCGCGCCCCACCCCTGCGCTCCTTGAGCCCCCCCCTCGAGCGCCACGTCCCCCCCCACGTGCCCCACGCTCCCTATCCACACGTGGCAGGCGTGCCCAGGGTGCCCCTCAGCATCCCGCGCCCCCGCGCTATCCCCCCCCCCCCCCCGCACACGGAGACCCTCGCGCCCCACCCCCTCCCTGCGCTCCACGAGCTAACCCCCCCCCCCCCCCCCGCGTGCTGCTTCCCCCCCACCCCCGCATCCAGAGCGTGTCCCGCAGTGTCCCGCGACCTGTCTTACCTCAGAGTGCTCCGTGCCCCCCCGTGCGACCCGAGACCCCCACCCCTGGGCTACCTGCCCCCGCCCCCCCCCACGAGTCCAGAGCACCCCCTGGCGTCCTGCAGTGTCCCACGCCCCCCGCGCCCACCCGAGCGCCCTGTCCCCCCTCTGCGTCCAGCGTACCCGCCCCCCTCCAAGCCCCATGTCCCCTGTGCGACCCCCCCCTCGATCCCCCACGCGCCCCGCCCCCCCACGTGTCCAGAGCACCCACGGCGTCCTATGGCCTCCAGCACCCTGGTGTGCCCCGCACCACCGCGCACCCCGCGCACCCCACCCCCCCCACGCGCCCCAAGCCCCTACCCCCCTGAGCACTGCCACTTCCAAGCATCACGCGCTTCCTGCATGCTCCCCCGCGGCCCCCTGCACACCCCACGCCCCCCCTGTGCCCCGCACACCCCCCCTGCACACGTGCCCCCCACGCCCACGGCACACCCCTCGCTCCCTCAGACTGACCAGAGCGCCCCCCTGCACCTCCAAGGCACCCCACCCCACGTCCCCTTAGCCCTGCCGCCTCCTGCATGCCCCACCCTGAGTGCCCAGTGACCCGGCGTGCCCCGGGCTCCCCCCCCTCCATGTGCCTCACTTGCTCCATACACCCCGTCGCACCCCATGCCCCCCGTCCGCCCACCCGCCCACGCACCCTCTGCATGTCCTGCGTGGCTGTGCTCTGATCGGTCACCCACCAGCCACGCCTGCCAGCCTGCTGCACTGAAGCTGAGACCTCCTACCTCACCCTTATTCTCTGATCCTGCAGGTAGAGCAGCCATACGTGGTGCTCGGTTCGCATGCCTGTGGGGGCCACCCCTGCTGTGAATAGGTGGCTGCCAGATCCCCTGCTGCTGTGCTCACATCACTTGCTGCCGGTCAGCCTCTGCTGTGTCCTGATTCTGTACCCGCATCATCTGCCTCTGCACTATAATTGCACGTGCAGCGGGCCCACTCCCACAGCAAGAGCCACACAAGTCCACACTGAGTCACTAGCGCCAGCGCAGGTGCCATCCCCTACCTGTACATCACCACCCATCCCCCACTCCCCTGAGGCGGGAGAGCACAGACTATTTACAGACCCCAGTGTACCCAGTCAGAGTCTGGGCACCTTCAGGGCTTGCTACCTCAGTCCCCTTTCAAGCTCAAAGGTAGGCAGCTTAGGTGCATTACTGGGTGAGAATTTAGGCAACTTTGGTGCCCCTGTCAGGCTATAGATAGGCGGCTTTGGCAAGAGTGAGCAAAAACCCAGGCTGCTTGCAACTGCCCCAGGCTGCCTTGGATTCGCATTAAGCTAGATCCCAGGCTGCTCCACCCACCTACGTGCCCATACACTGACATGGGTAGACCACAGCGCAAAAGAAATAACATGAAAAATAAAATGGAAGAAAATCCAGACAGATCACCCAGTCCAACAAGGATCACAACTAACCAAAACATAGAAGAGTGTTTAGGATCAGAACATCAAGTGGAAGCAATGAACAATGCAACCCTGACCAAACTACTCCTAGAACTGACAGGAAAGCTACAAAGGATAGATAATCGTACGGATGCTACCATCACTAAGCTAGAGCAATATGATAAGACACTGGAAGGAATTCAAAGAAAGCTAAGAGAGTTGAGGGAGAGTGAAAAAAAAGGAGGACCTTAAAAATCAGCTGGCCACACTAAATGAAAACATAAAGAAATGCAAGGATGATTTCCAAGAATCATCAAGAAAATCAGAAAATGAGACAAAAAGGGAGCTGGACAAAGCGATGGAAGTGATACATAGGAAAGTAGTAGAAAATGCAAACTTAATTGAACAAGTCCAAAACTCACTAGAGGCTCTCAAGAATAGAGTCAGCGAAGTGGAAGATAGAAATTCTGATCTGGAAGACAGGATGGAAGAAACAGTTCAAGAGTCCAAAAATTTCAGTAAGTCCAAAAGTTCCTGTGAACAGAACATGAGAGAATTGTGGGATACACTTAAACGTCCTAATATCAGAATCATTGGAATACCAGAAGGAGAAGAATTTCAGACCAAAGGCATGGAGAACTTATTTAACACAATAATTGAAGAAAACATCCCCCGTCTCTTAAAAGAAAGGCCCATCAAGATTCAAGAAGCAAACAGAACTCCTAACAGACTAGACCAAAGGAGAAACTCCCCAAGACATATTATCATTAAGACTCTAAACATTGACACCAAGGAAAAAATCCTAAAAGCAGCTAGGGAAAAACAGCACACCACTTTCAAAGGAAACCCCATTAGAATTACTTCAGACTTCTCAATGGAAACCCTGAAAGCTAGAAGGGCCTGGAATGAACCTCTCCAAACTATAAGAAACTATGGCTTCCAATCCAAACTACTCTACCCAGCAAAAGTCTCCCTTATAATTGATGGTGAAAGGAAAACTTTCCATGACAAAACTCAGCTTTATAATTATATGAACACAAAACCAAACCTACAGAAAGTACTCCAGGAAATTCTCCACAGAGAAGAAACAAATAACCAAACACAAATGCCTACAAGAAGCAGATCACAGCAACCAAACCCAGAGTAGATAGAAAAAAAAAAAAAAATTAAATTCCATGAAAATGCCAACACACCTCTACCACCACAACATGACAGGGATCAAATCAAATCTCACAGTCATCACCCTAAACATTAATGGCCTCAATTCACCCATCAAAAAATTAGACCCCTCAATCTGCTGCCTTCAAGAAACCCACCTTACCACTAAAAACAGAAACCTCCTCAGGGTAAAAGGGTGGAAAACAATATTACAGTCAAATGGGAATAAGAAACAAGCAGGTGTAGCTATATTAATATCAGATAAAGTTGACTTTAAATCAAAAACAATCAAAAAAGACAAAGAAGGCTACTTCCTACTTATAAAGGGAACAATCCATCAAGAGGATAATACAATCATAAATCTGTATGCACCAAACACAGGGGCACCACAGTTCATAAAACAAAACCTACTTGACAATAAAATAGAAATAACCACCAACACCATCATAGCTGGGGACTTTTAACACACCATTATCAGTAATAGACAGATCATCCAAACAGAAGCACAACAGGGAAGTAAAAGAGCTCAACAAAACCATAGAGCACTTAGACCTAACAGACATCTACAGAACTTTCCATCCCAAATCCACAGACTACACATTCTTCTCAGCAGCCCATGGAACATTCTCTAAAATAGACCATATACTGGGTCACAAAGATAGTCTCCACATATTTAGGAAAATCGACATAATTCCCTGCATGATATCAGATCATAATGCTATATTCCTAGAAATCAACAACAAAAAAACCAACAAGAACCCCAACGGCAACTGGAAACTGAATAGCACACTCAAACAATAAATGGATAGTGGATGAAATAAAGAATGAAATTGCAAAATTCCTGGAATTGAATGACAATGAGAACACATCATACCAAAACTTATGGGACACAATGAAGGCAGTCCTCAGGGGAAAATTCATAGCACTCAATGCCTTCATGAAAAAGACAGAAAGATCCCAAATCAATAGCCTAACCATCCACCTAAAGGCATTGGAAAAACAAGAAAAATCCAACCCAAAGAGCTCCAGAAGGAAAGAAATAATTAAAATCAGAGCAGAAATTAATGAATTGGAAACAAAGGAAACAATTAAGGCAATTGACAAAACAAAGAGCTGGTTCTTTGAAAAAATAAATAAGATTGACAAACCTCTGGCCAATTTGATCAAGCAAAAAAAGGAGAGACTCCAAATTAACAAAATTCAAAATGAAAAAGGAGAGATCACAACAGACATGAGTGAAATCAGCAGAATCATCAGGACTTATTTCAAAAACCCCTACTCCACAAAACTGGAAAATGTGGAGGAGATGGATAAATTACTGGATGCATATCATCTACCAAAGCTAAATTCAGAGCAGATCAACCACCTCAATGAACCCATCACACTCATGGAGATCGAAAAAGTAATAAAAACCTCCCAAAAAAGAAGAGTCCAGGACCAGATGGATTCCCAGCTGAATTTTATCAAACCATCATGGAAGAACTCAAACCAATCTTACTAAAACTGTGCCACACAATTTTAGAACAGGGAAAGCTACCCAACTCCTTCTATGAAGCTAGTATCACCCTAATCCCAAAACCAGGCAAAGATGCCACAAGAAAAGAAAACTATCAGTCTATTTCCCTAATGAACATAGACGCAAAGATGCTCAACAAAATACTCGCAAACCGAATCCAACTACATATCAAAAGCATTATCCACTTTGACCAAGTGGGATTTATCCCAGGAACACAAGGGTGGTTCAACATACGAAAATCTGTCAATGTAATACACCACATAAACAAGCTTAAACATAAAAATCACATGATCATTTCGATAGATGCAGAAAAGGCCTTTGACAAGATACAACATCACTTCATGATCAAAACATTGGAGAGAATCAGCATGGCCGGTTCACATCTTACGATAATAAAGGCAATATACAAAGCTCCAAAGGCCTAAATAATACTTAATGGAGAGAGAATGGAGAAATTCCCATTGAGATCAGGAACAAGACAGGGATGTCCTCTCTCACCTCTGCTTTTCAATATAGTTCTGGAAGTCCTAGCCCAAGCAATAAGGCAGGAGAAGGAAATAAAAGGGATATGATTTGGAAAGGAAGAAGTTAAGTTAGCTCTATTCACTGATGACATGATTCTATATGTAAGAGACCCGAGAGACTCCATCCCAAAACTCCTGAAGGTGATTAACTCCTATAGCAAAGTAGCAGGATACAAAATCAATGCACAAAAGCAATAGCATTTCTGTATGCAAATTACAAAGACACAGAAAAAGAAATAAAGGATATAATCCCATTTTCAATAGCAACAAAAAAAATAAAATAAAATACCTTGGAATAACGTTAACCAAGGAAGTAAAAGATCTATACAACGAAAATATAAAAACTCTCAAAAAAGAAATTGAGGAGGACTTGAAAAGATAGAAAGACCTCCCATGCTCCTGGATAGGCAGAATTAGCATTGTGAAGATGACAATCCTACCAAAGGCAATATATAGATGTAACGCAATTCCAATTAAAATCCCTACAGTGTTCTTCACAGACATAGAAAAAATGATCTCAAATTTCATATGAAAGGCAGAAGGCCTCGCATATCCAAACATATCCTCAGCAAAAGAAATACTTCTGGTGGCATCACCATACCTGATATAAAGCTATATTACAAATCCATAGTAATAAAAACAGCATGGCACTGGCATAAAAACAGGAGTATAGACCAATGGAATAGTCTTGAGGACCCGGATTTTGGGCCAAGCAACTATAGCTACTTGATATTCGACAAAGGCCCAAATAATATAGACTGGAAAAAAGATAGCATCTTCAACAAATGGTGCTGGACAAACTGGATAACCACATGCAGGAAACTAAAACTTGATCCACACATGTCACCATGCACAACACTCAAATCCAAATGGATCAAAGACCTCAATATAAGACCAGAAACTCGAAAACTACTGGAAGAAAATTTAGGAAGTACTTTCCATGATATAGGAATGGAAAAAGACTTTCTGAATAAAACCCCAGTGGCTCAAGTTCTTAAACAGTCACTCACCCATTGGGATCATATGAAGCTAAAGAGTTTCTTTACAGACAAGCATATAATAAGCAAAGCCAATAGAATACCCACAGAATGAGAGAAAATATTTGCAGGTTATCCAACTGATAGATGCCTTATCTCTAGAATTTACAAAGAACTAAAAGTCTAAACAATCAGAAGACAAATACCCCACTCACAAAATGGGGCACAGAGTTAAACAGGCAATTCACAGAGGAAGAGATACAAATGGCGAACACACACCTAAGAAAATGTTCATCATCCCTAATCATCAGAGAAATGCAAATTAAAACAACTATTAGATTCCACCTTACCCCAATAAGGATAGCCAACATCAAAAGGTCAAATGAAAATAAATGCTGGCAATGATGTGGAGAAGCAGGGACACTCATTCACTGTTGGTGGGAATGCAGGATGGCACAACCACTTTGGAAAGCAATATGGAGACTCCTGAAAAAGCTGACTATAGAAATACCAACAGACCCAGTTATACCATTACTGGGCATCTACCCTAAAACCTTCAAACCAAAAGCCAGAGAGATTTTGCTCAACCATGTTTGTAGCAGCTCAATTCGTAATAGCTAAAAGCTGGAATCAACCCAGATGTCCATCATTAGAAGAATGGATAACAAAGATGTAGTATATGTACACAATGGAATTCTATACAGCAGTAAGAAAAAACGACATAAAGAAATTTGAGGAAAAATGGTTTAACCGGGAACAGATCATTCTCAGTGAACTTATCCAATCACAGAAAAAAAATCGACACATAGTCTCACTCATCTGCAACACCTAACCTGAATCTGCTCAAGATGCCTTACATACCCAGAAAGCACCTCATGGACTAGACAATAAGATGGATGGGAGGGCAGGGAGGGAATCAAAGGGTGGAAAACAGTAATCCGGACACAAACGGCAATGGTACCATAAAATTCTACTTCCTAAAAGACAGACCAAATGGCTGAAACTTCACTAGACCCTTATAGGAAACACCTGAACCACAAGACACTGGAGAGGGTAGGATCAAAACTGACCTAAATCTCCTACATCTTCCCTCCCTCCCTCTCCCGTCTCCCCTCTATCTCTCTCCTCTCTAACTTTTGTATATTAGTAATCTTTTTCCTCAATTTCTTGGTGGACACTGACCTATAACCCCCACTTCCAGCTTGGGCCTACCATCCACAATGAGCTTTTGATCAGAGAAACCTACAAGGTTTCCCAAAACAATGACACACTTCTGTCAGAGTACTTGATGACCCACCAAAGGCCAGTGGTAAGACCCTATTGCTGAAGACTCCATACGCAGCTGACACGTAAAATGGAATGACATGGCTGGAAGCCAGGAGAGAGTCAGTCCCCAGACAGTCAGCGTGTCTAGTGCCAGAAGGCACTACATAGGCGACTGGGGGAAATGACCAAGATCTGTCCAAGCAACACATTGTTTAACCTAATTAGCAACAAATAACCAGATGTGATGCCCACACAAGTGCAATAGTGGTACACAGCCATGGTGAGGAATCAATTGCTCTTGATTTGGCTAACTGATCCACTCAGTGGTACTAGACCCATAGCTGGAACTGGGAAACAAGTCAGAACCATACCCAAACACAAGCCCACTCTACAATATCACGCTACCATCAATCACAGGGTATAAGAGGGCCTAAACCTACCATACTATCAAAAAAGTAAGTGTTATCTCAATTTTCCGGGTGCTAACTTACTCTCCATTGGAGAATCTGCTTCTCTTTTCCAGATAGATGCAGATCCTAAGAAGAGAGCTGCCCCAACATACCTCAAAAGGGGCCCAACTGAAACTAAGGACAACTGGCGAAATAAGCAAGGGTGATGTTTTCCTGTGTACTGGATACCAGCACAAAGGGGAAGGAGATCAACGCAAAGAAAAGTCAACTCCTACCAAATCAGAGAGCCAGAGCCTCAGAGACCCCCAACACCTCAGCACTGAAGCAGACCAAAAATGAACCCAACATGGCTCAGGGAAATTTTGTGGAAGAGGGGGCGGAAAGAATGTCAGAGTCACATATTGGGTCATGATATGCAGAGACATTTATCATACCAATAACTGGGGGCTAACTCCACAATGCACGACCCATTTTCATTAACAAGGAGGGTCTAATGGGAGGGGGTAGATCACAGATGAGCCTAAATAATGGTACCAAACTGCCTGTATATACTGAAAAGAAAGCTAATAAATTAAATTAAAAAAAAATGAAGACATTTTTCAACCCATTCATAATAATGTGATGATATTCATAATACCTTAATATTATTGAATCCAAAAATCCATACTTATTTTTTCCTGTATCAATCAAAATCCTCCTGCAGTTTGTTTTCCAATTCAAGATTAAATAAGAGATCATAAGCAATGTTCATTGGTGAATGTTGGTTCTATGTCAATGGTAAGACTAAGATTCTTGGAATATATTTCCAGGGCTGGTATATTAGGATCTCATGAAAGTCCTGTTTTTAATTTTTTGAGGACTACTCATATTTATTTCCACAGGAGGGTATCTTCATTTATATTTCCAGTAATAGTACATACAAGTTCATTTCTCCCATCCCTGTATTCCTTATCAACATTAGTTTTCTGGTTTTTGTCTTGTTTTCACTTGATATAGCCACTGTATCTCAGCTGACAATGAATCACAATGTAGTTTTTATTCACTTTTCCATGTAAAGGTGTTAAAATATTTTGAATTTTTTTTCTTATGCTTATTTGATATTTTTATTTCATTTGATAAATGTTTATTTGGTAAGGCCTAATTATTCATAGGATTATTTTCTCTTTTGGTAGTTTTTGTTGCTGTTTTGTTTTTTGTATTTCTTTTATATCCTGTGTGTTAATCCCTTATCAAATAAGTAATGGAAGAGATGTTTTCCCATTCTGCAGATTGACTCTTCTCTCTGATGCTATTTGTGGTGCAGAATATTTGGAATTGGCTACAACCATTTGTAAATTAAAATTATGCCTTGAGTATTGAAGTCCTCTTCAGAAAGTCCTTAACTATGGGTCTGTCTTCAAGTGTTTGCTCATGGTTTTCTTCCATAGTTTCAATATGTGGTCTTACATTAAGTTTTCTGACAAATGCTGAATTATTTTTGTTGAGAAACATGAATCTAGCTTCAAATATCTATGTGTGAATATCCAGATTTCCTAGCACCACTTACTTAAGTGTCTTTCTTTTTCTAACATGTTTTTGTCACCTGTGTCATAAATGGAGGGATGTGCCTATTTACTTCTGGATCCTCTGTTCTGTTCCATTGGGCTATGGGTCTATTTTCATTACCAAGGATCTGTACTACAGTTTAAAGTGAGAAATTGTCATACCTCCAGCATTACTCATTATTGTGCTACCTCCAGAATTACTCATTATTGTGATATCTACAACATTACTCATGTTGGTTAGAATTACTTTGCCTATTCTGGGTCTTACTTAACACCACATGAATTTTAGGTTATTGTTTTCCTAAGAACATAGACATTTAATTCAATTGCTCACGTCATGAAACAGATTAGCACTCCTGAATTGAGATAGCTCTTTCTGCCCCCTTTCAACCAATATTCCAAACCTCCTCACTAAATTTAATTATTCTTTCTTTTAAATTTTATTTATTACTCATTTACAAGCAGAAAGAGATCAACAGAAGACAGACAGACAGAAATAATGAGCACCCTCCAAACCAACTTCAGATGCAAATGCCACTTATGTGGGTACTAGGGATTCAAACCCAGGTTATTAGGCTTTCTGCATGTTGATAACTCCAGACTTGTTTTTCAAACAGTATCCTGGCTTTTCTCAATCCTTTGAATAAATATATATAAATAAGAAATATTTCCCATTGCTTACTATTCACACCCTAAAACAAACACATGGAAGCATTGACGTCCATATATTAAAGTCAATTAAAAACAAGGTCATAAAGATTTTAGTAGATAGTATTATATATTTTTATTAGATTTATCCTTAAAAATTATGCTTATGTTAATGGAGATATTGTTGTTACATTTTCTAGTTATTTTTTCCTAGTATATAATAATTCTATCTTTCACATAATTAACTGAAATTTAGAAGCTTTTTCATATTCATGTCTTGATTACAGTCACATATTTATAGATTCATTAGAGTTAATAACTTACTTCCTATTAAATAAGGTTTTTATTTCCTTCTCCAATTCATAGAATTTTTATCTTTTTGTCATTCTGCAAAGGCTTCAACATCAGACAATCTTGATGCAATATAGTGGTAATATGCATCTAGAATTTATTCTAATTTCTAACTAGTTTTGCAAAATAAAGGATAATTATATTATCTGTATGGATTCCAAAATTATTCATTAAAATTAAAAAAAATCTTATTTTGCTAAATGATTTTATAGATGTTAAAATATTTCCTGCAATTATTGATGTGACTTCCTTTTCTCCTTTTTATGAAACTATATGTATGATCAATTACTACTTTTTGATATTCTCAAATGTTAAAAGAACTTATACCACCAGAATGTCTACACATTCTGTGGTTTTGTATCTGTTATTCTCACTTCTTATTTCAATTTATTCACATTCCACTTAAGACTGCTATTCCTATGTTCATGGGTAGATTGGCCTTTGTTATTCTTCCTTTGAATTTCATACCATGTTTTTTTAAAAAAAACAAAACTCACAGCTACATCAAGTTTAGGAACTACAGTGGAAACACTTCCATTCTCCTTTCTGCTGTCAAATTTATTTTTATTTTTTGGTTTTCAATAGTAGCATTTCACTCTACCCCAGGCTGGCCTGAAATTTTACTCTATAGTCTCAGGCTGGCTGGGGGTTGTGAGTTTTGAGAGCAGCAGTCAGTCATTGTGGTGGTGAGGGGGAATAATGACTCTGGATATTCCTTCTTACACTGAGGTTCTTACAATCTTTCTGTCCCTTCTTCCACAAAAGTCCCTGAAACATATACTGGAGAAAAGACAACATCTTTAACACATGATACTGGACAAATTGTATAAGCACATGTAGGAAAATTAAACTAGACACACTCCTCTCACTGTGCACAAAAATCAACTCCAAATGGATTAAAGACCTCAATTTAAGACCTGAACCTCTTAAACAACTGGAAGAAAAAATACAGAAAACTCTCCACACAATAAAAGTAGGGAAAGACTTCTTGAACAATATACCAGTAGCCCAGAAAATTAAACAATCATTCAACCATTGGTATCTCATGAAGCTAAAAAGGGTTTGTACAGAAAAACATAAGCAGAGTCACAGACCACCAACAGACTGAGAGAAAATCTTCACCAGCTACACTACGACAGAGGCCTAGTATCTATGCTGAACTCAAAAACCTAAACAATTATAAAAAGAACACACACAAAAAATCCATTCAAAAATGGGGCAGAGGGCTGGAACGAAGGCTTAGTGATTAAGTCACTTGCTTGTAAAGCCAAAGGACCTAGGTTTAAAACCTCAGGAACCATGTAAGCCAGATGCACAAGGTGACACATATATCTGGAGTTCATTTGCAGCAGTTGTAAGCCCTGGCATGCCTATCCTATCTCTATCTGCTTCTCTTTGTCTCTCAAATAAATAAATAAAAATAATAA
This sequence comes from Jaculus jaculus, assembly GCF_020740685.1. Classification (NCBI taxonomy): domain Eukaryota; kingdom Metazoa; phylum Chordata; class Mammalia; order Rodentia; family Dipodidae; genus Jaculus; species Jaculus jaculus. The sequence continues at coordinate 25,183,750 of NC_059110.1, forward strand.
AAACAAAGATTTTAAAAATCTGGCACATAACTGGATTGGGAATTCTCAAAGTAAGAAACACAAAAGGCTAATACTCACTTGAGAAAATGTTCAGCATTCCTAAGCATCAGGGAGAAAATAATTTTCTAATGTCCTTGGTGCCCAGTGTTTCTGTAAAGCAGTCAGCTGTCAGTGCTACTGCTGAGATTTGCCTACTGTTTTTGTTTTTATTCTCTAGTGAGTGTCCATGTCTTCTTCTTGACTTTGGCCTTTGTCTACCTTGCAAATTAACCACAAGAGTGTCTGCATTCAATAGCCACCCAGGAAGTAAGGAATGTGAAGCACTCTACATGGGAGGATTTTATGGGAAATAGTAGAGGATTGCTGAGAAATAGAAATCAGCACTTCTCACAGGCGGTTGGACTGAAATAAGCCAGGCTTGAGTCTAACAAGAGAAGGTGGGTTTGGGGGTATGATATCAACATTTCAGAGGAAGTGAAATGTAAGAAAATGACAGTTATGGGAAGGGGTGAGCCATGTAGAACTTTCGGAGGAAGGACTTTCTATAATTGAAAACATCACCAAATCTAGCAGTGCATAAATCGGTGTGCTCTTTTAGAAATAGTTAAGATGACAAGTCATGGCAGAAGCAAAGTACGCAAGGAGAGATCCTGTGTTAAAGTCAGAGATATTAACTGGTTAGACAATATAATCTGATCATATTCGTTTTTTTATATGGTCAGTGGTAAGTACCTCATACTTTTTTTCTTTATATAACAGGAATTCAGTATAGATCTTTAGTGATGTAAGTTTTCAAGACCCCTCTTACTGCTGTAGTAAGGGTCTGATTCAGGATCGGAATCAGAGAGCTCAGATGTAACCACTGTGAGGGTTCCTGGGAGAAGACTTATTCTGTGTACCAGTCCAAGGTAGTTGGAGACAGAGAGACACATTTAGAATTCTTTCACTCTGATCTTCCTCTCACACTCCATATGTTCTCTGTCAGTAAATCCGCCTGAGTCTCTTTTTAAAAACGATCTTGAATCTTTCCAGTTCTCACCATATAAAACCATGCTATCCTACCCTATTCTGATGTCTCCTTTGGGGCCACAGTATCCCTCTGCATCTCTCCTGCACCCCTCCTCCACCTCACATGGATCCAGAACTTGACACACGGAGAGGAAGACGTCGGAGAGGAAGACGTCGGTAAGTCATCCCCAGTCATAATGTTTTTTTACTTAGATCCCTACCTGGTCCTTCTTATTTTCATTCCTGTGTGGTTTGTTGTCTTTATTGTTTGCTGTGAGCGCAACATGGGCAATTCTAAAGAAAACCACATGGAACTTATTAGAAGGGGACGAGAAATTCTCGCAAGACATCAGGATAGTGTTTCTGAGTCAGATTCAAATGGGGAGTCAAAAACTAGGCCTAGAAAAAGAAAAAAAAATAAAAAAGAAGGGATTAAACAAAGAAAAAAGTTTACAAGATGAGCTCAGAGAAACAGGTAAAATCTATAATTGGCCCCCCCTGAGGGGGAAAAAGGAGCCTTTAACAGGCTCGATCCTCCCATTGAGGAGCTTACACATGCAAATGTACTTAACACAGATAAGGAGGCTAACTCCGATTCTGCAGAGGAGGAAGAAGAATTATTTAAAGGGAAAGAGGAAAGACTAAAGGAGGCCACCGCCTGTCATAAAAGGGAACAGACAAAGGGGCCTAAAAGCCAAGGGTGTAGTCCTTTACAGTCCCTAGAGCCTTCCGCACCCCCACCCTATAACTCCCCTGGGGACACATGCCGCTTCTTTAAAACAAAAACCTGGTCGCGGCTGGCCTCCGCTAGGAGGGGCTTCTATTATGGCTTCAAGAGAAAGAAAAAAAAAGGGAAAAAAACTCCTTGGGAGCCGCACTCTCCAATATTTTCCGCAGCTGGTAGCCCGACAGGCTTGTTTGGGGCTTAAATATTGCTTAATACACTTTACAAAGTTGCCTGACAAACTCATCATCCCCTATACTAAGGAACAGGTAAAAGTTTTGTCTGGCACTGTAGATGATTGGAGCATTCTCATGTGTGCTTTCCCAAATGTCATAGATAATCATTATCCAAAGAGCCCTATTTTGTCTTTTGTTGAAAATAAGCTGGTTTACTTTCCTAAAATCACTGTTCAGGAGCCTATTACATCAGCCCCTGCCATCTTTACTGATGGTTCAAAGTCTGGTCGTGGGGCCTACCTGGTACAGGGATCGGAGCCTATAGTAAGAATGTTCAGACCTGACTCTCCTCAGATTGTTAAATGCTTAATAGTCTTGGAGGTATTTCAGACATTTCCCACTTCCTTTAATTTGTTTACAGATTCCTTGTATGTGGCCAATGCAGTGGCTAATTTAGAGATCGCAGCTTCAGTTCGCTCCTCTAGTTCAGTGTCCAATATTCTATTACAACTTCAATCTTTAATTCAGCAGAGAACTTGCCCATTTTATGTTTCTCATATCCGAGCCCATTCATTGCTGCCTGGACCCCTGTCACAGGCTAATGACCTGGTAGATCGGGCTACCAGGCTGGCCATGGTTTCCTTAGGAGATCCTAAGGCTTCAGCTATAGAATTCCATAGAGTATATCATGTGCCTGCAAATACTTTAAAACTCAAATTTCTCATTTCCAGAAATGAAGCACGAGACATTGTAAAGACTTGTCAATCTTGTGTCACCTTTTTGCCTTCCCCACATGTGGGCGTTAACCCTCGAGGCCTACGTCCTGGAGACCTTTGGCAAATGGATGTGACACATCTTCCAGAGTTTGGAAGATTAAAATACCTACATGTCTCAGTGGACACGTGCTCAGGTATTATTTTTGCCTCACCATTGGCAGATGAGAAGGTCTCTCATGTAAAAACTCACTGCCTAGAGGCCTGGGCTGCTTGGGGAAAGCCACACCGCCTAAAGACTGATAATGGCCCAGCGTACTCATCTGGTGGCTTTCGAGCCTTCTGTGCCCAAATGCAGGTTGCACATACCACTGGCCTTCCTTACAACCCACAAGGTCAAGGTATAGTAGAAAGAGCCAATAAAAGTCTAAAAGCTCTTTTATTTAAACAAAAAGGGGGTATAACGGAAAATACAACCCCCAAGGAAAAAGTGTCTTTAGCCCTTTTTACCCTTAATTTTTTAATCTTGGATAATAATAATAAATGTGCAGCTGACAGGCACAGTCAACATGTGATTCAATCATCTAGTGAGATGGTGTTATGGAAGGATGTCTTAGATAATAAATGGAAAGGACCGGATCTTGTTGTGATAAGATCCAGGGGAGCTGTTTGTGTTTTTCCACAGGAACAGGATTCCCCTCATTGGGTTCCAGCCAGGCTGGTGAGGACAGTCAAGCGATCTACGGAGGAGGGTCCAGAAGACAGTGATGTTCATCAGGGCGGAGATGATAAAGGTCTTGTGGACAATCTTCCTCCTGTGCCTGGAATCCATGAATCAAGTGGAAGAGGAAGGGACACAAGATAAAGGGGCGTCTTGGAAGCGCCTCAATACATCTGGGGGTGTTAATGACATTGGACATGGCTGTGGGAGAAATACTTCCTTTGCCCCTGCGCTGGTGTGTGTTCATCCACTGTTTCTGTTCGTTCTTAGTAACTTCTCTTTTAGTAATTGCACCAATGCTTCCTGCTATCTGTCATTTTAAGGAAGGGGTAGGAGTGGGAATGTTCCTAGTGTGCTGCCTGGGAGTATGCGTACTTTGCCTCTGGTTGGTTTGCCACTTGCGAGCCCAGACCAGGAGGGACAAGATGGTCATTTCTCAAGCGTTTGCTGCCTTGGAAAGTGGTTCCTCCCCCCAAATTTGGCTGTCAGCTTTAAAAGGCAAATAGCTCCCCTGGCCCTTGCACCCTCAGGGTCTCAGAGTACCCATTGCACGAGGATGGGCAGGGATCTGGTAGCTTTCGTTTGACTACCGCCTTTGCACTCTCAGGGGATCTGTCCCATTGCACTGAGGAAGGGGAGGTTGAACTTCTTCCCTTGATCGGTCAACACATCATGAGGTGCGGACCTGATCGGGAAGGTGGCTATTTTTCTGAGCTATGCCATAAGTTAATAAAAAAGGGGGAACTGTAGGGAGCCAATGCAGACGCCATTCTCGCCAGTCTTGAGGTAAATAACAGAGACTAGAAGCAGCCTATCAAATTCAGCTACATTATGTCATTCTTCTCAGAAGCCTCTCCTGGTTGACATTTCATTCAGACCAAGCAACAAAGCGAGGACAGTGATTGACAAGACTGTCCACAAGCTGACTCCTCTTGACTCCCCTGCTTCTGCTCTCTCTTCGATTCTTGCTTCTCTGCTACGGTTCTAACCCACCACTTACATTCCTAAGTTAGAGTTTGTACTACCTTCTGCTGAGAATGTCTCTTTCATCAGTTCTGTTTCCCGGCCTTCTGCCTGTATTTAAGACAGCATCCCATTCTGATTGAGGTCTCTGTGAGTCAAGCCACTGAATTCAGTGACCAATGCAACCTCCCCAGCAGTCACCATCTGCACCCTGGTTGTATCATTTCATTACATATTTTACTATCTAAAATTCTCTAGAGTTTACTCATTTATAAATTTCTCTTACCTTCACATCTTCTCTGTTAACAGAACATTTAGAAATGCTGGTGTCTTTGTTTTATTCACTAGTGTTTTTTTTTGTTTTGTTTTGTTTTTTTAATGCAGGTAGAACAGAGCCCTGGATATGGAACACAGACAATAAATGAAATGAACTGATATAATGAATGGATGTGAATGTATAAAAACGGGGCTGGGAGACCATGTGAGGTAATCTAATTTTATAATGGGAAATACGTACTTTTATTACATGTAAGAAAGACATGTAAGATGTAGAGAAGGAATCCATCAAATAATATTGGACAAAGATCTTATCATTTTATATGTATTTAAGAAACTTAACAGACAAAGCTTTAGTGTCAAGATGATAAATTTATTTGAAACTCCTATCGTAGTGAACAAAGAAGGCAGGGTGGGCAAGAAGAATAACGTGTGCATGGCAGAGATCCACACTGAAGTTGTGCTGTAGATAATTCATGGTTTGTTCTTTTCTGTGGTTATGTTTATTTTTTAATTTTTGTTTTTTTTCCAAGATGCCCAGTTTAATCTAGTGGGAGTTCAAATTCTTATTAAGCACAAATCACATGAACTGAGAGTAAGATTAAATGCAAAGAAAGTGAGTAGAATATTTTATTTCTTGGAGTCCTAAGAATGTACAATTAATCTGTGGTTATGCTCTTCAAGTTGCGATGAAAGTGAGACATAGTTGGACTTGAATACAAAGCAACAATGATTAGACCCATTATTACTGCCTAGTTTTGTCAGCATTGTATTGAAAGTTTTTATAACAATGACTGGACCACACAGAATCTAAGAACAAAGAGAAAGAGTTCAGGATAGGTGCAATCACTGGTGAAACCTCCTTGTTTGGTAGCTGTAGTCTTTTCAGAATCAAGCCACTACCTATTATTTTTATCATATTATGACCATCTTTCCCTCCTTACTCCTATACTTCTGTTTTCCCCTCTTTTACCACCCCCCTTTTTTTTATCAGTAATCTAGTCCAAACACAAAAATTTCATGAATCCTTATACTGAGTACAATGGATCATCCATCCTCTGAGTATTCACTTGGGGACTCTTCTTTTGCACAAAAAAAGCCTTAAGTTTGAAACCTTTATTATCTTTTTTTTTAAAGCCCGCAAGACATTTCAGTCAACAAAAAGACATCTTTTCTTTCCACCCAGTATTGTGTTGAATCACAATGGGGAAAAAAGAGACAATGGTCCCTAGGATCAAGTTCACTACTTTATTTAAGATTTGGAAAATCAAAAGTCACTAAAGGCTTTGCCATAATACACTGCATAAGGGAGTGAAAACTTATTCTGAAACTGTTCATTCCTTAATATGTATCACTATCTAATCAATGTAATCAATAGAAATATGCCATTAAGAATCATGTGTGTATGCATCTTCAATATTCCAAACTATAGAATAACTCGATGACTATGCTAAAAATTCACTCAATTATGTATCATATACTTATTAATATCAAGGATAATTCCTTACTGAGAATAAATTTTCTATCAAGGAAGAATTGCTACATAATAGAATGGTCAGTCTCATGAAATGTTGACCAATCATGTGTTAGAATTTTTTTCACCTATCAATTTACAAAATATTACTCAAGAGTTTAGTGCTGTAGGTTAAATATGCTTTGTACACTTCCAATCCATGCAGATGGATTGCCATTGTGATGATTTGGAGATGTGGAGGCTTTAAGTGGTAATTAGATTCTCAGATGAAAATGGTATGTTTCTCTTGTAAGTTGGTTAATTGATTCTTGTAGTAATGAGTGAGTTTTAGCTCTTTAGGTACTGGATGACGTACCACCAAAATAGGTTATTTGTTGATGAACTGCATTTATCTCTTCTGCATGTGACTACTTGGTCTTGAATGTCTTCACTCTAGGTGAAGTCCATACCACACACTATCCACATATTCTTGGATGATCCAGCCTCCAGAATCATTAGATCAATGAAGTTTTATTCTTTACAAATCCTCAAGACTGAACTATTCTGTAAACACATAAATATACTAGGTAAATATAAAAAGTCATATTGTCACAGTCTTAAAAAGTGTTAATACTTGTAGCACTTTAATATAATTGTTTCTCTAAAAAGCATGATGAGGATAGGAAATTTAGAACAAGGGCTTTTAGTATTCTTTTAGAAGTACAATGACCAAGAGCCCCATTTAAGCAATAATTAAGCAAAGAGTAGACTGATTCATAATCAGATTTTTGATTGTACCGTGATATCAGCTTGATGACAGGAAGAGTGATCAAGCAAGCAAAATAAGTCCAAAACCCAGGTAACAACTACACCCAGTTCTCACATATGAGCGTGGAGGCCCTGCCTTTTCAACAACTACACCCAGTTCTCACGTATGAGCATGGAGGCCCTGCCTTTTCAACATGAACACGCCCTCTCTGTGAGCATAAGCATAAAAAGAAGTGAACTCTTCCAGCCCTGGAAGACTTAGCCAGCATCTCGTGGTCCCTGGACTTGCTCTTGAACATGTACCCTTGTGGCAGAAACAATACAATTTCCATCATCTTGAAAATATGCAGTGCAATCACTTCTCTAAAAATTCTACATTATTTTAATAATCCTGATTACCTCAGCAATTTAATTTTTTAAATGTTTTAAAATCTATTTATATGAAAATATAATTATCTAACAAGAATAAAGACTGAAAACATGGGAATAGCCTGACTATAGATTCACAACCTGGCTAATAAAAATGTATTTGAGAGAGTTTAAATGATGTTTTTGAGGTCATTTAAACTATAAACCCATTCACAGGAACTAATCATGAAATCCACTTTCCTAAGGTATATAAAACTGTAGGGCTGGGGAGGTGGCTTAGCATTTAATGCACTTGCCTGCAAAGCCTAAAGACTCATGTTCAATCTCTCTCCAGGTCCCACGTAAGCCAGTGGCACAAAGGTGAGGCAAGCACAAGGTTGCACATGCCCGCTAGGTAGCAAAAGAGTCTGGAATTCTATTGCAGTGGCTGAAGCACTGGTGTACCAAATCTCTCTCTCTCACTCTCTCATAAAATAATAATAATAATAATTAAGTGTATATATGGATGTATATGGTGTCTTCTCATGGACTTATTGTGGCTATAAGTAAAAGAAATATAAGAAACCTATTACAACACAACTCATCAGAAATAAGTAGTAACAGTCACTGTTCAGTAAAGTTTAAAACCCTATTGTGGCTGGATTTTGAAATTAATTTTTATCTGAGTGCCAGGACTCTCACCTACAATCTATGCAGCAGCCAGCCAGGGGGCCACATCTAAGTCTCAGCAACAACTCACTGAGGGTGATCAGAATGTGGATAGGAAGTGCCCGCTTCCCTAATGTTTCCCCAATTCTCAACCTTAACCAAATCTACACTGAAAGCAATCATACAGTATGCTCACTTGCAGATTCCCTGTGCCAACAAGCTGTAACAACACACAGCTCTTTTTCTGTTTAATTTTTTTTCCCATTAAGTGTCTATACTTATGTCTGTCTTTGCCAATCACAGGTGATGTTGGGTGGTTCTCATGCACAGGAAGGGATGAATAAGAGGTCCTGGCTTATTCTTAACTGGGAGATGGGAGAGTATTCATTTATTTCTATGAAGTAAAATCTTTTTTTTTTTTTTTTTTTTTTTTCAGTTTTTCAAGGTAGAGTCTCACTCTGGTCCAGGCTGACCTGGAATTCACTATGTAGTCTCAGGGTGGCCTCAAACTCTCGGTGATCCTCCTACCTCTGCCTCCTGAGTGCTGGGATTTAAAGAAAGTACCACCATGCCCGGCTCCATGAGGTGAAATCTTTAAGAAATATAAGCCTTGAAAGTTTATGGTACAATTTAAAAGAATAATTTTACTAAGCAAATCCTGCCCTACTGCCATGGTGTGATAAAATCAAAAATTTAAAAGGAGAAATTTCCAAGCTGTAATTTGAGCAAGGCATCCTGTTAAATGTTCTTGTTCTACTGTCTCTCTAAGTGTATCTCAGGACGAACTGGCCTCCAAAGACTGGGGTCAGGCCAATAAAAAGAGAGAGCGAGAGAGAAAGGAAGAGCCCTTGAGAATCAAATAGGATTTTTTACCAGTACCCAAATTACAGCAAAGACATCTGGAATGAAATTGACCAGGAATGCCCTTAAGCATGAACAAGGGCCAATAGGAAAAATACATCAGCTATTGAGGAAATCAAGCTATCTATATCTGATAGAACAGACATTGGTGAAATATTCAATTCATGGGGCAATACAAAGCAAAGGAGGAATCATTTTTAGATAAGAGGACAAAAACTAATGGATATTCTCAGCAAGCCTAAAAGCTGTGTTACCACAATAGTGCAGAGATAATGGTTTCTACCTCTACAATTCTTTTCGATGATTGTTTTGCCAATATACAGTGTAAAGGAAACAAAGACTTATAATTACTTGTCAGTGTTGACGAAGCATGACTGGCATCAAGAAGCAGAAGAGTCCAGGGAAGGTGGAAGCCACTTCCCACTGCAGAGGACGCTGACAAGCTGTGCTCTTTGGACCCTGAAGGGATGAGAAAGGAAGAGCATTTGAAGGTCAAGCTAGATGAGCTGTTTCCATCTCTCCAGGTATCAAAACACATTTCAAAGGCCATAGTCGGATCCATTGTAAAAAAAAAAAAAAAAAAAAAAAAAAAAAACTAAAAGGTTTAAAATGATGCAAGATATGATACTGCGTCAGGACTCTGTATGTGAGTCTCAGTGACAAGGGGTTGAATGAAAGCTGGGATATAGACTCATAAGCAAAACTATGAGGCATTAGGTGTCTCACTGTACTGGAATAGCACTACATGGCTCTGAAGTCTAGTTTCCTCAATGATGTAGAATACAGCACTCAAACAGATTTTTTAAAACTCTTTATTTATTTGAGAATGATAGACACAGAGAGAAAGAGGCAGATAGAGAGAGAGGGAGAATGGGCACACCAGGGACTCGAGCCATTGCAAACGTGGGTCCTGGGGAATTGAGCCTTGAACTGAGGTCGTTAAGCTTCACAGGCAAGCGCTTCACCGATAGGCCATCTCTCCAGCCCTCAAACAGATTTTTGGAGCTGACATTTTCTCAGGTCATGCAAAAAAATTAAATTATATAAAATGAATACATTTTACTTTCAAATAAAGTAGCATCAAATGATTTATCCCGACACCTCACACACCTTTAAGCATAGATGGAATTCTTGCTATATGCTTAAAAAACATGCATCCAGTGGAGAATGTGAGGAATTCACTGTGTGGGTAGGGTAAAATTAGACAGCGGTAGGGGTTAGACAAGATGTTATAATCATTTAATGTATCTGCACAGGGTAACAAGAATAGCATTATGCCCAACACGATCTCACAATGCAGATGAAGAACTGGAACAAAACGGATGGCCAGGAATAGAAAACACATAAAAATAGTAGTTGGTTGTCCACATGTTTAAATGATTTCCCTAAGGATTTGAAAACAAATTTATCTTTATCTCCTCCACTGGTAAACAGTACAAGAATGTAAGCAGTGGTTTTGAGCCAAAAGCTCTGTATTTCACTCAGGAGGGTTTATCCAGGCAGGTGCTTATGTTGACAACAATACTCAAATGTCTTGACAATGAAAAATAATTAATAACATTTAATTATGTTATGGCCAAGCATGTCACAAATTAGCATTGCCGTTTTTAGCAGTGGAAATCATTTCACTGTTATTCTTCTCCTGGCTCAGCCTGTCTGGCAGTGGCTTAATGAGGGAACGAGCATGGTAGAAAACCCCACTCTAAGTAAATAACTTTGAAGCTATGTAAATTCATTATATTGTTCCTGTGTACAAACACCCCTCCTGTTCAAACCATCCAGATTCAGGGGAACTGGAAGTCAGCTGTGGTAGACTTTTATGCTGACATGGAATTCACTGGTAAAGTGTAAACAAGATTGCTTACTCTTGGAAGTGCTTGTCCTAGACTGACTAGAGAATTATTGCTGGTAAAGCCTGAAATATGAAGACATCTTGTTTGATGACTTCAAACAACCTCAAAGTGTAGCCTAAACAAAGGCATAATATATCTCATGCTCAGACTGTACATTAAACAGGTGTTTAAACACAATTAAAACTCAGGTGTACCCATTCTATAACAAGCTAATATCTTTATGAAACAAGGAGCCAAACACACAAGTCATCTTCTATTTACTTTCCCCCATTTTTTTATTATCATCTATTTTCTTCAAGATTTATTTACTTATTATTTTAAAGAAGAGAAATGGAAATAGAGAGAACTTTCAGGGCCTCTAGCCACTGCAAACAAACTCCAGATACATATACCACTTTGTGCATCTGGATTTAAGTGGGTACTCGGCAATTGAACCCAGGTCATTGGGCTTTGCCGTTAAGCACCTTAACTGCCGAGCCATTTCTCCAGCCCTATTTATCAATGTTTGGTAAGCTGTTTCAAACCACATACAGAACAGAGATCTATAGTCCTTAACCTTCAGCTGGAAATGGCTTTCTTAACTATTGAGTGAAAGACTGACTTGTTCAGAAACCCCTTCTCTCACCTCTTCCCATCTAGAATTGAACTGAGGTCTTCATTGTACCTTTCAACGAATTTTGCTGCTGAGTTTTACAATGTCCTTTGCACTAGTGCTTCCTTCCTCTCACATACAACTCAACACTGTATACATTATTGTCTTTAAACCATCATGTGCATGATATTCTGGACACCTCACAATGACATACAGAATAAAATCAGAATTTTGTGATTTCATGGAAAATGCTATCAAGTCACCATTTTGGTCAATTTACTTCCTTCCTGAGACACAGACACTAATAAACTTCAGCAAGTATAGTTCTTCACCAGCCAACCATGGGGCACATTAGAAGCAGCAAATAGCTTGGTACTATGTATACCCTGATTGAAATATCTCTTGTTTCAATTTCTCTTGGCAACACTATACTTTCTTAGAGGTGACCTCAGGTTTCCACTTTAGCAATCCTGGAATTTTAAAGAAGAAGAAATTTTAATTTCCTCTGAATTCAGAAAGTACTCTGCCTGCACAACTGGTACAATGTTGCTGAAACTTTAATTTATCCATGTGTGACTTTTTAAAGGAAAAGTTATTCATTATTTATGTTTCTTGGTCTTTATGATTGAATCCAACACATAAGAGCCAATGCCCATGTTTACTGAATTGTTGAAGTGAGTGAGCACTTGAATCAATTTTTCAATGGCTACATACTTTGTAATTATCTTTCCATCAATTTTAAACAAAACAGAAAGGTTTATGCCACTGGAATGGTCTGAATGTCAGGATAGAAAAACTGAAGCAGAAAGATGAGTATTTTTAAATTTTATTTTATTGTATTTATTTATTTGAGAGTGACAGAGAAAGAGGAAGAGAGAGAGAGAGAGAGAGAGGAGGCAGTGCCAGGGCCTGCAGCCACTAAAAATAAACTCCAAAGGCATGCACCTCTTTGTGCATCTGGCTTATATGAGTATTGGGGAATCAAGCCTGGAACAGGGGTTCTTAGGCTTCACAGGTAAGCCCTTAACCTCTAAGCCATTTCTCCAGCCCTGAAAGGTGAATATTTAAGAGGATCAAAAATAGAACAAGCAGATCATCCTACAATAAAGAATAACATGGGCTGGAGAGATGGTTTACTAGTTAAGGCACTTGCCTGAGAAACCTAACAAACCATTTTCAACTAGCCAAAAGCCACTTAAGCCAGCAGTATAAGATATCCCAGCACATAAGGTCGCAGGTGCTCATAAGGTGATATATTTGTTTAGATGAGCTGGAAGCCCTGGCGTGCCAATTCTCCCTCCCTCTCTCTCTCTCTTGCTCTCTTTCTTGCTCTCACTCTTGATTTGTCATTTAAGAAAAACAGAATAGCCTCATCATGTATAAACATCCATTTAAGGGCCTCATTCTTACAGGTAACTAGCAAATAATATATTATCTGTCTCTAAAAGAGTTACTCAATTTCTCCATTGAAAAACATGCATAGAAAGTGGTTCCCATTTGGAGAACTGGGAACATTCTTAACTTGTTATGGTGTGAAAATATTTCATAAGCACCTTTACTTAAAACTCAGAGACATTTCATGTTATTATATGAAGGCAAATTTTCTAGCTATGGGATTTCACTTGATTTTTAGTTCAGAGATGATTGTTCTCATATCAAACAGGATTTCATGTTATTTGATTTCCTATCCCCTGTAATTCATTTATTATTGTTCCAAATGAGTTATAAAGCATGAAGCCAGAAAAATTGATGAACTATTAATAAGTATTCTAACAGACAGTTGTTTCACTAGTCAGTGCTTTTTAAAAAAATAATTCCTAAAGTATATTTATTCTCCTTAACAATAGAAAACCAAATTAATTACGGTGGTGGTTTGATTCAGGTGTCCTCCATAAACTTAGGTGTTCTGAATGCTAGGTTCCCAGCTGATGGAGATTTGGGAATTAACGCCTCCTGGAGGGAGTGTATTGTTGGGGGCGGGCTTATGGGTATTAAAGCCAGTTTCCCCTTGCCAGTGTTTGGCATACCCTCCCCTTGCTTTGGCCTGCCTTATGTTGACCAGGGGGTGATGTCCACCCTCTGCTTATGCCATCGTTTTCCCCTGCCATCGTGGAGCTTCCCCTCGAGCCTGTAAGCCAAAATAATTCTCTTTTCCCCAGAAGCTGCTCTTGGTTGGGTGATTTCTACCAGCAATGCAAACCGGACTGCAACAATTACCAAAATGCATATGATTTTACACATTCTCTTAGATATGCATGAATAAATGGAATATAAAGAAAATTTGAGTGTCATATCAAAGGAAATTGCCTGGGGTACGGAAGGAGAAGGAGAAAAATAACCAAAATGCAGTAATATCCAACAGTTTAAACTCAAACTGAAAACTTTACTTTAGGATTCTGGTTGGTCCCCATGGGAAGAGTGCATGTATGCTTTTCTATATCTGGAACACAAAATCTGATCAAGATTGTTTGCTAAGCTTAACAAGAACTTGGCTTCAATTTTATTTGCTGAGAGTTTAAATTTGTCATTTTTTCTTTTATTATACTTTATTTTTCTTCCTATTCCACATTCCTCTTTCTCCAATTTCAACATTATTATGTTAATATCACCAAGATTAAATACCTTTGTTGTCCTTAGATTATTTTTTAAAAAATATTTTTATTAATAATAAACATACTTAATATGTAAGCATAACATATTTGGTACCATCCTTTCCTTTCCCTCATCCCTGTCCTTTTCTGAAGGGACCCTCCTCATTGGGGATGCAGGTGGGGATTGTGGGTCATGCATTGTGGGGGCATCAGTCAGTTATGAGGAAGACACGATGCCTCTGGGCATGATGTTCCAACTCATGACTCTAACAATCTTTCCACCTCCCGCCTTCTGCAAAATTATCTGAGCCATGTTGGGTGTGATATAAGTCTACTTCAGTGATGAGCTCTTTGAAGATTCTGGATCTCTGCTTTTGTAAGTGGTGAGTGACCTCAGTTTCTATTTCCTTCACCCTGGCACTGATTATCAGGTTCACCGTGGATGCAGCACTCTTGCTTATCCCTGCAATTCCTCTGTGGTTTCAATTGTGGCGTGGCTGAGTGCAACAGGTAGTTTTTCTCCTTGGGTCTCCCTCCAGTATGAAAAAGAGAAGCAGATTCTCCAGTGGAGAGTGAAGTCAGCACAAGCTAAATGAGATAAGCATTATTAGTTGAGAGAGAATTTGAGGGATGTAGTCTACCTTTTAGCACAAGATTAGAGGGAGCTTGACATTGGAGAGCAAAATCATTGTCTAAATATTATTCTGACTTGTTTTGAAGTTCCAGATATGTGTACCTTTCCACAGAATGGATCTCTCAGCTAACCAGAAAGCTATCAATCCCATATATAAGCAACCTAAAAGACTCCATCTCAAAACTTCTAAAGGTGTTAAACTCCTTCAGTAAAGGAACAGGATAAAAAAAATCAGCACACAAAATCAGTACCCTTTCTATATGGAAAGGGAAAATATACAGAGAAAGAAATTAGCAAGGCTGTCTTATTTTTAGTAGCAACAAAAATAAATAATTTCCTCAGAATAACATTAACCAAGGATGTGAAAGACCTATATAATTTAAAGATTAAAGCACTAGAAAAAGAAATTGAGGAGGACTTGAGAAGATGGAAGAATTAATATTGTGAAAATGTCAATTCTACCAAAAGCATTATACAGATTTAATGCAATACCTGTAAAAGTTCCAGCATCATTCTTCACAGAGGTAGAAAAAATGATCCCAAAATTCATGCAGAATGGCAGCAGAACTCATTTATCCAAGCATATCCTCAGTGAAAGACACACCTCTGGAAGTATCACCATACATAATTCTAAAGCTATATTACAAAGCTATAGTAACCAAAACAGCATGGTACCAGCATAAGAACAGAAATATTGACTTACGGAACAGAATTGAAGACCTGGATTTTAGGTCAAGTAAATAAAACTACCTGATCGTTGACAAAGGTCCCAATTATATAGACTGGAGAAAAGACAGCAACTTCAACAAGTGGTGCTGGACAAACAGGATAACCAGGTGCAGAAAAATGAAACTAAACCCACACATCCCACCATGCACAAAAAAAAAAAAAATCAAGTCCAAATGGATTAAAGACCTCACTATAATATCTGAAACTTTTCAATTACTGGAAGGAGAACTAGGAGGAACTCACCACCATATAGGAGTGGGGAATGCCTTCCTGAACAAAACCCCAGTAGGCCAGGAACTTAATCTCTCAACCAATGGGGTTTCATGAAGCTAAAAAGCATTTTTACAGACAAACATACCATAAGCAGAGTGCAGAGCCAATAGATTATCCACAGAATGAGAGCAAAATTTTGCTGGCTATACCACTGACAGAGGCCTGATATCTAGAATCTACAAAGAACTCAAAAATTTAAACAATGAAAAATCAAGAAATATTATAATACTTTTAAGGAAATTTGATTTGCCTTGTGCAAACTTATTCCTCATGATGAGTTAATCCAAGATTCTCTATTCACTAGAAGAGAGATTATTTGAAACATAAATCTAAAGATTGAAAATTATCTGTTATTCATTACACTGTAATATAGTTTGTAATTCTTCATTAAAATCATACTGCTATTATCTTGGTACTATCTCCCAAAAGACTTGAGAAAATGGCTCCATAAATAATTTTATGATTACAAGTTAGATTTATTCTTTACTCTCAATGTGGAAGGCACAATGCAAGGAAGGCATCTTAATGACAAAATGTTGATATGGTAATGATAGTAAGAATCATGACCATGTTTAGTAACCTTAGAATTAAATCCACTAACTGAAAAAAAAAAAAAGTGGTCTAAGAAAACTTGAGACATTTCCTCACAGATATGAAGAAATTTTAGCTATTTCCCCATATGTTCTTTTTTGTTTGTTTGTTTGTTTTTTCGTGTTTTTTTTTTAATTTTTATTAACATTTTCCATGATTATAAAATATATCCCATGGTAATTCCCTCCCTCCCCAACCCCACACATTCCCATTTGAAATTCCATTCTCCATCATATTACCTCCCCATTACAATCATTGTAATTACATATATACAATATCAACCTATTAAGTATCCTCCTCCCTTCCTTTCTCTACCCTTTATGTCTCCTTTTTAACTTACTGGCCTCTGCTACTAAGTATTTTCATTCTCACGCAGAAGCCCAGTCATCTGTAGCTAGGATCCACATATGAGAGAGAACATGTGGCGCTTGGCTTTCTGGGTCTGGGTTACCTCACTTAGTATAATACTTTCCAGGTCCATCCATTTTTCTGCAAATTTCATAACTTCATTTTTCTTTACCGCTGAGTAGAACTCCATTGTATAAATGTGCCACATCTTCATTATCCACTCATCTGTTGATGGACATCTAGGCTGGTTCCATTTCCCAGATATTATAAATTGAGCAGCAATAAACATGGTTGAGCACGTACTTCTAAGGAAATGTGATGAGTCTTTTGGATATATGCCTAGGTGTGCTATAGCTGGGTCATATGGTAGATCAATCTCTAGCTGCTTTAGGAACCTCCACACTGTTTTCCACAATGGCTGGACCAGATTGCATTCCCACCAGCAGTGCAGAAGGGTTCCTTTTTTTCCACATCCCCGCCAACATTTATGATCATTTGTTTTCATTATGGTGGCCAATCTGACAGGAGTGAGATGGAATCTCAATGTAGTTTTAATCTGCATTTCCCTGATGACTAGTGACGTAGAACATTTTTTTAGATGCTTATATGCCATTCATATTTCTTCCTTTGAGAACTCTCTATTTAGCTCCATAGCCCATTTTTTGATTGGCTTGTTTGATTCCTTATTATTTAACTTTTTGAGTTCTTTGTATATCCTAGATATTAATCCTCTATCAGATATATAGCTGGCGAAGATTTTTTCCCATTCTGTAGGTTGCCTCTTTGCTTTTTTCACTGTGTCCTTTGCGGTGCAAAATCTTTGTAATTTCATTAGGTCCCAGTGGTTAATCTGTGGTTTTATTGCCTGAGCAACTGGGGTTGTATTCAGAAAGTCTTTGCCAAGACCAATATGTTGAAGGGTTTCCCCTACTTTTTCCTCTACCAGTTTCAAAGTTTCCGGTCTGATGTTAAGGTCTTTAATCCATTTGGACTTAATTCTTGTGCATGGCGAGAGAGAAGAATCCTATTTTCATCCTTCTGCAGATATTTATCCAGTTTTCAAAACACCATTTGCTGAAGAGGCTGTCTCTTCTCCAATGAGTATTTTTGGCATTTTTATCGAATATCAGGTGGCTATAGCTACTTGGGCTTACATCTGGGTCCTCTATTCTGTTCCACTGATCTACATGTCTGTTTTTGTGCCAGTACCATGCTGTTTTTGTTACTATGGCTCTGTAATATAGGTTAAAATCAGGTATGGTGATACCACCAGCCTCTTTTTTGTTGCTCAGTATTATTTTAGATATTCGAGGTTTTTTGTGATTCCAAATGAATTTTTGGATTGTTTTTTCTCTTTCCATGAAGAAAGCCTTTGGAATTTTGATAGGGATTGCATTAAATGTATAGATTGCTTTAGGTAAGATTGCCATTTTCACAATATTGATTCTTCCAATCCAGGAACAAGGGATGTTTCTCCACTTTCTAGTGTCTTCTGCAATTTCTCGCTTGAGTGTTTTAAAGTTCTCATTGTAGAGATTCTTTACTTCCTTGGTTAGGTTTATTCCAAGGTACTTTATTTTTTTTGATGCAATTGTGAATGGGACTGATTTTCTGATTTCATCCTCTGTGTGTTTGTTGTTAGCATATATGAAGGCTACTGATTTCTGTGTATTTATTTTATATCCTGCTACATTGCTGTAGGTTTTGATCAGCTCTAACAGCTTGCTAGTAGAGTCTTTAGGGTCCTTTATGTATAGAATCATGTCATCTGCAAATAATGATAACTTGATTTCTTCCTTTCCAATTTGTATCCCTTTTGTGTGTGTCTCTTGCCTTATTGCTATGGCTAAGACTTCCAAAACTATATTAAATAAAAGTGGGGACAGTGGACACCCTTGTCTTGTTCCTGATTTTAGTGGAAAAGCTTCCAGTTTTTCCCCATTTAGTAATATGTTGGCTGTACGCTTGTCATAAATAGCCTTTATTATAGTGAGATATGTTCCTTCTATTCCCAGTCTCTGTAGGACTTTTATCATGAAGGGATGTTGGATTTTGTCAAATGCTTTCTCTGCGTCTAATGAGATGATCATGTGATTTTTGTCCTTCAACCCGTTTATGTAATGTATTACATTTATAGATTTGCGTATGTTGAACCATCCCTGCATCTCTGGGATAAAGCCTACTTGGTCAGGGTGAATGATCTTTCTGATATATTCTTGTATTCTGTTTGCCAATATTTTTTTGAGAATTTTTGCATCTATGTTCATGAGGGAGATTGGTCTGTAATTTTCTTTTTTTGTTCTATCTTTGCCTGGTTTTGGTATCAGGGTGATGCTGGCCTCATAGAAGGAGTTTGGTAGAATTCCTTCTTTTTCTATTTCCTGGAAAAGCTTAAGAAGCAATGGTGTTAGCTCTTCCTTAAAAGTCTGGTAAAATTCAGCAGTGAATCCGTCCGGGCCTGGGCTTTTTTTAGTTGGGAGATTATTGATAACTGTTCGGATCTCCAAGTTTGTTATAGGTCTATTTAAGTGATTAATCTCATTTTGATTTAATTTAGGTAGGTCATATAGATCAAGGAAATCATCCATTTCTTTCAGATTTTCATACTTTGTGGAGTATATGCTTTTATAGTATGCCCCTATGATTTTTTGAATTTCTCTGGAATCTGTTGTGATGTTACCTTGTTCATCTCTGATTTTATTAATTTGTGTCTCTTCTCTCTTTCTTTTGGTCAGATTTGCTAAGGGTTTATCAATCTTGTTTATCCTTTCAAAGAACCAACTCTTTGTTTCGTTAATTCTTTGGATTGTTCTTTTTGTTTCTATTTCATTAATTTTTGCCCTAATTTTTATTATTTCTTCCTGTCTACTGATTTTTGGTTTGCCTTGTTCTTCTTTTTCCAAGGCTTTAAGATGAAGCATTAGGTCGTTTACTTGCGACCTTTCTAATTTCTTAATATAGGCCCTCAAGGCTATAAATTTACCTCTTAGAACTGCCTTCATTGTGTCCCAGAGATTTTGGTATGTTGTGTTCTCATTATCATTTGACTCTATAAAGTTTTTGATTTTCTTTTTGATTTCTTCATTGACCCATTCATCATTTAGTAGTGTTTTGTTTAGTTTGCATGATTTTGTGTATGCTCTATAGCCTTTCTTGCTACTGATTTGTAGTTTAATTCCATTGTG
Organism: Jaculus jaculus; assembly: GCF_020740685.1. Taxonomy (NCBI): domain Eukaryota; kingdom Metazoa; phylum Chordata; class Mammalia; order Rodentia; family Dipodidae; genus Jaculus; species Jaculus jaculus. The sequence continues at coordinate 25,203,226 of NC_059110.1, forward strand.
GCCAGATAGAATGCAAGGAATTATTTCAATTTTCCTGAATTTGTTAAGATTTGCTTTGTGTCCTAATATATGGTCTATTTTAGAGAATGTTCCATGTGCTGCTGAAAAGAATGTATATTCTGCAGCCTTTGGATGAAATGTCCTGTATATATCTGTTAAGTCCATTCCTTCTATGACCTCATTTAGTCCAGATGCCTCTCTGTTTATTCTTTCCCGGGATGACCTGTCAATTGATGAGAGTGGGGTGTAAAAGTCACCCACCACCACTGTGTTTGGTGTTATCTGTGACCTAAGTTCTAATAGTGTTTGTTTGACGAATTTGGGAGCCCCCATGTTAGGTGCATATATGTTTAGGATTGTAATGTCCTCCTGTTGGAGTGTGCCCTTAATCAATATAAAGTGACCTTCCTTATCTTTTTTGACTAACTTCGGACTAAAGTCCACCCTGTCTGATATTAGGATAGCAACCCCTGCTTGTTTTCTAGGCCCATTTGCTTGAAACACCATCTTCCAACTTTCACCCTAAGATAATGTCTATCCTTTGTAGAAAGGTGAGTTTCTTGGAGACAACAAATTGTAGGATCCTGCTTTTTAACCCAGTCTGCAAATCTATGTCTTTTCGTTGGGGCATTGAGGCCGTTGATATTAAGAGATATTATTGAAAGGTGTGTATTTTTGTTTGCCATTTGTGTGTGTGTGTGTGTGTTTCTGGTTCTGCCTGTGCTCTCTTCTGTTAACTAGTATTTGAGTATTGCTTGTTTTTTCTAGGTTCCTTATATGTGTGCTTTTCCTTTTCTTCAGCATGGAGGATTCTATCAAGTATTTTCTGTAGAGCTGGTTTTGTCTTCAAATACTCCTTTAACCTGCTTTTGTCATGGAATGTCTTTATTTCTCCATCTATTTGAATGGATAACTTTGCAGGATAAAGTAGCCTCGGTTGACAGTTGTTATCTTTCAGAACTTGGAATATATCACTCCAAGCCCTTATGGCTTTAACAGTTTGTGTTGAATAATCTGCTGTAATCCTGATGGGCTTGCTTTTGTAAGTAACTTGACTTTTCTCTCTAACTGCTTTCAATATTTTTTCTTTGGTGTGTGTGTTTGGAAGTTTGATTATAATACGGCAAGGAGAGTTTCTTTCTGGGTTTTGTCTGGCTGGGGTTCTAAAGGCTTCCTGTATCTGTATTGGCACCTCTTTCCCAATTTGGGGGAAATTTTCTTCTATGATTTTGTTGAAGACGCCTACTATGCCTCTGGAGTGGAGTTCTTCTCCTTCTACTATTCCCTGAATTCTTATATTGGATCTTTTCATAGTGTCCCGAATATCTTGAAATTCCCACTCATACTTTTCTATAAGTTTGTCTTTCTCTTTGTTGGACTGCATTAGGTCTGCCACCTGGTCTTCTAGCTTAGATATTCTGTCCTCTCACTCATCCATCCTACTGGTGAGATTTTCTACAGAGTTTTTTATTTCATTAACTGTGTTCTTCATTGCTAGTAATTCTGACTGGTTTTTCTTTATTATTTCTATTTCCTTATTTATGTCTTGTATTGCCTTCTTTATTTCATGAAATTGACGTCCTGCATCTTCTTTGATTCCTTTGATTTCCTCTTTAAGTTCCTCTTTGACTCCTTTGGTTTGTTCTCTGACTTCTTTGAACATATTTACAATCATTCTTTTGAACTCTTTCTCAGGCATTTCTTCTAACTCTTTCTCACTGGAGGTCATCTCTGTTGCATTAATACTTTTAGGTGGGTTTATATCGTCTTGCTTTTTAGTGTTTCTTGTGTTATAATGTATATATTTTTGCATCTTGGATTAAGTTAATGCTTGGATTTTCTAGCTAGCTGTGTATTCTTACCTGTATTAATTGATTTGATGTAATATATTTTCAGGGTAGGACCTTAAGGTGTTAGGTGTGGCTCTTAAGACTCTCAGAGTATCTACAAAGATGTTCTTAGGGGTTGAGTTTCCCTGCTATTGGAGTATTCAAGCAGGCTGAGTGGAATAAAATACAGGTAGATTCTAAAATTTAACTAAACACTGTACACATTCAATCAAAAACAGGCCCAAGTATGTATGCAAGAGTAGTTATTATAACGACCAGATCCTCTATCAACAAAGAGGTTAAGATTTTTGGTCTGTTGAGGGATCCAAGTCAGCTTGTGACCAAGTGAGACCCTTCCCTGGTGCAATCCCAGTTACTTTGGATGATTTTGGTCTCAGTCAAGTTGCTGCCTGGACCGTCGGGCTGCTGTTCTGATTTCTGGAGCTGGGCACTTGCTTTTCCTGCAGGGCAAACCGAGCCTGGCAAGTATGGCCCTGCAGATCAGCACCCCTGCTGCTGGAACTGCTGCTGCTCAAGCTGCCCCTGCTGGGACTGTAGCCACTGCTGCTGACGGTGTTGCTGCTGGACCCACCGCTGCTGCTGCCTCTGCTGCTGCTGTAGCTGCCACTGCTGGAGCCACGACTGCTGCTGAAGCTGCTGCTGCTGTGTCCACTGCCGCTGCTGCCCCTGAAGCTGCTGCTGCCAAGTCTGCTGCTGCTGCCACTCCTGGGTCTGCTGTTGCTGGGGCCGCTGTTACCGGTGCTGTAGCCACTGGTGTTGCTGCCGAACTCTGCTCCTGCTTGGGTCCCGCTGTTGGTGTGGCCGGGTCCCGGGCTGCTCTTCTGTTATCCGGAGCTGGGCTCAGGCGGTGGGGGAGGGGAGGGAGCCGCAGCTGCTCTGGTTCTCTCGCTGCTCCAAGCATTCTTCTACCTAGCGGTCTGCTCCTCCGCTGCTCGCTGCCGCTCTCCCCTCACGTTTCCCGAGTTGCGGAGAGCGCGGTGTGAGGGAAAGCTCTGGCACCTGGCTTTTCCTGCGGCTCGAGCTGAGTCTGGCAGCTTTCTGGTGCGCCCCACTGCCGCAGTGGTTGGCCGAGGTGCCGGTGCCGCTTTTCCTGCCTGTGCGGGCTCTGGACGCTCTGGAACTCCTCTACTTCTCTGCTGCCACTTCAATTTCCTATACACCTCACTTTTTAGTAAAAATGTGTATTTTGATGAGTTTTTTTTGGTCTTTTTCCCCCCCAGGCTGCTTTGGCGTGGTACCTACGCCGCCATCTTAACCGGAAGTCGCCCCCATATGTTCTTTTAAATATGTCTTAAAAACATTGGAGGGGGGGAAATAGATGAGTTTTTAAGATTTCATTTATTTTTAAGATTCCATTCTTAAGTCATCAGCCATAGTGTTGGCCATGAAGATGACTGTTAGAATATCTATACAACTTGTGGTATCATGAGATACTGAGAAATCTAAAAGAAAATACCATAATATTAAAATCAATGCTACAAAATGTTATTCCTCTCAAGCTACTATATTGCCATAATATGATTACAACTATGATCTTAGTGATGAAAATGTGTGCAAAGTAAGTATGCAAATGGACGTTAATAGAAATAAAATTAAATATATACTTTACAGGCTCCTTTAGACATATAAGTACGATGACATAGTTAGAAGAATAAAGTACTCATGGTGATTGTCACTAAATGGGAAGACCATTGCTTCATAAGTCCACTTAAGTGAATTATTTATCTCAGAGTTCATTGTTAATATGAAGCTTAAGTTAAATATAAATGGAGATGGGTTATCAAACATGAAACACTGCACAAAGATTAAAAATCAGAATTGTATAATACTCATCAACCATCTGACCTTTCAATATTATTAATTTTAGTCATTGTAATCATATAGAACACTCTATTGCTATTATTTTTTTTTTCTTGCAATTACTGGAATACTTGGAAAGTACGCCAGAATTTAGGGAATATTGCATCACTGTTCTCCTCAATTAAGCTTGCCTTCTTTCCTCCAGAGGTAAAGTCCCTCTAGGCAAAGGGACAGCTCCATTCTCAGTCCACTATGGAACAACTGATGTTCTTCTACCATAGAGCTCTCCTTCCCAATTTTAGTAGACTGTGTTCTCACGTGTTTGACCAAACTTGAGAAGCTTAAGTAGCTAGTTCTGACAGCACTGGACTGTAAGCCAGAGGAAACAGTAGCATAACGAGTTCAAGTTTGTCCGAGAAAACCAGTGAGACTCTGTCTCAAAATTAAAAAAAAAAAAAAAATTAAAAACAGTCTAGGCAGATAGCTCTGTAGAAGACACTCTGCAGTAAAGCATGTAAAAGAGGCTAGCTTTGCTGGGCATGGTGGTGCACACCTTTAATCTCAGCACTCAGGAGGCAGAGGTAGGAGGATCACCATGAGTTCAAGGCCACCCTGAGACTATGTAGTGAAGTCCAGGTCAGCCTGAGCTAGAGTGAAATCCTACATCGAAAAACCAAACAATAAGAATAAAAAATAAGTACATAAATAAAAGAAGCTATCTTCAATCTCTAGCAGTGCAAATCATAGGTGATATGCATTTTCCCCCTCACCACCCCTCTGTGAATACAATTGGCTTTAAAAATATTCAATTACTTTTCATGAAGCTGTATCCCACAGTGTCCTCCTGTTCATAGTTTAAATTCGTGACACACATTTTTGGAAAATATTTGCATTTCTTCAACTTTCATTTTTTAATCCCATTCCACTCCAGCTCTCATCCATATACTTCTTACTTTTCTTAGTAAAGTCGCCAGTGGCTTCTATAGCCCCTAAAACCAATGAGCCACTTTCTCTTTATTACATTAAACTCTGCTGTTGACACAAACTTCCCTGAACTCTTGTGATTATCACAGTTGGCTTCTGAGATCATCCCAATGCCAGATAGTTCCGCATTTCCTGTTTAGAAAATAGAACTATGTGGTGAATTACATGCTATCTACAGATGCCGAAAATGTATCAGAGACTCCCAATATCAAAATTACTATCTCCACCCCAATCTGGTACCACATGTGCTTTTGAAAATGTTTCCAGTTATTTATGTGCACAAACACACATAGAGAAGGACGGGTTTAAAGGGCATAGGCTATGAGAGAAATATCAGTTATTCCTATTGAAAGCATGCAGACCTTACATAATCTAGTTACTACCTGTCTTCATTATTATTTTTTTTTTTGCAAGGAAAAAAATAATTCAAATACGTTTGAGAATTAACAGGCTAAAATAAAGATAAAGACATAGTAAGCATTTCTTGAACAGTAGTTATTAATCAGTGTCTTACTTATGTATCAGCTTTCAACTAATTAAATGAAATATCAATTTTACTTCATGCCTGAACTGTACAGCTTCTTCATTTTCATACCAATTCTAACTAAAGCCCCAAGTACGTAAGCTTAAAGAAATGGTCTAAAGTGCCCATCAAACTCTTAGCTCATCATTGGCCCCACTATAGTACAAACAACCATCTCAAACCACTCTATTTTCATCTTACCACTATCAAACCAAAGTGCTCATTTTACTTAGAATGATTTTTATAGGAAATGAAATCTATTTAGCCTTAATTGTATTATGAATCTAACTAAAGGATTCAATTTCAAAACTGTATATGGTTTTAAAAATATTTTAGTTTTATTTATTTACTTGAGATAGAGAGAAAGAGAGAGAGAGAATGGGGCAAGCCAGAGCCTCCAGCCACAGTGAATGAACTCCAGATGCAAGTATCACCTTGTGGATCTGGCTTACGTGAGTCCTGGGAAATGGAACCTTGGTCCTCTGGCTTTGCAGGCAAGTGCCTTCACAGCTAAGGTATCTTTCCAGCCCCAAACTATATATGTTTTTAATTTGCTTATGATAAATCATTGTGAAATTCTCTCTCTCACACACACATGCACACACACACACACACACACACACACACACACACACACACAATATATGATATGTGGATCCTTGATAAGAGTGATGCCAATGCTCCTTAGATAGTATTAATATGTCACTTCTAGGCCAACTATTTAGCAGTCAGCACAACAGCTTCCAGTAGTGTCTTCTTGTAGCAGCTGCCGAGAAAGCTTCTGTCTCATAATAATGCAATCTCAACCTCAAGGATTTTGAAGAACATAATCCCTCCACACAGTCTTGTGTGACATGTAAAATGAGAAATAAATGCATTTTGTTTTGCATAGGCATTAAAAAGTGAGTGTGGTTTGAGACCTTAATGTAGCATAGCCTATCTCAATGAGCAAAATAATTAATGCAAACCTAACCTTTGAGTTTTTGTAGAAAATGTGTCTTAGAATCATTTGCATCCTCTTCTATAATTCAGAAGAGAAAAATACATTACAACAAATGCTACTTAGGAAATCCTATAGTTTTCCTGGGGAGAACTCTAAGTAAAGGTCAAAGTTCTATTGCAAAAATAGATAAAGATGTAGCTTTTTTTTTTTTCCTTTCTATAATTTTACTATGTGGGTAAGAAATGACATCAGTGTGAAGATATCAGTTTTCTAAGTGATCAATGCAGTCATTTCACTTAGGGCTGGAGGGATGGCATAGCAGTTAAAGCATTTGCCTACAAAGCCAAAGGACTCAGGTTCATTTACCCAGAACTCACGTTAGCCAGATGCACAAGGGGGCACACGCATCTGGAGTTCATTTGCAGTGGCTGGAGGCCCTGGTGTGCCCATTCATTCTCACTCTTTCCCTCTCCCCCTCTTCCTCTGTGAAATAAATAAATAAGAGATAATATTTTACAGAAAGAAAAATAAAAAGAAATGAGTATGCAGAATGAAAATTCCTGACAGGAAGAATTTTTACAGGGGACAAGTAAAAAAATCATAATTATAAAGAGGGCTGGAGGGATGGCTTAGTAGTTAAGATGTTTGCTTGCAAAGCCAAAAGACCCAGGTTCAATTCCCCAGGACTTACGTTAGCCAGATACACAAGGAGGTACATGCACAAATCTGGAGTTTGTCTGTAGCAGCTGGGGGCCCTGGTGTGCCCATTCCCTCTCTTTCACTGTCTTTCTCAGTCAAATAAGTAATTTTTTTTTTAAACAGACAAACAGAGGAAGAAGAATCCTCTATATTTAGAGGAATAAATCTTACACATTCTTTTCTGAGCTTTGGGCGATTTAATCTCAGTGTTTCTGTTATCAAGGACAGAAGAGTTGATTGTTTTCCTCTAGTAAGTTTGGTGGTGTTTTCTGACATAAAAAAGACTTTTCCCCCCTCTTATTTGAATCTACCTTCTGGGGAATTTTCTTAGTGTTTAGCTATTTGGAGCACTTGGAGGCAAAGTGAGTTCCAAAGGTTTACTACTTGCTGTACCATCCCTCTTTTCTCCTCGCAGCCCTGTAGAAAAGGTGGCTCCATGCCATGCAGGTAGGGAATCATCTTTTAACAGGAATTTGTTACTGTTTTATTAGAAATATATTATTTTACAATTGTATGGATGCCATAGAAGTACGGCCAGCTGGGTCATGTGATAGATGTAACAGGAACCCCTCGTCTCTCCATGGCTTCTGGACACTGAAACTAGGGAGAGTAGCTCAGCACCAGCACCCTGGAGGAGGTGAGGCAGGAAGTCACTCTCCTGTCTGCTACAGCAGTCACACTTTCTCCTCTGTACCACAGCCCTAATGCTCTACAGAATTCTATGATGTCTCTTCCCTTAATCATTCAGGGAAAATTGGTTGACTTGTTGCAAAAGATAAATTGTATTCATGTATGGACATTGAAAGAAAATTGGATCATTTTCTAAATTTCATTTTTGCTTTAATAGCCTTAGGTTAAAAATGAAAATTGAAAATACAGCTTCAGTTTGACCTTTCCTTTCTTAGTTCAGGTGGCCATTGTAAAAGGTTTTAAATAAAATATGATCATAGGAATTGAAGGTTTTTTTTAAAAGGTCAACTTGTCTATCTGAATATATTTGCTATCTTTAAAAACAGTGCTGTTTTCATTTGGGGCCCATCCATGGCAAACAGGAGCCATTATTTCAAAATTCCACTGTGTTGTTGGAAATATAAAACATCAGCTAGACATAGAGTACTGTTAGATACATTCCTTGCTTTTTCAGGGATAAGACGGGCTGATGAGGACTCTCTTGATTTCTTAAAAAACAGAAGAACCCAAAGGAAATTTGATGAAAACATAAAAAGTAACCATGTCTACCCCTCAATTTCCCCTTACCCAGGAATAACTCTCCCCACATTAGCATCATTTCCTTACGCATTCTTACATGTAAGAAAGTTAAGATTCAGCTCAGAAGGAACTGCTGAAATAAAACCCGACATAAAAATCCACTCCATATTAAAGGAGCCTGGACAGTGATTGGTGTGGGAAAAACAAAATGACTTTAAGATATTTGTTTTGTAACTATTGACTAGAAATATTTATTCAGTGTCCTCAAGAGCATGAAGCTGTGGTAAGTTAAACACTGTCTGGGGAAAGAAGTAGGGAACAATATATTTGGTATGGTTTTCTGAAGAATTTCCTTGAAAAGAGGAACATCTTATAATTCTGCTTTTAAACCAAAAGGAAACAAGCAAAATCATAACTAGAATAATGTTATACTGACTTGAGGAAAACATTAACTCTTTGGATGCATATGGTTATAACCTGTGCATCAGTTCCAGCGTGAAACACAATGAGCCAGATAATAGGTGGCCTCTGCCCTCAGGAAACTTAACTACCAACAGCATCCACCACTCCAGCAATAACGAATTATTATTTGGGGTTCATGAGCCTATTATTCACATGGGAAGCTTTTCTTACAATGATATGAATCTTGACATGCATTTTATGAATCTTGACATTTTGTTTTTAACAGTGGAACAAGCCAATCATTCTAAGCTTATCTTTCTTGATGAATAAGAAACTTATATAAAAATAAAAGAGAACTATGATTTTATACTCTGTCTAGGTTCTTCCTGTGACTACAAGAGTGCCCCATATGAGTATTTACCATCAATTCCCAAATAGGTTCACAGCATATTGCTCCTTAGTTCATGCAGTGTTCTAAGTCACAGACAAAAACAAATATTGAAAACCAATTTTAAAATATTTAAAGTAAATATTTAACATTTAGATTTTCTCTCTCCACCTATATGTATGTCTGACATATAGTTTGACTTTAATTGAATTCTACTCCATTTTATCTCAGATATTATTTAATGATGTGTAAAATATATGTAGTTCAAGAATATAGGTAGTTTAAAAATAAAACTAAAATATTTTTGTCATGGCCTTGTTTTATCTAGAGAATGCTTTCCTTGTAAATTGGCACAGCTTAGGAAAAGTGATTTTGACATTTTCTTTTCTCTTATACTCATAAAATATAAGTGTTTGAATCAAGTTTTGTTTTAGTTCCATTGTATTTTCATGTTACATGTTTGTACTGTACACAATACACGTTCATAACATTGTTCAATAGGAGGGAATCTATAGTAGACAGCTATTCTGAGAAATAGTACAGTTAATCTGTTCAGGAAAGGTCACGGTTTATTTGCTTGTTCTATAAATCAAGCACACATTTCTTCTAAGTGGCTTCAAGATGTACAAGGTCTCAATTTCACCAAACAAAGTATCTATTTTTGAATGAAAATGTTTAAGAGCTGTAATGGGACAAGTGACATTCGGCCCAGATGCTACATATATGCAGCTCATAGTAATTTGATGGGCAAAAATCAGCCCGTGAAAATGAAATCCAAATGACTGGAAACAGACTGCACAGTCATTGATTGATTTAGTTGGGAGGCCCAGTAACAAGCTGACATTGATTTATCTTTTAATCTAACAGAATAACAACAAATCTTAAAGCAATCAGTTTTAATGGTTTTAATAACTCCAATCAAATTATTCACCTTCCATATTAATATAGGAGGTTGGCTTCATATTTATTCATCTGATTTGTCAAATAAATATCACTCTTTGCCAAAGTGAACCCTAGCCCTTCAGTCTTAATAGATCCAGTTAGCATTTCATTTCTAATTGCCCTCTCCTAGTAATTTAGGATGACCACAGGTCCCAGTTTTCCAGACAATAGTCCTGGGCATGCTTTTTTCACTGATATAATTTCTAAAAGCAGCAGTCCATTTTTTGAAGTGTCTTGGTCTAAAAGATCAGACCTATGGCCAACATGCTTATAAGTCTGCTTTTATTATGTTCTTTTCCATTAGAACCTATTAAAAGCTCAAAACCTTTTGTAAGATCACTGGGAACAAATGTTTGAAAAAAATAACTGAAAAATACAACTTAATAAATATACTAGATATTCCCCTCTGAGAGAGAGATTTCTCAACCCCATTAGCTGTCTGAGCTTCTATAACTTGCAGCCTCATGAGATAACACTTGGTTGGCAGCCTTCTCTATATGCTTTTCAGTGACTCTATCTGAAGAACAAGTCACAATATCTGAAACTAAGATGGCCCTTGTGAGTGATTTTCAAAACAGAAAACTCCTTGTCTTTTATTTGACCTGAACTTTCCATGTACAAACTTGAAATGTCCAACATAGTGTTGATGATAATATCTGTGCTTCGTTTATTCATACCATCCTTACTTTTCATTGTTTTTGGTTCTACAAATAAAGAGGTTATATCACTGATAAAAATGGTGAGCACAAAAGAACCTTCCAGACCCTGTTCCAGTCACAATGAAGTTGTCACGATGAAAGTGATGTCTCTACAAAGAGATTTGTGACAGCTACCCCCTGAGGCTCTCCATGAGGGCTGAAGGCCTGAAGGCGAGGAAAGGAAGAACTAACAGGAGGGTATATTCAGTGGATACCAGCCAAAGTTGATACCAGGAAAGAGAAATCAATGACTGCAGCAATATAGCTTCGGCTGAGTTTCTCACCTAATGGATTTCTCATTTAGCTAGATGGTAAATTTGATCTGGAGCAGGATTTGCTTGTTTTATTTAGATTGGGATTAAAATGAAAGCCCGAGAAAGGCCACATAGGATAAAGAGGCCGTGAGATGCCTGCAAAGGCATGAGCATTTCCTAATGGTTATAAATAGATGGTTTATTTAAATCTGTGTAAAGGGTCAACAGTCAACTTTTTCTTTCTCATTTCCTTTCCTCACTCTCTCAAGTACAGGGGTATATATGAGAAAAAGATAACAAAGCAGTCAAATCATTCCTTACAGTAAAATATGGATTTAGACCTCAGGTTTTAGAGGCTTGAAAATGAAAGTTCCTCTTTCTTTTTGCCCTTCTTCATCCTCTATGGAAAAATGTGGATGGGCTGCATATTGTGCCAGTCTTGGGGGTAACTCCCTCCACTGTGAGATAATCATTACACCAGATATTTCATACCTGGGGGACACTGCCCCACAGTACTTCTTCCCATCCTGTGGCTCTTCTACTCTTTCTACTCTTCAAGTTTTATAAGTTTTAAATTGTAAATAAGTTTTAAATTGTAAATAAGTTTTAAATTTAATTGTAAATAAGTTTTAAATTGGAACAATGGAAAGGAAAAACTTTGCCTCGCAAAGAAAATCATAACCAGGTGAGTCTGTTAAGTTGAAGTGTGCTGTTCCTCTACTGCAGTTTTAATAAAGGCCCTAACAAATCGCTCATTGCTGATAGTCATCTGGTTTACAAAGCCAATTTTGAGGTGTTAATAGACCCTAATGGGAAAATCAGTCCTCAGTTAAATAAACAAATCATTTGTTGAGGTAGAAAAGTCAATGTGGGCACAGATTACCCAATTGCTAATGTTGAGTTCCCTAAATATTGCTCAAATGAACGCTAGGAACATTATCAGAACACTGTAGCAGGAAGAATGGCCAACCACAAAACAGGAGCAGCTATAGTTGTCTGCACTGTGTTATGTTTACCTGGAAAGAGACCCATGAACTTATGAGCAAACAATGCAGAAACCCTGAACAAAGCATTCCACTAATATTTGATTTTTAAAGCCCTTTCATTGCATGACTGGTGTACTAAACAGTGTGCAACATACAACAAGTATGTATTGAATATCAATTATCATGCAACAAATGTTAAGCTCTGGGTTGTGCCCATGGGACAAAGAAAAAATCCTACCCGAAGAGTATACCTCATCTGAGGAGGCAGGAGGATGTGTCAAGGAGGCATCTTTTGTGGAAATAACATCTCCATAGTGAGGCTTGAACTGAGGAAGAGAGGACCAGAGAGTGAAAGGGTGTCACAGCAGGATGAGTGGACAATGCATCAGAAGCAAGATAAAACATGGTGCGTCAATAAAACTACAAAAGTTTGTCACACATTGAAATCAGAGTTCCAGGGACCAGCTCAGATTGTGGAATATGACCTAAGGTATGCCCTTGATAAAAAAAAAAAAATTGACTAGAATGAAATTGTGAATATATACATATGCATATGTGTGTTTTATATACAGACTTTGGAAAAAGATCATCATTATATTTTCTACTGGCCAGTGACATTCGCAAATGTGGATTTCCCCCCTCCCCCTTTGGTTTGTTTGTATATCTCCACAAACCGCATGGATTCGGCTAAAATACACAGATGTCCTGAACTTGAGCAATGTACAGGAGAGTGGGCTCATCAGGTATTAACCAACACATGTCCTCACTGTGCATGCCACAACAATGAAAACTACCTGAAATCTCCCTCCCACATACTAACCATAGCCATGCCACACACTTGGAAGCACAAAACCATCTCAGTTCTACCTCGCAGACTAGCACCGACTCCATTGGTCCAATGTATGCACGTATGTACATGTGGGTATGAATGTATATATGTGTATATGGGCACATGTTGGCAACAGCACACATGTGGAGGTCAGAGGACAACTTCAGGTTATTGGTCCTCTCCTTCCACCATGTTTGAAACAGGATCCCTCTTTTGTTTTCTTTTTATTGCTGGAAAGACCAGTTTATCTGGCCCACAAACTTCAGGATCCTTCTGGCTCCGCCTCCTTTTGCTTCAGGTGCACCAGGATTTCAAATCCTTGTGATGCTTTGTGTCAGACTGACATGATTGCTAGTGGGCAAACTTAAGTCAGCAGGCTTGGAGAGCAAGCACATTTAATCTGGAGCCATCCCAAAAGCCCATGAACACCCTTATAAGTTGTGAGATAACTTAAAAATATAAAGGGGTTGGAGGGATGGCTTAATGCTCAAGGTACTTGCGTGCAAAGCCTGAAGACTCAAGATCAATTCCCTAGTACCTACGTAAGCCAGATTCACAAAGTGACACATGCTTCTGGAGTTCATTTGCAATGTCTAGAGGCCCTGGCATGCCCATTTTCTGTCTGTCACTCTTCTGTGTATCACTCTCTGTCTCTCTGCTTGCAAATAAATAAATATAAAGTTTTTTAAGCATATAAAGAAAAATAAAGCAAAGAGAAAGATACAATGCAAATGGAATTCAATTCTGTACCATTCACATTTTGTTATTTTTTTTTTGTTTGTTTAAGAGTTTTATTTTAGTTAAATGAAATACATAGTAGTTTTAGGTCATTTGAGTCCCTCACTTCTACTATTGATGAAAGACAATAAATATTCTGAAATTGACATGAATTTCTATCTACACATGCTATGTTATAATTGATAATTGTCTCCAGGTAAAATAGATGCTTCCATTTTTCTTTATGTAAAACAATGCCAAGCATGTTTTGCAGAATCTTCTATTTAAGAATTAATACTGGAACATAAATTTATTTGTTTAATATATCACAATATTATATTAATTGATAGATTTATTCAGGGATTAAGGTATACCTAGTGTATATCAGGCACATATGCATTATGCAAACAAATCAAATTTACAAATGTTTCAGGCATCATCTACTTCCAGGTTTTCACTCTAAAATCTTTGATGCATGACATATTCTTTACATCTCTTCTTATGCACAGGCCCAATACGTAATATTTCTAAATAATTTATAATTGCTCTCTAAAGAAAGAAGTAGTTCACATTTCCACCAGGGTTATATGAGTTCCATGTTTATTGATATTTCTGTGCAACACTTGTTATTATGAGATGTTTTGTTTGTTGGCAAAGCCAAAGATGGAAAAGTCCCATTGTTTCAATCTGCTTGAACATCATTTATTGTTGGCTATATGACAAACTTTTTCAAAACATGATGTACTAATTGCACAATAATTTTATCTTATGTTTACTCTTTTCCTAGATAAAATATTCAGACAGAAGCATATGCTCATAATAACACATACTAGGGAAGTGGGATCAGGAAACTCATTGTTCAAGATCAACCATTGATACAGTTAAAGTTAAAGTCTAGCTGAAGCCAAAGGAGTATCTGTCTCCAAAATGAATTATGAATGAAAAGATAAACAAAGGAAGGGATGAAAACATACACCAATATTTTAACAAAAAATAAAAATAAAAAGAATGAGACAGAGCCCAGAAGGAATGAACTATAACTCAGCAATATAATATCCATGACATCAAACAGAAGGTACTTCAGCTAGAGTCTTAACAACTAATGGCAATCACAAACAGTCTTGATGACCAGAACAGCTACTCATGCATGGCCTTAAATCTTCTAAGCAATGCAGTCATTTCAGAAAGTTCAGACTTGCTCAGGAGCATTGGTTTGAGTGTACAAGAGGACATCATGATGACATCTTATAACCTAAGCATGGAACATATTATATTGTCTGACTTTTGACTGTTTGAAGAGATCACAATCCCACCCAGATATATTAGGACAAAATAGATGCAAAAAAAACCCCACATTACTTGAAGACAAAATGCACATAGTCCCGATTGTCATGCTATGCTTTATGCTTGTATTCATTTTATAAATTGTCCATTTATATAGTTACTACATATTTTAGATTATTATCACTCTATGATGGAAATTCATGTATTTTTTTCAACCTCCTTTGAGGATGATATATAGTGCAAGCACCTTTTGCTTGTAACATACACTTGTGGTATCTTTAGTAGTATTAAATCTCAAAAAGCAATAATGTGTATAGATCTCTCTTCCAAATATTTCCATGTTCAAAATTCTTAGACTTAGTATTACTTGTTTCTGGATTTGAGTTTAATAATTTAAGTATTACACTGCCAATTTATATTTTGCTCTTTTGCCTTTTTATTCTCTCTCCTTTCTCACTGTATGTATCTTCATACATTAGCTTATATAAATATGATATATATATATATATATATATATATATATATATATGGTCATGTACTTGTATATAATGGTATATGATCTGCATGCATATGTGTATGTTGTATTATAATATAGACACACACATGTGCATGCACAAACACACATATATAATGCTAATACTCTTTTTTAACATAACTTTTGCAATCTTGTAGTTAAAATATTTTAATCTTCAATATCCAAAATGATATTTACTGTTATTAGTTATTATTCACATTATTAAAATGAACTTGTTATCATATATTGAAAAAAACATCTTTTAGGAATAATATGGCATTAAATATCTGCATTGATTATAAAGTGCTGGAATTAAAGTATGCATTTTTTTTTCATTTAAAAGAATAGTTCAGGTCTGAAAAGATGGCCCAGCAGCTAAAAGCACTTGGTTGCAAAGCCTGACAGCCTGGGTTCCATCCCCCAGAATCTCAGTACCTACATAAAGCCACCCAACAAAGTGGCACATGAGTCTAACTTGGCCATACAATCTGTCTCTCCCTCTCTCAAAAAAAAAAAGATAGTAAAAAAGACCAGTTCAATTAAGTTTTATAGGTTATTTTCTCCCAGATTATTCTGAGTCTTTGCTAAATTATCCAGAAGAAGTATCTAATCTTGAGTAATACTGTTGTATTTTTATTATCATTTTAACTTTTTTGCTATTATTGCTAATACCAAAGCTATTCATCTCTGTATATTGATTTAACCAAGGTCTATCATTTCTAAGAATTTCTGTTGCTATCTTGGGATGTCATACAGGCAATCAGTTATCTGTGAATGCTGGTAATTTTGCCTACCTTAAAATAGAGTCTCTTTTGGCATGGATCATTAAGAGATACTGTTTCCATTGCATATGGTCTTTTTATATACATCATAACAGTACTAAAGACACTTATTTTCTTAGATTTGTGTATTATTTGCTTGCCGTCTGTATATTTTTGTAGTGACAGTTTAGAATCAGTGATATTAAAGGACTTTATTTTGGTTTTACATTATACTTCTTCTGAAATTTATCTATGAAGTCTTGGTTAATCTATTTCAATTAAAAGCCTGCATTTGGTTAAGGGAACTTTTTTCTTTCTCTGTTTTTCCAAATGCCTTTTTACATGACTGAATGTTGAACTACTTCAAATTTATTTAATCAGTTACCATAATTGTATGCTCTTTCCTTTTTCACTCTACAAAAATAGATAAGTTATATTAATAATGTCTGTCGTAGCATTAATGAGGTAAATACTCCTTAATAAGTTTATAAATTATATGAAATTTATTGTGGTATATTTTATGCCAAAATTTATTACATTTTTGTCTTTAATACTTTTTTACATCCTTATAAGTCAAACCAGCCTAAAATTTTCCTTTTTATGTATTTTAGAGTCTGTGCTGTTATCATATGAATATTATCACAATAGATGTGGAGTTATTTTTATAGTAATATGCATTATTAAACTAATAGTAAGAGTAATAGGCACCCTTACATATTTTTATGTGTCAGACATAATTCTAATTCTTTTTATTTATTGATTAATGGAATCCTTATGAAATGCCTGTGCAGATTTTATCATAGGTAGTGAGTAGGAAAGCCTTTCAGCAAGTCTCAAAATACCTAACAGAAGAGGGGTGAAAGAATGTAAAATCAGGAGCATAGGAAGGAGAACTATGGAATACTATCTTCTGGATGCAACATGGCCTTTACACACATACATTCACAGAAACTGCAGTTATATGCACAAGACAGAGCTTTTCAGTATGTCACCATTGACGATATGAGACACCCCACATCTTCCAGATAAGCTAATAGCAGCTAATGGTTGCTGGGAAAGGGAAGTATGGTCATCAGTGGAATAAGCACTGGCAACTTATGCATTACACACTAAATACTCTCACCCAGGATAACATAAACAACCTTATTTTATCACAATATCAAGAGACAAAAAAAAACACATGAAAGTAAGATGGGGGTTAGTGGGAAAGAAAAGTTGTTAATGGGAGTGGGGATAAGAGAGTTTGACTAGCAGAAATATGATTAAAATTTATTCTACACATGTATTAGATTTTAAGTACAAAATTTAAAAGTAGATATGAATTCAGTACTCCAAATCCAAGCAGTCTTCCTACAGAATTTGTAAATGAAAACATATTCAGTGGCTCTAGACTTTGGTCTTCTATTTTTTGTAGATATTTAGAATCCATTTGAATTCCTGGATGTCCATTTCACTGTCCCCTACTGGAAACCTTCTGCTATCCAGAATCATGGTCTTTCCTTTGATGTAAGGCAAAGAAAACATTTGTTTAGATTGTCTATGTTGGCCAGTCAACATGTTTTCTACTTTCAGTACCATTTTGTTGTTGTTAATTAAGTCCAAGACAAGACAGTGTTCAAAAGCTTAACCCACCTTCCATATTGTTGTTGTACATAATTATAATGAACAAAACAAGAAAATAATTTTGCAAAATGTGAAGTACTGATAGATCAGAAGAAAATTTCTGTTGCATTTATTTAGTGAATAATAATCCCAAGGACTGATTTTTTAAAATGTTTTTATCCATTATTTGTTTACTAGTAAAAAAAGAATAGGCACATCAGGGCCTCCTGCCACAACACACAAACTCCAGACACATGTGTCACTTTGTCCATTTTGCTTTATATGGGAACTAGGGAAACTAATCCAGGGGATCAGGGTTTGAAAGCTAGTGCCTGTAACCGATGAGATATCTCTCTAGCCCACTGAATATTTTTATATATCACTTAGTTAATAGATTATTTTCAATTCAGCAAAAACATAGGCTCATGGAAAAGTAATAGATGCTAAACAACAATGAAAAAAAAAGAAAGAGAAAAGCTGCACTAAAAAAGAAATGAAATAGGGCTGGAGAGATGGCTTAGCAGTTAAATGCTTGCCTGTGAAGCCTAATGACCCCAGTTCAAGGCTCCATTCCCCAGGACCCACGTTAGCCAGATGCACAAGGGGGCGCATGCATCTGGAGTTTGCAGTGGCTGGAGGCCCTGGCGCGCCCATTCTCTCTCTCTCTCTCTCTCTCTCTCTCTCTCTGTTGCTCTCAACTAAATAAATAAAAATGAACAACAAAACAAATTTTAAAAAAATAAATAAAAATAAAAAAAGAAATGAAATAAATTTATTTACTCTTACCTTTTAAAGTCTACCCAATCAATATCCCTGAGTGTTGGTATTGATAATTTAGGATCCACAATATGATATTGGTTTAGTGAACCAAGAAAATTCTATATCCATTCTTTAACATAATTTGGCAACATAGAGCTAAAGTCTCCACATCTGTCCAAACCCAAACAAAACGTATTTCAATGTAGCTGAGTTGAAATACAGTTTCAAACTGCTTCTCTCTAAATATATCATCAACCACAAGGAGGTATATGTTTTCCTTTAGCTTGACACACTTAAATTGTTCTATTCTGTAATTCTCTCTAGTTTCAGCTCCAAGGACCATTCAACAAACCTCCATACCCTATTATTCTTACTTTTTTTTTGTTTGTTTTTAAAAATATTTTTATTTTATTTATTTATTTTTTAATTTAATTTATTAGTTTTCTTTTCAGTAAATACAGGCAGTTTGGTACCATTATTTAGGCTCATCTGTGATCTACCCCCTCTCATTAGACCCTCCACAATGCACGACCCATTTTCTTACTTTTTTTTTATTTATCAGTGATGGGGTTTAAATCCAAGGACTGATACATGCTGACAAATGTTCCACCACTGAGACACATATGAATACTTTGAGAAAAACTAATGACCATGTTGTTCATTTCTATTATTTCCCAAAGTAATTTTATTGTCTCTCTTAGGAATCAAAAAGTATCATATTTCTAGGGCCAGATGTTTCAGTATCCCTATAGTTAATTTTATTCTATGAATAATCCATGGGAAAAAAGCTTTCATGTTTATTACAAGTCAATACCATCATTTCATTTTATTTTTCTCAGCAAAGAAATGGACTTTTACTGAACCTTAAAAAAAAAAAGCCATGTGTCATGCATGAAATGAACACTGCATTAAAGCTCACATTGTGAAGGGGGAATGGTGACTGCCAATTAATAGTTTCAGTCCCCCATTACTTCACGACTTTTCCTCTTATTCTATTTGACACTGACCCTCTTGAGCTTATCCCTTTGGTTTCTATCAACTGAGGACTCAACATAACTCTCGGTCTCACTGACGTACATATATATGTACATCCACGAACATTCTCTCCTCTCCAGTGCCTCCTAAGACCTTGGCTCTCTATTCCTGTCTTCCAACAGAACAATTTTTATTCTCTCTGATTCTAGGATTTAATGGACAGAAAATCCTCCTTTAGGAGAGATTATAACTGACACAAGTAATACTATTCCCAGATCTTGTCAAATAGCAACAATGCTTTCCTACCTACAACTTGTAAAGTTTTACTAATAGGAAACATAAATAAGCATGTAGTTCAATGTGTACCATGGACGTTTAATCTCTCATCAGGCAGAAACAGCCTCCTTTCCTCAAATAACAGGGAAGTCAAATTATATTTATGTTTTATAAAAAATATCCTTCAAAGTAACCTACCAGGCAGGGTTTCATTGCAGTTTATGTCTGCTTTCTCCTTCAAATGTGACAAGTTTCACAATTAAAGCCATTTGAAAATTCATCAATACTCCTCAACACAGTAAAAACACAGAATTCCATGGCAAGATGGCTCTCCCTTTAAATACTCTCAAAGCCAGCAGCAGTTACATACCAGGGAAGTTCTGGTCTCCATGGAGACAACTGTGGAATTTAGAAAAGCCAATGAAACCTTTAGTTTTTCTTTCACACAACACATAATCATTATCTTATTTGGTTTTATAACAGCCCTTTGATGTGAGGAACAGGTTAAGGAAATTCAGCAATAAAGTGTATTCCTTAAGTTTATATAATCAGTAGAACACAGAGCAGAATTTCAACCCAAGTTTTCCATTTGTGATTTTTGTTTTTATAGTGCTGACTACACTATAGTTCATTTTTAGGTTAAACTCTTTTTTTGTTTTGTTCATATTTTTACATTTCACTCAATTTATCTAAGCAAAAATATAGCTACTAATAATTCTGTGTAATATAATTTTTATCTAATATTTGCTAAAACATTTTAGTTAAAAATATTGTTATGTCAAAACTGGTAACTATTTTGCTAAAGTAGCATTTCCTCTGACCATAAAATATACCAAAATTGTGGGAAATAATTTTCTAAATCCACTATTACTCTTGTAATTCAGTAAAGTGAATAATTTAATATACAAAATCCTTCAATTAAATAGTTTAATGTCAATTTATTATAAATTCTTTATTATTAATATTAATGAAAACATCATTATGAAACATATAGAAACTAATAAGCCAACAAAAGGCAAACTGAAATGCAAAGCAATTCTACACATCAGATACAAAACAGGACCTGACTTTTTGTGGGATACTTTTACACATAGCAAAGAATTACCAAAGCCTTTATACAAGTTTAAAATGTCAAAGTGCTTTGAAGCATTCAGGAAAATTGATTAAACAAACATATAGAAAAGGCAATAAAATAAAGAGGAAAATTTTTGCTGTTTATGTCTTTTTACTGTAATATCGTTACATTGTAACTTACAGACAGAATAGCAAAATTAGATTTACTACCAAATTATAAGGACTGAATTTTGCAACTGATGTCACATAAAACCAGTTTTCTAAGATTATCAGTTAATAGAAGGAAATTTTAACAAATGCTTTTTCCATCATGCTGACAAATTTTCAAAGAGTGACAACAGAAAAAAAAAAGTAGTACACATTTATTATAAACATGTAGGTAGGCAGTGATATACCTGTAGAAATACAGGAAGTATCACCTACCCCAAAATACGGGCTTGTCATCAACTCTGAAAAAGCACTGCTGAGAATGCTTCTGGGTCATAATTCCTATAGATTTTCAGCTCAAATACAAATATCCTTCAATGTAACTATTTAGTTATTATTAGTCAATTTTACTTAGGACTTGGGTTATTTCATTAGACACCATCCAAGTAAGCACTCGCAATGAGGAAAGGTGCTGTATTGAAAAACAAGACATTGAACATTATGTGATAGTCTTACTGTTGATTACAGAGTGCATAGTTCATCAAAGCAAAAGTCGCTCTACTCAGGTAAATCAAGAAAAACAAGAAAGTCTTGTGTTCCCAAGGATTTGACTTTTATTTTGGAAAATTTAAACTTGTGCCTTTGAAAACAGTAATTTGGAGATTCTATATGATAACTACAAGTTACATGAGTTATGCACAGATAGAAGTATGTTATAAAAACTATATGATAACTACAAGTTACATGAGTTATGCACAGATAGAAGTATGTTATAAAAACTTAATGGCTGTGGGGCCAGGGTAAGGCTCAAAAGTAAGGCATCTCTCTCACATGCATAAGGGCTTTGGTTCAATGTCTATTACTGACAAAAATAATATGACAAAACTTATATCTATCTAGAGTACACCATTGAAAAATAAGGAGGTTATCTGATGTATATCCTCTTGATTTAATGTTGCTATTTATTATGTTCTGAAAAACTACATAAATCAAGAAAAATATAGATAATTTATATGTATTTATAAACAGCAAATAAAGAGAACAAAGTAGGGATTCCTTATTCTAAAAGCTTCAAAGAAGACCTACTTCAGTAATGCTAATTAATAAATAGTTCCAGCTATACTCTGATTCCTAATGTTATTATTTATGAAATACTTTGATAACCCAAGTGCTATCTACAGTTTAAGCCTGAAACTAGTAGTATGTCATTTCTACATAGAATCTTCCCTAAGTGTTCTTTCTGGTAGGAAAAATCTCCCCTTTAATACTTACCACTATTTAAACGCTATTTTTAAGAACAAAACAAAGAAAAATTCTCCAGTTGGCTTTTTAATTTTACTAAATCATGAAAGAATTAATTGAAAAACACGAAAAATAATCATGGTATTTTATAATGTTCCAAATTTAAATTACTTAGGAAAACATCTTAATGTACCTATCTGTGTTGGTTCTTCAATTAATTTCTTACTGGGTGATTAAGACCATGCAGACTGTAAAAACTAACAATGTATTTTGGAGGTAAATAATGGCTCTGTAGGAGAGACTTAGGGAATGTGAGGAGTTCTATTCCTCTCAGCATTGTCATCTGCTAAGATAAGCTAAGGCCATGATAACCAAGTGACCCTTCTCTTTTTAAAAGCCTGGAGGACTGATTTTCCTCTGACACTCTCCTGTCTTGAAATTTGTCTCTGGTTCTCCATATCCTCCATGATCCAGAAGACAGGTATTTTACCAGAGGCTAGAAGTTCAAGTGTCCCATCATCTCCTGTGGCCTTCTGACTTGGGAGAAGGAACCAAAATATTTGTTATCTTTTTAACTCCAAAGTTTCTGATTGACTCTGGCTTCTATATATGGTTATTAATCACTCAGAGAGAGTGTACATCTCTGAGTAGCAAATATAGTTTAAGTTTAAAAGGTGTAGAAAATATCTGGTTAGCAAAGCAGACCAGGATAGAGAATGACAGAATAGTTTGAAATCATTTTGCTTAATATTTAAGTTCAGTTGTCAGGTGACAGTATAAGCTATATCTGGAACATAGAAAGCATACACATTCTATCTTGCAAGTGTCTGTGAGTTATAAGAATAGGCAGAACATTTCAGTAGCCCTGAAGACAATATTTTACCACTTATCTTATCAATAACTTTAAGCCATTTGATTTAACCTAGAAATTGTATGTCAGGAAAAGACAAGACAATATAAAACTTGGCATCTGTATTTGAAAACAACTTTGGCTAGTCTGTATATGCAGGTACTCATTACCACAATAACAAGAAGCAGAACATCAGAATTTAAGATAGCATTTTTCTAGAGCAGGAAACATGTCTGACGCATCAATATGTATATAAGCAATGAACTTGAGATACTGGAAATGACCCAATTGCCTAAGTAAAACCTGGATAGTAACTGATTATACATAGCTTAAGAATAAAGTCAAACCTGGTCATTGTTGAGGTAAGCTAGCCTGATTTTAAACATACATTACAGACTTCTTGACAGACACAAAGTAACTTCTTAAACAAGTATCTTTAACCATTGAACAATTTTATAGCTTAACATCAAGAAATATTTACTAATATTAGAATATGTAAAGCTTAGAGAAACTATATTAACATTGTTTGTATACAGTGGGTTTCCTTAAGAGCTTCCTAAGAACAAAATCACAATAAATCACTTTTATAAGACTTAGATTATAACCTCAGTCATGATCACCCAGCAAAACCAGCATGAACAAGGCAAGACCATTTTAAAATTACAGGGGATGAGCAATGCATTTTTAATCTCAGCACTTGGGAGGCAAAAGTATAGTTGCTCTGAGTTTGAGGCTAGCCTGGGACTACAAAGTGTGTTCAAGTACAGCATGGGATACAGTGAGAATGCCCCACCTCAAAAAGAAGGTAAATAAATAAAAATTATCCAGCAGCGGCATTTTCAGCAGCAGCAGCAGGGGTGCCCATCTGCAGAGCCATAGTTGCCAGGCTCGGTTTGCCCCTTAGGAAAAGCCAGTGCCCAGCTCCAGAAAACAGAACAGCAGTCCAGCAACCCAGCCAGCCTACTTGACTGAGACCAAAATCATCCATAACGGTAACTGGGATTCCATCAGGGAAGGGTCTCACTTAGTCACAAGCTGACTTGGAACCCTCAACAGACCAGAAATCTTAACCTCTTTGTTGATAGAAGATCTGGTTGTTATAGCACCTACTCTTGAATAAATACTCGGTGCTGTTGTTGATTGAATGTGTACAATGTTTAGTTAAATTTTGGAATCTACCTGTATTTTGTTCCACTCAGCCTACTTGAATACTCCCATAGCAGGCAAACTCAACCCCTAGGAACACATTTCTAGATACTCTGAGAGTATTAAGAGCCACACCAGCATCTTAATCTCCTACAATGAAGAAATATAACATCAGATCAATTGATACAGCTAAGAATACCCAGCTAACTAGAAAACCCAAGCATTAACTTAATCCAAGATGCAAAAATATATACATTATAACACAAGAAACACCAAAAATCAAGACAATATAAATCCTCCAAAAAGTATTAATGCAACAGAGATGACCTCCAGTGAAAACGAAATGGAGGAAATGCCTGAGAAAGATTTCAAAAGAATGATGGCAAATATGTTCAAAGAAGTCAAAGAACAAATCAAAGAGGAACAAATCAAAGAGGAAATCAAAGGACTCAAAGAAGATGCAGGACATCAATTTCATGAAATAAAGAAGGCAATACAAGACATAAATAAGGAAGTAGAAATAATAAAGAATAACCAGTCAGAATTACTAACAATGAAGAACACAGTTAATGAAATAAAAATACTCTGTAGAAAATCTCACCAGTAGAATGGATGAAGGAGAGGACAGAATATTTAAGCTAGAATACCAGGTGGCAGATCTAATACAGTCCAACAAAGAGAAATAAAAACTAATAGAAAAGTATGAATGGGAATTTCAAGATACTGGGGACACTATGAAAAGATCAAACATAAGAATTCAGGGCATAGTAGAAGAAGAATTCCACTCCAAAGGCATGGTAGGCGTCTTCAACAAAATCATAGAAGAAAACTTCCCCCAAATTGGGAAAGAGGTGCCAAGGCAGATATAGGAAGCCTTTAGAACACCAGCCAGACAAAACCTGGAAAGAAACTCTCCTTGCCATATTATAACCAAACTACCAAACACACAATCCAAAGAAAAAATATTGAAAGCAGTCAGAGAGAAAAATCAAGTTACTGACAAAGGCAAGCCCATCAAGATTACAGCAGATTACTCAACACAAACTTTAAAAGCCAGAAGGCTTGGAGTGAGGTATTCCAAATTTTGAAAGATAACAACTGTCAACCAAGGTTATTTATCCTGCAAAGCTATCTATTCAAATAGATGGAGAAATAAGGATATTCTATAACAAAAGCAGGCTAAAGGAGTATTTGAAGACGAAACCAGCTCTACAGAAAATACTTGAAAGACTCCTCCATGCTGAAGAGAAGGAAAAACACACATATAAGGAACCTGGAAAAATCAAGCAATACTCAAATACTAATTAACAAAAGAGAGCAAAGGTAGAACCAAAACCACAAAAATAATGGCAAACATAAATACACACCTCTCAATAATATCAGTTAATATCAATGGCCTCAATGCCCAACGAAAAGACATAGGTTTGCAGACTGGGTTAAAAAGCAGGATCCTACAATTTGTTGTCTCCAAGAAACTCACCTTTCTACCAAAAATGGACATTATCTTAGGGTGAAAGGTTGGAAGATGGTGTTTCAAGCAAATGGGCCTAGAAAACAAGCAGGGGCTGCTATCCTAATATCTTACAATGTAGAATTCAGTCCAACGTTAGTCAAGAAAGATAAGGAAGTTCACTTTATATTGATTAAGGGCACACTCCAACAGGAGGACATATATGCATCTAACATGGGGGCCCCAAAATTCATCAAACAAACACTATTAGAACTAAGGTCACAGATAACACCAAACACAATAGTAGTGGGTGACTTCAACACCCAACTCTCATCAATTGACAGGTCATCCTAGGAAAAAATAAACAGAGAGGCATCTGGACTAAATGAGGCCATAGAAGGAATGGACCTAACAGATATATACAGGACATTTCATCCAAATGCTGCAGAATATACATTCTTTTCAGCAGCACATGGAACATTCTCTAAAAATAGACCAGATATTATGACACAAAGAAAATCTTAACAAGTACAGGAAAATTGAAATAATTCCTTGCATTCTATCTGACCACAATGGAATCAAACTACAAATCAATAGCACAACATAACAAATGTCTGGGACACAATTAAGGCAGTTCTAAGACGTAAATTTATAGCTTTAAGTGCCTATATTAAGAAATTAGAAAGGTCACAAGTAAACAACCTAATGTTTCACCTTAAAAACTTGGAAAAAGAAGAACAAAGCAAACCAAAAATCAGTAGACAGGAAGAAATAATAAAAATTAGGGCAGAAATTAATGAAATAGAAACAAACAAAAAACAATCCAAAGAATTAATAAAAGAGTTGGTTCTTTGAAAGGATAAACAAGATTGATAAACCCTTAGCAAATCTGACAAAAAGAAAAAGAGAAGAGACACAAATTAATAAAATCAGAGATGAACAAGGTAACATCACAACAGATTCCAGAGAAATTCAAAAAAATCATAAGGACATACTATATAAGTATACACTCCACAAAGTATGAAAATCTTAAAGAAATAGATGAGTTCCTTGATTTATATGATCTACCTAAATTAAATCAAGATGAGATTAATCACTTAAATAGACCTATAACAAACATGGAGAGCTGAACAATTATCAAAAATCTCCCAACTAAAAAAAGCCCAGGCCCAGATGGATTCACTGCTGAATTTTACCAGACCTTCAAGGAAGAGCTAACACCATTGCTTCTTAAGCTTTTCCAGGAAATAGAAAAAGAAGGAATTCTACCAAACTCCTTCTTTGAAGCCAGCATCACCCTGAAACCAAAACCAGACAAAGATAGAACAAAAAAAGAAAATTACAGACCAATCTCCCTCATGAACATAGATGCAAAAATTCTCAAAAAAATATTGGCAAACAGAATACAAGAATATATCAGAAAGATCATTCACCCTGACCAAGTAGGCTTTATCCCAGAGATGCAGGGATGGTTCAACATATGCAAATCTATAAATGTAATACATTACATAAACGGGTTGAAGGACAAAAATCACATGATCATCTCATTAGACGCAGAAAAAGCATTTGACAAAATCCAACATCCCTTCATGATAAAAGTCCTACAGAGACTGGGAATAGAAGGAACATATCTCAATATAATAAAAGCTATTTATTTATTTATAAACAGAGAGGGAGGGAAGGGGGTTGAGAGAGAGAAAAAAAACATATGCACCAGAGCCACTGCAAACAGACTCCACTTTGTATAGCTGGCTTTATGTGGACACTGGAACAACAAACCCAAGCCATGAGGCTTTGCTAGCAAGCACCTTTATCCCTTGAGCCATCTCTCTAGCCCTCTTCTTCCTATTTTTTTTTAATTTATTTATTTGAGAGCGACAAACACAGAGAGAAAGACAGATAGAGGGAGAGAGAGAGAATGGGCGCGCCAGGGCCTCCAGCCTCCAGACTCGTGAACTCCAGACGCGTGCGCCCCCTTGTGCATCTGGCTAACGTGGGACCTGGGGAACCGAGCCTTGAACCGGGGTCCTTAGGCTTCACAGGCAAGCGCTTAACCGCTAAGCCATCTCTCCAGCCCAAACCTTACAATTTTTAAAGCACATCAGAACTGAGATATGTTTATAAAATATTTTCTTATATGCACATATATTTTTTTCTTTATGAGGAGATTTAGCACTTTTCAAAGTTAAATAAGATATCCATCCAATCTGTAAGTCAGTTTCTGAAATTAATTCAGCTATATCCAAGTTACTCAAAGAATAGAGGAACTGGACCAAACTGCCATGATCTAGTGAAAAAAAAAAAAGAGAGAGAGAGAGACAAGTCTCATGGAAATGAAAGGGAATGGGCATGCCAGGGCCATTTGCCACTGCAATCTCCAAATGCATGCCCCACTATGTGTATCTGGCTTTGAAAACAAGAACTTTTAACTGCTGAGCCAAAAAATATATATTTTCAATCTCCTCAAAATCAATTTTATAGCACTATAGTGAATTCCAAACATACACTAAATTTCATGGCACAGTCTGTAACTACTCAACTCTTAATCAAGACTATAGTTTTGCCTGCAACACTTTGGTAAACTTGCTCAGTAATGACATAAGTTAAATCTAAAGTATTAAGAGTGATTGTTAGAGAAATTGAGGAATTACACCTTAAATCACAGCATAACTTTGTTTAGAATTTTCTTTTACTGTTCACCTTGAAGTAGTTTTCAAGTGTGTAAGAGATATATACTGTTCAGTGTCTCCAAATGTGTTTCTATTCACCTTATAAAAGAGAAAGAGAGAATAAAAAAATCTCTGTCAGATTTTTGGGGGGGAAGAATTTTAAACCTTACAAGAGAATTAAATACTAATGACCCAATTTTAACCTTAAGGTTTAGTTGAAAAGTTGACAAATAGAGGGACTTAGCTAACTTGGTTGAATACTCTAATTGAATACTCTATGGTCTTTCACAACCATTATCATGACCAGATGAATATCAGTGAGTTAAAGTTTTAAGTTTACAACCTGAATACCATAGCAACCTGCTACCATCCAGAACCATAGTTTATTAGGCTGATGTGTGGTCTAGGGTAATAGTGATTTTATATCTCAATAAATCTGTAATCTAATCAAGTACTTTAAGACTTAGTTAATCAATTTTGTCTCTAACCTTCTGGTTAAGCTTACGCATACCTTCAGCCACAAACTTTACTCATACCTTCATCTACATACTTTTACCTTACATTCTATATAACCACTCTGTAATGATCTTTTCATCAAACATTTAAGATCCAGCATTTAAAGTTTCCTCTCCAGTTTATCTTCTTTAGACAGCTCATCTCATAACTACCAACAAAACATTCATTGTCGTTACAATAAGACTTTTAATATGACCATTTAAGGTTTTTTTTTTCTCCTCCAAAATTCTTTTAAAATTACATTTCTATAACAGTAGACCAGACTTAACTTATACTATTTACCCAGAATATACATATAGATTTTTATCATTTTGTTAATTTTGGAACTTCTTTTCTTATAACTTCCCTGAAACACATTTTTTTAAAAAAATATGGAAGCAGGCAGATTCAAACATTATTAGAAATTTTCCTACAAACTCAGTATAGAGTCCCTCTAAATCTAAACATAAATCTTGAGGCTGTTGCCTATTAGTATGGAAGCATAGAAAAATAAAGTAATCTTACAAAAAAGTTACAAATTTCTTATAAGAAGTCCCCATCTTTTCACAGCAACTTGGGAATCACCTATCGTATGCTGGGGTCAGGATACTGAGATTCCCTGTGCTTCAATCCCCCTGGCTCTGCAAGGCAGGGAAGCTAAGAAAGAGCCATCAGGGATTCTCCTGGGGCAGCATAAACCCTAGAGAGATCTGTGTCTTGTCTCTCTGTCCAACAATGCAATTTGTGTGTTAGGCTCCCCTCTTTCTCCCAGGGCCACCTGGCCATATATAGATAAAGCCCTTCACAGGAAAGTCTAAGTGACACATTACAGGTACATCTGCCTGGACTGTCCCCAAACTATATTATTCCTGATCTACTCCTTGCCCCTGCGGGACACAGTAGGACAGCACATCTACCCCCACCTTTTTTCCTTCCTAAATTCTGGGGAGACTCCAAACAACCATTTCCCCTTCACATATTCTTTCACTCATTCAGAAGCTATGCATTTCCATTTTAAATTCCTATTCTACTTACAACTGTGGAGACCAAATCCAAACCTTGAAATTACTTTGAGTACAATTTCAGACCTCATCTTGAGGATTTTTTCTAAACCTAAATTTAACTAATCTGAATTCCAATTTACAATTTTCATTTTCCAATTTCCCTAGGGGTGGTCAGGGTGTCCAGATCACCCAAGGACCACCCATTTGTCAATTGGGAGGTCATCCCACATCAAAGGATGGCGAGTATAATTCATAGAACTTCCTCTAAGAAAAGGAATCTCATGTGGTACCTAAGTCAGAAGCCTGCTGTTGGAAAAAGAAAAAAAAAAAATAGTACGGACATATTGCAATGGGCTAGATGTGCTAGATATGTGGTGTGTCTGTCTCATGGTTGAGTTTTTTTTTTTAAATTCTGCAGCTGGTTACCTAGGAGGATTCAAAAATGTTAAGCACAAAAGGACAAAGCAAACACTAAACAGAAAGAAAAGGAAATGTGGCCAAACAGACCTGCAACAGACAGACCAGGGTCAGGGCCATGTCTCACCACTGCCTTGGATTATGGAAGTAGTGCTACATCCAGCCTTTCACTGACTCCCCCTTACCTCCAGAGGTTTTCAGGCCAGATGACTCTCCACTCATGGTGTTGATGTCCTCTGACTACTGCTCCTTCCTGCTGGGGTCTGAAGAATGTCTATGGGGCTGAGGAATGTCTCTCAGCGGCTTCCCCTGCCCCCAGGGTCTCCAACCTGTAGTTGGACTATATGTCCCAAGAAATCAAGACTCTGTGAGACCAGACTCAGGGGTCTTTTTTGGAAGAGACATAATATCTCGCTGGGGCCTCCAAATGTAGCAAGTCCCAGACCAGAAGTGAGCAGAAGACCACCCGAATAAAAATTTTAAAGAGTCACTATTAAGCCAGCTTATGTCTGTCCCTTCACAGCATGGAGGATAGCAGCCTTGTCCGGCTATTACAGTGAATTTTAAAGGCAAAAATGACTTTTTTTTTTTTTTCCCAATGACCTGCCCCTTAGTCTTCAGTCATCACTCCCACCCCGACTATCTTTTGCAATAGCAGGCAAGCAGGATTTACAAAAGCATAACTTGGGCAGAGGGGGATTGAACACCAGATGAAGCTATATGCTGTACCAAGCCACCTTGACCTCAGGGCAAGACTAACCTCAGATGTCTTTACTGGAATCGTGCCCTCAGGCTTGTAGTTACTGCTCTGTGTTAGTCTTTACTCTCTCAAGGCTCCTTGAGTGGCCTAACTTATGGCTTTCCTTAGGTCTGATAACCAGAGGTTGTTTCAACTTGATCTCTCAAATAAATAAACAAACCAAACAAAAGTGTTGCAAAACTAAAAATAAATCATTATAAAACATATTTAAGGGCTGGAGAGATGGCTTAGCGGTTAAGCGCTTGCCTGTGAAGCCTAAGGACCCCGGTTCGAGGCTCGGTTCCCCAGGTCCCACGTTAGCCAGATGCACAAAGGGACGCACGCGTCTGGAGTTCGTTTGCAGAGGCTGGAAGCCCTGGCACGCCCATTCTCTGTCTCTCCCTCTATCTGTCTTTCTCTCTGTGTCTGTCGCTCTCAAATAAATAAATAAAATTAAAAAAAATATTTAAGATTTAACAAAATTTACTCACTAGAGATATTAAAGAGAGTCATATCATGAAAAGTGACAGACAATATAGCAAATAAAAGTTGTGTTTACTCTTCTGAATTTCCATGCGTTGTTACCGTGCCACCAAGTTAGAAACTGGGATGAAGTTTTAGGTAAAGTAGATAAATAAGAAGAGAATGAGAAAGGGGGGTAGGGGAGACAGAGTATCTCAGTCAACCCCATATTGCTGAGATGAACTTCCAAACCAGGCACAGTTATGAAGAAAGGAATTTATTGAAGGATATAGACGGGGGGAGGATCCATAATGTCAGAAGAAGCTGGACCACTTCCACAGGACCATGCAGAGACAGAAAAGCAACAACCAGCAAGTATCACAAGCAAGCACTCAGTAACTCCAGACAAAGCTCCAGCACTTTGTTTATCTTGGCTGGAAGTTCCACATCCACCTCACACTTTCAGGCTCAGGGACACCTCCTCCAGCCAGGCAGCTGGAGATCTAAATAGCAAATTTTAATAATATTCTGAATCTATTTGAGGACATCCATTCAAACTACCGCAAGGAGGATTGAATCTCACTAACCTTATTTCTTTTTTTTTTTTTTTCTATTACTGAGATTTTCAGCACTGTTTTCATCCAATAGCAAGGCTGAAGAAAATGAAACAATCAGCCATAGCATTTTTTGCTGCCTCATTCTCATTCTCACATCCTCACTATTGACCAATAAGTCTTTCTTTGCTCTGTGTTTTCTTTTTCCAGATAAGGTATTAGTAAGAGGGGAAAGCCATGGATCTGAAGAGGTTTACTTGGTCAGGTTGTTGAACTGAGAAAGCAAAGGCAAAATTAAGTGGTAACAGATTACAACCGGGAATTGTTTGAGACGCGTTCAGGTAAGTGTTGACAGGAATGGGATTAGGAGAGAGAATGGGTATGCCAGGGCCTCCAGCCACTGCAAACAAATTCCACATGCATGTGCCACCTTGCGCATCTGGCTTACGGGGGTCCTGGAGAGTTTAACTGTGATCCTTTGTCTTTGCAGGTAAATGCCCTAACTGCTAAGCCATCTCTCTAGCCCTCACTTATGTCTTTATATATTAATATATAATGATGAGTAGAAGAAAACTCATACAGGTGAAAAAAATCATTGGAATTTGGACAGAGAACACCTGGATTTTTCTTAAACAGAGTTGATATTTCTGAAAAGTAGTTCACATGTTAATTGTGTTAGAATTCTGGATTCACAAATGCTGAGAGGTTTTGACTCAGAGCTAAGGGGATGTTTTCTCTGCCCAGGTCTTCACAAGTCTCCCTGTATTTCTAGCATGCCTCACCTTCCCCCTCCAAGATTTCCTTCCCGGAATCCTAAGGGCTGATAAAGCTGAGGATCCCTCTTCTTCCATGCTCAGCAGGGATGCAGACCCTATTTACCCTGAGTGAAACATAGCTTCTCTGGTTTACAGAACTGGAAGATGAGAGGATCTTCTTTTGCTGGTAACATGGCAGGCAGTTACTCAGGACATCAAACCACACAGACAATGCATTCCTGAGCAGTTTGGACTTTTGATAGTTTACTGTTCTCATGGTTGCACAATATTGAGCAAGTTTTTGTTTTGTTGTTTTGTTTGTTTGTTTGTTTGTTTGTTTTTTCTAGGTAAGGTCTCATTTTAGCTCAGGCTGACCTGGAATTCACTATGTAGGTTCAGGGTGGCCTCAAACTCATGGTGATCCTCCTACTTCTGCCTCCCAAGTGCTGGGATTAAAGGCATACACCACTACTCCTGGCCTTTGAGCAAGTTTTTTAAACTACATGTCCTCAGATTCTTAATTTGTAAATTGAATATAAATACCCAAAACATAAGGTCACAGTATAGAATGCTACAACATTCTTAGTTGCTCAGAAAAACAGTTGAAATTCTTATATACTGAAATTCTTATATATTCTCAGACTCTGGCTAATTTTATACCTCTGTAATCTCTTTTCTATTTGACAACGTTTAAATTATGTGCAAATAACTTAGGAAGAGTTTTTCATACTGTGTAATAAGTGATAATATTAATGCTGTAAAATACCAAAATTATATACTAAGTATTAATAATCTCTATGATATATTTTTAAATAACCTGCAAATGCGTTTATGAAACAATTTATGAGATGCATTGACCAGAGAGAACTATGACCAAAGAATAAAAAGGCCTTGAAAAATGATTTTTTAATAAATCCTAAAAAATCCTGATATAGAGAGGGGGAGAGAAAGAGAGCCCTCAGAAACATAGATGCTGAAACTAATATAGAAGAACTAAGGATGGGAGACAGATACAGTAGAAAGTTCTTCAAGATTCAGTTGTGCTACTTTGTAAAAATCGTACTCATGCTAACAACTTGAAAATATATAAAGAAGGGCTAGAGGGATGGCTTAGTGGTTTAGGCATTTGCCTGCAAAGCCAAAGGACACAGGTTTGATTTCCCAGGACCCACATTAGCCAGATGTACAAGAGGGTACACATGTCTGTAGTTTGTTTGTAGTGGCTAGAGGCCCTGGTGCACCCATTCTCTATCCCTGTTTCTCTGTCAAATAAACAAAAATTAAATATTTCAAAATTAAATATATATATATATATATATATATACATGTATATATATATATATATATAAATTTTATATATATATAAAATTTAAAAATATTATAGATAGATAGAGAGAGAGAGAGAGACAGAGAGAGAGAGAGAGACATTTACCAAATACATAAGGTACAGAGTAAATCAGGAAATAAAGCTTAAAAAATAATCCCGGGTAAAGAAATAATATTATATTTTAAATATAGACACTTTAAAAAGAGGAGCTGGAAATATGTTTAAGGTATTAAAGGCGCTGGCTTTCAAAGACTGCTGGAGTAGGTTTGGTTCTCCAGTACCCCCAGGAAGCAAGACATGAAGTAGCACATGTCTGAAAAATATTTGCAGTAGCAAGAGACCCCAAGATACACACACACAAAGAAAACAAAACAAACAAAAAGTACTGAGATTTGAAAAGGGAACTTAACTTTTAAAGTAGATCTCCCAGGAAAACACTGAGAAGTCATTATTTACCCAAGGAGGAGGAGCTGTTATAGCCCAGCAAAGTGCCAAGAACAATGGCACAGGAGGAGGGTTCTGCCTGTTTGTGGCACACAGAGCTTGTGATGAAATCCAGTGGCACCTAAAAGATGGAAAAGCAAATGTCACCTGGGTTGAACTTCACAAGTGCCTGAAAGGGTAAAGATGGAGAGTGAGTGAAACTTTAGAGATATGTTGAATTTAAATTTAGAGGATTGGTTTACAAGCACTAATGCAGCACCCACTGAGAGCTTAGTAACTCTATCTTGTTGAGTGCACCAGGATTTGGGGTAACTGTGGATGTCATGGCTTTCTCCAGTGAGACAACTACTCACAAGAATAGCATTCATTGAATATTCCTGATAAGTTTTCTGTGCAGTAAACTGGAGAAGTTTGAGAATATAGAACTGACTTTAAAACTCAACCTACCACAGAGCTGTATCATGACACCCCTGCTAGAATGATCTATGGGTGTAATTGTACAGTAATACAACTACACTGGAGACCACTTTCGGCAATTCTTATAAAACTGTGTGTGCACATGCGTACACACACACACACACACACACACACACACACACACACATGCCAAGCATTCTTTTTCTCAGTATTTGTCTAAGAAATAACTCCAACACTGAATTATAAATGATAAATGACTAGGATAGCTATGCTTCATACAATCACTTATGCATATAGATCCCTTTTGGCTTTATTTGCAAGTGCCCAAACTGGAAACTACCAAAATTCCCCTCAACTGGAAAATAAACCAGACAGCTCCATACAATGTCCTGTGGCTCCTCAATGGAAAGAAACAAGCTCCCAATTCAGCCAACAGCATGGAGAGATCTCTAGTGCATGATACTAAGCAGAAGAAAGTGAAACTACTGGACTATACTAATTCCATATTAACGATCATCCTGGGGAGACCAAAAACATGGTTTCTGATGCTGGGGGTATAGGAGAGAGGATAGTTGGTTACAAAGCAGAAGACAGAAATATCTTGTTTTTCTGTCAGCGCTATATGGTAAGACCCTATTGAAGAAGATACCACGTACCTTAGTCACAGGACACTGACAAATCAAGCTGGAATTAGGTCAAAAGGCTCCTGGCTGCTGACTCACTGTCATAGTGCTGGAACGTGCTGTGCAGGCCGCTGGGGTAGAAAAGTCGCCAGCGATGTTAACTACCTCACATGCTACACAACTGGCTAGCCAGGAAAGATCTGTCCTCTGGTACAATAGTGGGCAGTAGTGGAGTGTCAGTTATGGGATTAACCAGCTGATCTCTGAGTAAATTTGAAGTCCTCTGCATGGGAGCAGATTCATTCCTGGTCCTGAAAACCTAGTGAAAAGCCTATGGCTTAGAAAGTCCATAGACCCCAGGACAGAATTCAGTACTGATTTTTTTTTTTTTAATAACATTGTATGCCATTTCCATCAAATTGTCTTCTAAATATGTACATTTATGCTCATAAATTAGTACCACTCTTACTTTTTATCAGAGGAGATTCTTTTTGCAGAAGGCCATGACCACTGTGGAGAACCAAGACTTGTCAAGGTACTAAGCGACAGCGACAGTTGAGAGCTCGGCACTAGATGAGACATCTCTAACACACACACACACACACACACACGGGGAGAGAGAGAGAGAGAGAGAGAGAGGGAGAGAAAGAGAGGGAGAGAGAGAGCTTGGGAAGCAATGTAGAGGAGGGTGTCAGAGAAATATTGGCACTTCTCTCACTGTTGACCAGGGGATCATTTTGTTTGAGAGGATTGGGTAACTCAAAACTCATCAAAATGCTGAGAATAACAGGCAGTTGAGAGTGCCTAGTA
Organism: Jaculus jaculus; assembly: GCF_020740685.1. Lineage (NCBI taxonomy): Eukaryota > Metazoa > Chordata > Mammalia > Rodentia > Dipodidae > Jaculus > Jaculus jaculus. Next base: position 25,239,246 of record NC_059110.1, read on the forward strand.
CTAAAGGACACAGCTATCTCTCATGCTCCAAGGCTCAGGAAACATTGAAAAAAAAAAAAAAACAGAGGATGAAAAGAATGTAAGAGTCGGAGCTTGGGGAGGAGTACATTGGGATACTATCCTCTGGACATGGAGTGACCCATGCAATCATGACCTTTCAGTGGTTGTCATTTGTAATTACCTCCCCAAGCCTTGCACAATATTGAGTCCATTAACATTTTGACCTGGATGATGGAGGAGGCCTAAAAGAAAGTGACATCAAAATAGAAGAAGCTCTGGTTGGACAAAGGGGGGATTTGATGGAATGGGAGCTAAGGAGTAGTAACATGAGTAACAGGAGGGGCTTATGAACAAATTACTTTATGTTTGCATATGAACATGCTCCATAAACAAAAATTATCTATCTCAGTCTTGTGACCAAAATGATGACGACCCTACTTAGTGTCATAAAAATGAGAAATACTACACACATTTTTAAAAATTATCTATATATACAGATCAGATTAAACTAGGAGTGGGTATGAGTGATTTGTCTTGAAACATGGATGAATTGTAGTTGAGACCACATCTTCCTGTAGATTCTTCCACAGTGGGAAAGAAAGCACTACATTAAAGGACTAAACTGTCATATCTAAAGCAGAGGCTTAGTTTCTCCTTAAATCTGTTGCAGGAAATAATGTGGATGGAAAAGTGTAATCCATGCATAGAAATTACTTCCTTTTATTTACAAAAGTCTGTGGGTTCTAGGAAATAATTTCTTATTGCTTATAACATTCCACAGACACAAACTTTTGCTGAAATAAACACTTTAATTATGATGCTTCTGTCTCCTCCTAGTGTGATAATCATATCAATATTTCTTAGAAAATTCCTCTATAGAGTAAACATATCCTTTTGTTTACTTTACCTCTCAACATGAGATGTGCACCTGCATCTCTTTAAGAGATAACTCCTACCTCAGTTCATGAGGATGCAAGGAGGATGTTTACTATGGAAGAGGAGTCCCAGAAGGCAAGTTTCAGTGATTCACTTTGGGAGGGGTTGGGGATCAAATATGGCAAATCAAGAGGGAAATAGTAATGTTGTTACTAGTAGCTCAATGCTAGTCTTTCTGTGTTTCTTCAAGAGTTTGTTGTGGCTTTAATGTCACGCCTAACCAAAATATTTCCTAGCTAAGACTATAAAACATCTATATTACTTCAGGCTTCTGGCTTGTTAGACAAGCGTTCTCTCCATGAGTTACATCCTTGCTTGTGCTCTTGATTCCTTCTCATTCTGTCTCTTCTCTACTCTTCCCCTCTTCTTCTTCATCTCTGACTCCTTTATCTCCCCATGTAAGGTATAAGTCTACCCTTGAATTAAAGATCCTCTAGACTAAGCACTTCAGTGCAAGATACGTGCCTGTTTCTTAACTCATAGATAAAGGTTGTGGATTTTTGTAAGCTTAACATATTCCCTAAAATTTAAATTTAAATGTATTTTGTGGGGCTAGGGAAGTAGGTCAGTTGGTACAGTACTTGCCTCACAAGCATGAAGACATGAGTTAGATCCAACGTAGCCAAGAAAAATGCCCAGCACGGTGGCATGTGCCTGTAATCACAGCATAGGAAGGTAGAGATATTAGGATCCCTGGGGCTTGCTTGTCAGCTGGTCCAGCCTAATTGATGAGTCCCAGGCCACTGAGAAACTATCAGAGGAGATGGGTAAGAATTCCTAAGGACGCCACCCATGGTTGTCCTCTAACATTGGCATGCAAGTACACACACACACACACACACACACACACACACACACACACATCCCTGCACAAACATGTACCCAAAATACCCCAAATGTATGAGCACACATACACACATGCATACATACCACACAAAATATTTTTAAAAATGTATTTTTGCTCTCTGTATGCTTGTGGGGTTTCTGTTCTATTTTTCTCCTAGAAGTACTGTTCACTGTTCTCAAAGTTCATGATCCTTACTTTAGAAAACATCACAAAATGTTCACATTGTAACATCCCAAAAAGTTAGCATTGCCTTACCAGACACTCAAGATTGAGGGTTGAGACGTGACTATAGGAAAGCAGGGGATACCTTGTTATTGAAATCAATTCTTCATAACCTGAACAAAATACTTCCCACCCCAAGAGAAAAGAATGTATTGAGGGGAGGCTTATGTAATGATTCCTGTCAAAGGTCTCTCTCTCTCTTTCTCTCTCATACACACACTTTTTTCAGTTTTTTTTTTTCTATTAAGCACTCTTAATTATTAAATTCAGTTATAACATGTGCAGGGTGACAATGTGATGCCCAGTTCTTACTTCAAGTATTTCTAAGCCTTAATAGTCTTGTGGTTACTTTGGGGGAAAAAAATCAATTGAAATTACGATAAAAGGATCCTTTATACCTTCAACCACTTAGGATATAGTGAGATTAAAATATGCCTAGAGTAGTGCTTCATGCATTGTGGAGGCATAAGAAACAGTTTGTTAAAGTTTCCCAGAATTTCCCTTCCATTGTAAGAAATGTATAGCCTAATAAAAAGAATCCCCTGTGTTTACAATCTGTACTCAAAGAGTTTATAAAAATAATAAATGGTTGTTGTAGACAAAGGGAAATATAATGAGTAGCCATGAAATCCGGACTGCCAGATATAGACAAAGCCTTTGCAAATATTACATGGAATGATGGGATGAGATGGATGTTTTCTTAGTTATCCTCTCATCACAGGAAGTATTGTGAAACCCTTTTTCAGTCCAGTTTATGAAACATAAAGATTCAGACACCACACAGCAACACAGAAGCTGTGTCATTTGGGATGAAGGGTGGGAGAGAGAGACTGAGGTATCTGTGGGCTGTTTATCTCCCAACTCACTAATGAAGTAACTCATCCTTCACCAGAAGAAGCAGAAGGTTCTACAGAAATAGACTCCTGTCTATGTAGGGAAGTATCATGTGACAAATTAACATTTTCCTCTTTAAGGGCGCAGACTTAGGAGCTCCAAGTGTATGTCATCCCATGAAGGGAAGAGGTTGCCCATGCAGCTGTAGTCCGGCTATGTCTTCTCAACATATTACTTAACAAGTACTTGTAGATTCAGAAGCAGCAGGAAACAACTCTAACCCCAGAGCAGCTGAGTTAACGACAATCACCAAGTACAACCAGCTCTCCTGGGATTGGCCAGATTTGAGAGAGTAGCTGCTGTGTTATTCTGATACTGGTGGAAGAGATAGGTTCAAGGGAAAATGAAAGTTTTCCTCTTGTTTTGCTTTCCTGGGAGAACTCATTGCTATAGTATCTTCCTAAGACAGAAGGGGAGGGAGGATTGTCTTGTTTAAACTGAACTAAAAACTAGATTTGTGATCATTCTATGAACGCTTTTCTAATATTTGAAAGATTTGACATATCCATTCCTAATATTTTACCTGATCATTGCTTCTTACTTTTCAATCCACTATTTTTGTCATTTTTTTTTTTTTTTTTTTTTTTTTGGTAACTACAGGGAACAAATTTTCATTTTACTTATAGCCTCACAAAATATGATTTATAGGCTTGTAGATTGTGTTCATGATCCCTGGGGATAGATATTTCCTATGTTTATGTCATTACTGTGTTGTACTTTCTGTTATCTTAAGAGGTCACATAAACACTATTAAATGCATTTGGTGAAATACTATATTTAGAAATGCTGGATTTATTTGTCCCAGCTCCCATGGCTATTTGATCACAGTTTTTGCCCAAGTTCAGGATCATGCTAAGTGGAGGGTTTTTTTATGCAGTGGAGTTGACAAACACAGTGAACAGAATGACAGAGACACCCAGACCTAAAATTGAAGGTGAGAAACTCAACTACCCTCAGTCCATACAAAGTTATTTTTGTTTCTGTTTTCTCCAACCAGAAGGTTATATTAAATAGATGTCATTTCACCAATGCTTTAAGGAACAAAAACTTAAAAAGAAAAAATAAAAAGCAAAAGGCCTTTTATATTTATTTTTTATATTTTATTTTTATTAAGATTAGAGTAATGATCTTAGTCAAGATTATTTTAAGAAAGCAGTGTCAGTAGCAGTGAACATTTCAATAAACTGAGACATTTATGCAAAATTTTTCTTAGAATACATAAGCCAATGACCAATTACTATCTCTTCCATGCCTACTCATGTTCCCTTCATTCTGTCTTATATCATCTCAGAAATTAAGCCAAGATCTTTAAAATCCTTAGTCTGAAGTAAAAAAGGTTCTGATTCAAGAGGGCCTAGTGAAAAGATACAATCCTAAAAATGTATAAAACTAAAATAACAGCTACCAGTTATATTTCAGGGAAAAAATCCTGTTAAATAACTATAGCATGCATGATAATTCCAACTTCTTATTTTGATCCCTTTAGACCCTTACATTTTACATTTAGCTTACCTTGTAAGAATGTATCTCTTATGCAACTATTTTATGGACAAAAAAATTTTAAAAAGATAATATAAGGAACTCATTAATGGGTTTGAGTAATGAAACCCAATAGAATAGTAGATTGTAATTAACCTACCTGATCCATTTTGTTAGAATAGTTAGAACGCAGAGAAGTGGGCAAACAGAATACTAGTAAGTATTTCATGTGATTAGGTTCTCAGAAAGACCAGTTTTCAACTTGGAAATATGGACAGTATTGTCTTTCCAACATTCACAGTTCTTCAAAGGACAGGAGCCCTCTTTACTGCTCTGGAGCAAACTTATGAGTGTGAATTGTCAGATGTCCAGAACTGGATCAAATTAGTTAAGCTTAACTGGGCAATTTTGAAGATACCAAAGATGAGAATGCACTTATCTTGGAAAATATTAATGCCACTAATGAAAAACTTGTCCATTCCTTTTAGAAGAATGGTTAGCATTTATCTACCCACACAAAAATGAGAATTCCCTAATGTAAAGCAGTCAATTTTTAGATAAACTAAGAGATACCATCCCTATAACATAAGAAAATGCATTAATATTTATTTTATGTCATAAGAAAAGAAATATTTGGTTTTGTTCTTAATATTGGATATAAACTCATCACCATTCAACCAAAGAATGACAGTTTGTTATGTATGAATGCAATTATAAAAGTGTGGAGATGTGTCTAATATAATTGACTGGAGTTGGTACAGGATGAATAGAATCCAATGGGAATACAAACATCACAGCATGGAAATTTTGCAAGACTTGACTTATGTTCCTCCCTTAGGAGTAAGATAAGTGAGAAAAACAAATACATCTGCAGAAGGAACATTTCGACTTCACTGTTGTTAGAAATTAACAACGAAACTATTGGTGACTTTATCTGGATTTTATCTTATATAGAAACAAAAAAATGTTTTGTTAAGTAAATATACTGCAACTCCACTCTATTGCAAGATCAGAGGTATAAAACAAATGTGACAATATTACCTCTTAGAAAAAGCACTATCTGATGATAGGTCATATGAATTAAGCAAAATGACGATATTCTGAAAGAAACCAGGAAAATAATAGAAGACCTTGTAACCTAAGCAGATTACACACATCATTAAATAATGACTAAAATGTAAAATGTCATTTTTAAAAATCTCAACTGAGCTGCTGCATGAGTTGGAAATTAAGACTATTCATGGAAATAGCAAGTGAATTAATCAAAATTAAAATCATTAGGAAAGAATACCTCTTGATTCCCTTTTCATGCATGATCTTTGTAACACATTCATCTACAAATAAAATGAAACAGATCTACAATGAAACAATGCTACAGGAACAACTTATACTTTGAATTAATTCATAACTGATTCATTGCTAGGTGTCTCAGAACAAGCTAGATACATTATGATTTGAGTCATACCCATGCCTAGGATATTTTATTAAAGACAATTAAATTACCATTCAATCTAACATTTGTTTTAATATAACCATCTATTGTTATGCTGACAGTGGAAAAATAATTAAGCAAGTGTAAGTATATGAGAAAAAAATATAAAGATAATTCCAAGTTTCCCCATTCGGAAGTGAGAGAGTCCATGTGTGCATATCTTTAATATATATGTACTTATATATAAACTTTAAATTTTATTTTGTTCATGTAGGAATTTAATTTCATATAGTTTAAAAGATTAAAATGGAGTTCATAGTTCATATGGAGGCTACTTTTGGTCCATTTAGTTGGCTAGGTCAAAAGCCATTAAGTGACCATCGAACCTTTAAATGTTTCTGAAATTTTGCTCCATAATTGGAATTGTACAGTGCACTTGCTTCTTTCACTCATAAATATACATTAAATGTTCTCCCATGTCATTCATGCCTTTGTAACTCATTTCATTTTATCTTTTAATACTGCTTTATTTGTACTTCTGTGCTACGGTCTTGTAAGTCCATTCACCTAATGAAAGAACACCACCTTAGCTCCTGACTTTTGGTAATCATAAGCAAAGTTTCTACGGGCATTCGTATCCTAGTTATTGTGTAGTCATATATGCTTGAGTCATTGGGATCCAAACCTGTGCATTTATAGAAGCTTCAGCTTCGATTGCAAGGCTGTGCATAACTGGAAGAAACTGCTTTCTACAGTGATTGTGCTGCTTGTCAATCAGCCAAGACTGAGGACCTTCTGCTCTGCCCTTTTGCTGAATGGGTAGCCACTGTTGAGGGGTTAAGGAGGGATTTTATTCTTATTTCAATTAGCAATTATTTAATAAGATATGATTTTGTGTCTCTCAAACTGTTTATTTGCCAACGATAATTCTTCTTTGGAAAGATGGCAGTGAAGATTTTTTTGTTTTTGTCTTACCTATTTTTAAGTTCCATTGCTTATTTCCCACTGTGGAGTTGTAGGTAGGCTTTGTGTATGTTGCACCTATGTTCATTACCAGATGTGCCTTTAAAAATATGTTCCTCCAGTCTGTGACCTGTCTTTTTATTCCCATATGACTATGTATCTCAGATGATTTTAAGTTTACTAAAATCCAACTTTTCAATTTTCTCAATTATAAATAATGCCTTTTTATAATATCTAAAAGTAACCACCAAACCCAGTCACTTAAATTTTGTACTATATTATCTTTTACTGACATTTTTCTCCTGTGTTATCGTCTACATAGTGATATGTTAGTGTTACTTTTTGTTGGTGGTGTATTTTACTTATGTTTATGTATGAGTGTCTACAACATAGAAATACAATATAAATAGACACCTTCAGAAGTATTAAGACATAGGGTGTTACCAGTGGATTGAATGCTGTCTGTGAGCTTTCTTCACTCATATACCCTTTTGTATGCAGGATCATCTTCAACTTGGAGATATTCACCCTTCCTGCTTTGATCTCAGAAGTGATAAATGTTTTATAAAACTAAATATAAGTCCCATATCTCCTTCTCTTTTATTTTCCCCACCCCAGGACTTTAAACATTTATTGAATTGTATTTTCTCATTTTGTCCAAAAGAATTGGCTATATTTGTGTGAGTTTCTTTCTAAACTGTATATTCCTATCAATTTGTTTGTCTATAGTTTCACCAACAGTTTCTATCTTCATTAAATTGTCTGTCTGATATGTCCTGAAGTATGATGATGCCTGTTTCTTGACTTTATTCTTTAGAAGCTAGTGTTGAAAATTATGGAATTTTACTTTTCCATATAAATTTAAAGCCAGTTTGATGGTAGGAACAAAGCAAAACTTTCATTTGTATTGTGTTGAATTTGTGGATGTAGTTGGGAAGCACTGGTATTTTAATAGTACTGAGCCTACTGTACAGATCATGTCACATTTGCTTAGGAAATATTTATACTCTGTTATGCTTAACATATGAATATTTTGTTGAGTCTTCTTGAATCAATATTTAGGAGAAATGGTCTGTACTATTTTCTGTACTATTTCTATCTTGTTTGTGTTTGAGGTAATATTTATTTTATGCATCATAGAAATAATCTTTCTATTTGGTAGGAGAAAATATAGAAACTAGGTATAATTTGTCCCCTCCATTTTTGGCAGAATTACGCAGTCAAATCACCTGAGCCAGATGACTTTGTTGCAGATCATTATTCAGTGCTTCATTTCTTTGTTAGATATGACACTGTATAGATGATCTATTTCTCCTTGTGTGAATTTTACCATGTGTCTAAGTTTGCATCATACTAAGTGGATTTTTCTCATATATTATCAAATTTGTATTTCTTCTTTGGAGAGATGCCAGTCTATTTCTCATAGATTATCAAATTTGTGACCACAAACCTATTTAGAGTTTCCTTCATCCTTCCAACACCCACAGATTCAATACTAATTACCCAGTTGGTTCCCACACTGCACCTTCTTAATCTTCTCTCACTGTTTTCTAAGTTAGCCTGTCTAGAAGCTCTCAGTCTAAACTTTACAATGAACCAGATTTTGGTTTGGCTTTTTTTTTTTTTTTTTTTTACTGCCTTCTTTTTTCAATTTTGTTGATAACTTTAATACTTATTTTTTTGTCCTTGCTTGTTTGATTCTTTATTTTTTATTTATTTATTTGAGAGCGACAGACACAGAGAGAAAGACAGATAGAGGGAGAGAGAGAGAATGTGCGCACCAGGGCTTCCAGCCTCTGCAAAGGAACTCCAGATGCGTGCGCCCCCTTGTGCATCTGGCTAACGTGGGACCTGGGGAACCGAGCCTCAAACCGGGGTCCTTAGGCTTCACAGGCAAGCGCTTAACCGCTAAGCCATCTCTCCAGCCCCTTGTTTGATTCTTGATCCAACTTTCTAAAGTACAGTATTACACTATTGACTTTAAATGATCCTTCTTTTCTAAAATATTCATTTGTTGCTACGAATTTTATTCTAAGGGCAACTTTTTATATCACACAAATTTATTAAGTCTAATTTTTATTTTAATTTTAGTCAAATATATATTTTTTATCTTAAACTTCTCAGAATCTTGTGTTATTTAAAGATAAAGCAATCAACAATGACCTCCTGAAAGACAAAATAGAGCAAGCTTTGCAAAAACTTTACATAGAATATCAAACCTTAATGAAACTGTTAGTGATTTCTCTCAGACACTGAGAAACTCTTTAACAATCAGTAGCAATTTTATATCCAAAAAAGTTTACTTTTAAAACTCTGACAAATTCCATGTATGGGACAAGTACCATTAATATTCGGAGCAGAAAAGCATAAAACACAAGATTAATGCAATTTAAAGACTCACCCTATAGCAAATGTCAACTATAATATGAGGGTGGAATATTAAAAAGCAAAAGGCTATCATTGTGGTTGTTCCCTGCTGAGGTCTTTTGGGATTAGAATGTCTATATTGGAACTCATATTAAGTAGGGATAAAATGACATTGTCAGCATTATGAATTTTCAAAAGGCATTTGAACAAAAAAAAAAAAAAACTCACACCCACCCCTGGCACACCTGTTAAGAAAGAATAAATGGGCTTTTTAACATAATCAAGGGTCCATATTCATTTTAATCCAAAGCTAACATCTCACTGGCTTTACCATATAAGGCTGTGCTCAGATAAGTCTCCCAAGGCTACTTTAGCGGGTGCACTTGGGAACTTGACAAAAATGTGAGTTCATGTATCTCAACTTGCGTCTCTGCAGGTAAGACTGGGTGTGGAGAACAGGGCTCTGTGTTTTAACAAGTCCTCCGTCTGAATCATTCATTGCATGAAAATATCTGAAGTCATTTGTGTGACAAAAATGAATTACAGTAAAATATAATATTAGTCTTTAGGATTACTCTTATTTTGATATCATAATGAAATATTATATAAGTTAGGTGAAGAGTACAATGAAATTGGAAAACAGGAGAAACACTGCCAGTGTTGACAATTATAGAATTATATCTCATTTGTGGCAGAGACAGCAGTCCCCAGTGTCCCTTTGTAAGGGCTTATGGGATGATGAGGTCAGGAGCTGACACAGACCTTGATGAAGCCTACTGGGAAGTCCTTGGGTCAATGGGGGTGAGCACTCCAAGAGATTATTGAATTCTCTCTCTCTCCGTGTGTGTGTGTGTGTGTGTGTGTGTGTGTGCGCGCGCGCGCGTGTGTGTTCGTGTGTGCATGTGTCTTCTTCTTTTTCCTCTTCCCTCTCCCCGCTTGCTTTCACGTGGTTCCAAACTTCCATCAGTGAAACCATTTGAACTCAAACTTGAACTTTCGGACTCCTCAGACAAAATAAACTTCTGTTTATACATAGGCTGTCACATTATATTATTATATTGACATGAAACTAAAACAACATCAAAGACATTGTTAAAGTCAATTTAACAACCCTTAGGAACCTCAGTACACCTACTATGATGTCTCATTATGAAATTACTCCATATAATTAGCTTTTCTATATAGAAAATAAATGTCATATTTCATTATATTTTAATATATTGGAATGAATAATTTTACTAAAATATATTTTCATAAAATTCAAATAAGGGCTGGAGAGATGGTTCACTGGTTAAGGCACTTGCCTGCAAAGCTTAGCAATTTGATTCCCCTGTGCCCTCAGAAGGCAAAGATATACAGAGAAGCTCATGGATCTGGAGTTTGTTTGCAGAGGCTAGAGGCCCAGGTGCACCCATTCATATTCTCTCTCTCTCACTCTATCTCTCTCTTTCTCTCTCTCTTTCTCTCTGCAAATAAATTAAAATATGTAAAAATCCACCAGTACTGTTTGAAAAGATGAGAGAAATTGATATTAAGAGTATATGAGCAATTCAGTTATGCAAAATGATAAGATATGAACACGACAACTCAATTGTTTTATAACAAGAAGAGCTATGGCACTGTAAAATTGTTACATTGGAAAAAGAATAGACCACTTGAAGAAAATATAGATGATCATCGATATTTGTATATTTAATACATGATATAAATAACATTTTAAAGCTGTGTGTTAGTATGGTTATCTAATAAATCATTTAGGGTCCACAGATATTTACTTGAAGCAAGTAAATGCCTGATTCTTAGCATTTACACTGAAATAATTTAGTATGAATAAGAGATTTAAATGTAAAGTATGAAAATTAAAAAGTATGAATGAGTAGTCATTGAAAAGAATTGCCTGACACAGAAGTCAAAGACACATTGGAGTGCAAATCCTTTGAACAACTAGATATAACAGAAAAATGTGACATTTGTAAATCAAAAAATGAGGGAAAAGGATTTTCTTTTTTTAAAAAAAAAATTATGTATTTATTTATTTGAGAGCAACAGACACAGAGAGAAAGACAGATAGAGGGAGAGAGAGAGAATGGGCGCGTCAGGGCTTCCAGCCTCTGCAAACGAACTCCAGACGCGTGCACCCCCTTGTGCATCTGGCTAACGTGGGACCTGGAACCGAGCCTCGAACCGGGGTTCGTAGGCTTCACAGGCAAGCGCGCTTAACCGCTAAGCCATCTCTCCAGCCTGAAAAGGATTTTCTTAAAGATTCATATTTTAAGTAAAAAATATTAAGTAGCAGATGAGCATGCCAAGAAAATATTAACATGTGCCTCTTCATTAACATAGGAATTAAATTATTATGGTGATGACCATGGTGTCAGTCACAATCATTTTATATTGTGCAACTAGTGTGGTCACTAAATTAACAATATCTATAAAATTCTTGAGATAGACAGTGAAGTTGAAAGTCTAGTTGAAGTAGTCTTTTCAACACATATACTTGCTGACACATTCAAAGACATTATTCATATTATGAAGAGATGGTATGCATATTGGAATATATATAATTTCATAAGGTGGACATATTATTTAGAATGATATTCATAAAAACATAATTATAACATATAAAGTCATACTATAGAATTTGTCAGCATTGATTGTGGTTTTCAGACAGGCAAAAGACAAGAACACATGAATGAGACTGGAAATACTACACAAGGCTGCCAGCACAAAGAATGAACTGCATTCAGTGAAAAATAACACTATGAAAACATTGTATATAAAATGAGTAACATACAGACAGTCTCAGTATGCTCTAATTTAGGATAATCATAAATTCATAGATATTCATACATTAAAGAAATATGTTACACCATGCCCTAAGAACTATGGAAGGCCCTGATCTCTAAAAGGCTAGGGTTGTTGAGTGAATCTCTCTTTGTTTTGCATTCATTTTTATATTATACACTGATCATGTGAAAGACATAATTTTTAAAATAATATAAATAATGGCTGGAAAAGATGGCTCAGAGGTCAAAGGTATTTGCTTGCAAAGCTTAACAGTCCCGAGTTCATTCCTAATTACCCATGTAAAGCCAGATGCACAAAGTGGTGCATGCATTTGGAGTTCATTTTCAGTAGCAAAGGTCCTGACATACACATTCTCTCTTTTTCTCTCTCTCTCCTTCTTGGTTCTCTCTCCCCTCTTTTTCCCCTCCCTTTCTCCTTACAAATAGGTAAGAATTAAAATAAAATAACACAAATCACACAACAATATAAATACTAAAATATTACTGTAAGTTCCAGTTAGAATGAAATACTCATAGCTAGTGTTTATTAGAGTTTTCTGTATTGACACTGTTCTAATGGTTTGACAATATCAATTCATTTCATTACAAAATAATCAAAAAATGGTTATTTGCATAAAGCAGTTATACATTTTATACAGCTGAAAGAAACAAAGCACAGAAAGTTCAGTAATTGATCAGTCAAAATCAAACAGCTAGTGAGTGGCAAATAAAAAAAAATAATAATTCTAACAGGAAAATCCAGCATAGAATTCATTAGCTTCTAAACTAATCATACAGCATGCCCATGGCATATCTTAGATTGTCAATGAATGTTTGTTTGTTTGTTTGTTATGTATTTATTTCATAATGGAATTGACTCGGGGATCAATGTAAATCTAGGAGGAGAAATCTTTCAGCAATCATAGATCTATCCAATTTAACCCTCGTGTTAACTGCTTGGTCAAGACCACACAGAGGGTACTGCAGTTAAATTTTCTAAAATAAAAAAGAAAGAACTCTAAAGGCATTATAGAACTTTATTCAACTGCCAAATGATAAAATATTCCTAAGGGTTTATGAATATGTTAGGATTGGAAGTAGATAGACAATTTGGATATGAAATAATTTTGGGAACTGGAGACATTGCTTAGTGGTTAAGGCACTTACCTGCAAAGCCTAATATCCAGGTTCAAGTCCCAAAAACCACTGTAAAGCCAAGTGCACAAGGTGGCACATGTGGGTTGGAGAAATTGCTGAGTGGTTAAGGCACTTGCCTGCAAAGCCTAAGGACCTAGGTATGATTTCCCCAGCACCCATGTAATACAGGTGCACAAAATGGCACATGCACCTGGAGTTCATTTGCAATGGCTACAGGTCCCGGTGTGCCCATTCTCTCTCTCTTTTTCTGTCTCTCTTTCTGTGTTTCTCACTGTTTGCAAAAAAATAAATAAATAAAATATTTTTAGGTGTTCTTTAAAATTGAACACATATTTCAATTCCCTAGGTTTCTAAAACAGATTTTCAGTTTGTTATATACTCTGGGCAGAAGATTTACATGCAACCACATAGGATAATTTGAATATCTAATCATAATTAATCTAGATACTGGCAATTACATGACTCTTGTAAAAGAAACACTTTTCATCTTTTGAAGACTTCATGTGATTCAAAATACAGTACATAATGATATGGAATAAATTTCCTTTCCCAAAAGCTACTTAGAGAATTTAAATTGTATTTATATTATCCAAATATTTATAAACAAAATTTTATTTAAAAGCTCAGCAAAGAGCATGTGAAAAATATTGAAGTAATTGTACAAAGCACAAATAATTAAGAAATGCTTTTAAAGAATACGGGCATTCTATGAGTTACTCTAACTTTTGATTGAATTTTGCCAAGTCATCTACAGGGATCAGATAACAGTGTAGAAAACCAGCTCAATACAAAGTTGTACCTCAAATATCCACAACTTTGAGCGGATGGATTGATTGTTTAAATATCTTAATTTTATATTGAACAGAAGTTTAAGTTAAAGATCATGCTATCACTCTATGAATAGCATATGAAAATAATAAGTATTTGCAGGTTAATAAACCAGCATAAGGAAGGTTAAATGTCAGAAGCTTTCTATTGCACCATCTAAAAACAGCTATATATTACATCAAAACAGAGTCAATGAACTCAGCCCATAAATTTGCAAGGTGCCTAGGTTCAACAGACCTAAAATCGATAAAGCCATTGAAATTAATTCACCCTTCTCATGAATACAGTTTGTTAACTAATCAGGGCTTAAATGGTCCTGCACACTGGAATAGAAATGCCTTGCTGTTTGAATGTGATATTTGGATCAAGCCATTATTCACTATCAGGCCAGATTCATTAGAAGAGCCTATTAACTCCACATTCAATGAAATATCGTTACGAATGCCTGAAGGGCTTATATGTTAAAATCCTTTATGGCAGAGATATTCAGTGATTTTGAACTGTTTGGGTAATAGGCAAATGAAAGATTTTCAACTGTAAAGTCCCTATAGGAGAGAGAAATAAAATTAGTTACTAAACTTTATATGTCTTCCCAGTCACTCTTACTGACCCTAAATTTAATGATTTTGGCTATAGTGTTATTTAAAATATGGAAAACCATGAAAAGGATCAAATTTATCTTTTTATTTTTTTAAAAATAATTTTGTTCAGTTTTTATTTATTTATTTGAGAGCGACAGACACAGAGAGAAAGACAGATAGAGGAAGAGAGAGAGAATGGGTGCGCCAGGGCTTCCAACCACTGCAGATGAACTCCAGACACATGCGCCCCCTTGTGCATCTGGCTAACGTGGGACTTGGGGAACCGAACCTTGAACCGGGGTCCTTAGGCTTCACAGGCAAGTGCTTAACCTCTAAGTCATCTCTCCAGCCCAGGATCAAATTTATAAACAGTCCCACCATATCCAAATAAATATGTAAACACATTTATATGCACATATTTAGATATGTGTATAAATAAGGACAGGTACATCAAAATTAATCCAAAGCATGTTAGTGTTTTTCTATCAAAATTATTAAAACAAACCTACAATCCCAAAACTACTTTCTTCTAAGCAGTCTTTAAGATTTATTTTTAATTTAAATTTTTTCAAGCAAGCATATTTAAGCATTGTCTCAGTCCTAAATTAACTTTTTATCTTATACACCCATTTTGAAGTATCAAAATTAACATTGTTGTGAGAAGACTTCCTGTCATCACTCATATTTGGCAGCTTTTCCATTTTTCCAATATTGACTTATTTGTTCTTTTCCTTCCTCTTTCTTGGAATACATATTACATTGACTGTAGATGCAAGACCCAATGTTTCATAACCATTTTTATAAGCATTTAAATTTATGATTCATATATTTCATCCTTCCTGCTATTGTCAAGAATTCCATTTGTTTTTATTTTTAAGCATTTTAAATTCAGTTTCTTTTTACATACCCATCATTAGGCTTTTGTATAATCTCATGATAATTTCCTTACTGTAAATTCCTAGAAGTTGAATTTCTGGTCAAAAGTACACTAATTTCGTCTAAATACATGGGTTTATGTTTGTGTATATGCATGTGTATGCATATGTGTGTGTTCATGAATGTGCATGTGTGCATGTGTGTACATATGTATGTCTCACCTTAGATTCTGTTCTAAATGAAAGGTCAATATTAATATATTGAATGTTGAATGCTGAAATATTCATAAAAAAACTGGCATATAATTTTCAGATTCACTATTGTCTCCTGATCTACCCAGCATGAGCTTGTGGCTAATAGGACAGTTTATATTTCTTTACAATGCATACATTTCTATGGAAAATAGATTATTTAAATTGCCCTTGTTACTATTAACTAAATAGTTTTTTCTATTAGTTACATTAGTTAAGAAATATGATTATGACTCTCTCATATTGAAATTGTTCATGAAGTAGTAAGGTTGATGTCCTGAGGCCATATCCTATTTATCTTTTAACTCAAGTGATCAAAGTACAAAGATTAGCCACTTATAACTAAGACTTCAGACTTGAATTTTAGATAAGTTTCAATAAAAGAGAATAATGAAAAGAACAGCCAGGGCAAGGAGTTGAATTATGGGAGAGTTATCAGATCCTGATGAATCAAAAACTAATGAATACCTCAAGTGACTGGGATCCTACCAATCAACCATGAGAAAACTTCTAAATGTCTTAGTCATCTTAAAATATAAGTAAAGAGCTAGAGATATGGCCTAACAATTAACAATTAAGGCACTTACCTGCAAAGCCTAAGGACCTAGGTTTGATTCCACAGTACCCACATAAAGCAGGATGCATAGGATGGCATATGCATCTGGAGTTCATTTGCAGTGGCTAGAGGCCCTGATGCACCCATTCTCTCTCTCTCTCTCATAATTAATTTAATTTAAATATATATATATATATATATATACACACACACACACATATATATAATATATATTATATATAATTTAAATATATATATATATGTATATATGTGTGTGTGTGTGTGTGTGTGTGTAAATAACAATTTTAAAAAGGAAACCAAGAACATTGTTGATAACATTCATTTCAACAAGATCATTGTTGACAACATTGGTTTTAACATGCTTACCCAATTGTCAAATAAAATAAGTTTCCTTGAAAATGCCATGGTTTTTAATAACCATTTTTAAATATACATGAATTTTAAAATAATTGGTAAATAAATTTCTTCCATAATTTGACATATTTTCAGTAAAACTTTTTTTCGCTTTAAAGTTGTTTGGTTTTTTTCTCTTGGTATTTATTAGTCAGTATTTGGTGAAATGTTTCAGAACAATAACAGAATGAATAGTTTGTTCTACCCTCTGTTCTTTGCAAAACATCTCTTCAGATTTCTTGCAGTACTGCAAATACATCTCCCTAAAAAGTGATTTAAAACAAAACAAAACAGTACTGAGACAGAATGTTCTTTGCAAATTTAGTGTGCTCGTCATAGGAGCAGGTGGTTGATTCAAAGAGCCTTGTACTTGAGTAATAAACTGCAGTGCTGACATAGGAAATAAACAGAGGGAGCAGAGAAGAGAGACTTTAGAAACCCAATGGCCAGACCATACCAAAGGTAGGTGAAAAGCCTTGTTGGGCAAATAAAATTATGAGCATCTACTGCTGCCTTTTCTTGGGCACTAGAGAACAAGAAACTCTCGTTTATTAATGCCAGCACTCAGGAGGCAGAGGTAGGAGGATCGCCATGAGTTTGAGGCCACCCTGAGACTACATAGTGAATTCTAGGTCAGCCTGGGCCAGAGTGAGACTCGACTTCGAAAAACAAAACAATAACAATAAAAAAACAACAACAACAGTAATAACAAAAATGAAATGAATAAATAGACAGTAACATCACCCTGAAACTATCAACATGGGGAACTAAAATCTAGAGACTGATCCTTTTCCACAGCCTCCCTTAGAACAACATGGCCACAGGGGAAAATCTAGCAAGTTTGAGACAGCCAGTACATGGACATAGCCGAAATACCTGGGAAGAAACAAGAAATTAAGAACAACTTCTCACACAAGTATAACTCATGCTTTCAGAAATGAATCAGTCAATGAAAAGATATTACTGTAGTAATTTATTCAGATTATTTTCTTCAGTCTTACTGATACACAGTGTGAATGTACATGACAAAAACAATGGTTAAGAATTCTTAAGCTGGGCGTGGTGGTGCACACCTTTAATCCCAGCACTTGGGATGCAGAGGATGAGGATCTCCATATGAGTTCAAAGCCACCCTGAAACTACATAGTGAATTCCAAGTCAGCCTGGGCTAGAGGGAAACTCTATCTTGAAAAACAAAAAAAAAAAAAAAAAAAAAAAAAAAACTTATTTCACTAAACAGAGATAGTTATCACCAGAGAAGTCTTTAGATCCTTCAGAAGAATTATTAGGGATTCAACTCTGCACTTTAGATGGATCATTAGGTTCTTAACTTCATTTGATTTGTATGGAATGAATCCAAGTAAATCAAGGATTGGAAAGATGAGACGTCACAAATAATAAGATGATATATGATTACATAGAAACATTGAGTTTTCTGAATTCTCTATATTATAACTGGACTATACAGTGTCACAAACACTTATTTTTAAGTAATGAATATAGAGAAGTCTACAAGAGAATTTATCATAAACCTAGACCTAATGGAAGTTTCCATTACATTCTGAAAAGACTAGACTTGCAGTTAGCCTTCTCTAATTTTACTCTGCACATGGTAGTTAGATACAGTTCTTCAAAATGGACATGTGGGGCTGAAGAGATGGATCAGTGATTAAGAATCTTCCCTGAAAAGCTTAAGGACCTGGGTGTAATTCTCCAATACCCATATAAAACCAAATGCACAAGGTGACACATGCACCAGGAGTTCATTTACAATGGCTAGAGGGCCTGGCATGCCCATTGTCTCTCCTTTTCTCTTTCTGTCTCTCTCTAATAAATAAATAAAATATTTTAAAATGGACATATGATTAATCAATTGATTTTATTCCATATCAGCTTCTTCCTAGGACTATTAATATGATCAGCTGAATTAATACCTGAAAAGAGACTAGTGTATGAAAACATTATTGTCACTATGCTGATGGTCACTGACACCAACATCATCCTTCTACCGTTGACTAGTTCCTGACCATTTTAGGCTGAATGTGGGCATTCTACTGCCAAGCCATGTTTTACCTTACAAGTCAGCTAACAGCATAGCCCCTTACTGTTTCAGGAGTATAAGGAGAAGATATGAAATTCTTGGACAGCCGACTCTGGTCTAATAACTAGAAAAAGCAACAGTCAGACTTTCGTTTTCATCCCCCATATATCTTCTGTGACAACTCACAAGAGAAACACAAAGGGCCTGTATCCACCAGATGAAAGTGCTGCAGCAAAAACACCACAGGGTAAAGGACTTCAGGTTTGGAAATTCAGCTTCCAGATTTAGAAAGTTTGAGTCTGAAATTAAGGTGTGATCGGGGTTGGGGGCTTTTAAGAGATTTCTCTCTATCCAAAATGTCTGCCTTTTTAGTGCATGCCCTCTCTATGGATAGAATGGGACAGACAGAGACAGAGGGGAAGACAGAGTCACCTTCATCACCTAATTTACCTTCAACACCTCATGGCTATGTCCATACATAGTCCACTGGGTACCCCATACAAATTTTAGGAGCTGCTTTTCAGTCTCTAACAGAACTCATGGTTATTCCTACACAAGTTGTAAGTTGCATTGTTGGAGAGACCCACTCACTAAGGAGTTTTGTGGGTTTTACTACCCCTGCCAGAGACAGACATCCCACTATACAAGGAGACCAGGCACAAGGCCAGGTGCAGGGAGGACAAGGTTCCACACATTTGGCAGATCCATTAAAAAAAAAAAAAAGGAAGAAAAACAAAGCTCAAAACACCAGGCAGAATATTTCTTCACATATTAAATTATAGCTAAGTCTCAAAACACCAGGCAGAATATTCTTTCACATATTAAGTTACAGCTGAGCTCTGTTCCTGTGTACCTGGGGTTATGTGTGGTGGCCTGGCTTCACCTGAACACCATTCAGTGAACAAGGCATATCTTTATTGTTTCATGGGGGAAGGAGGAGCAGCAGCCTTCCCAGGGAAAGAACCTGATACACTCTGGTGCCAAGTGTTGCCATGGTGTTAACAGTGATTCAGAGAAGAAAGGATGATTCAGACAGAAGAAGGAACACCAGAAAGACATGAACTCTAGCCTGCCAGCTTGCCATTAAAAAGAAGACTTCTCATCAAAGTGGAACTGTCAAAAAGAAAGAGAAAAGATATCCAGCCTCCAACGGAAATTTTTTTTTTTCTTGGTTAGATTATTACTGTGCTTGGGTGTTTTATGTGAGCATAACGTTCTGTTCTCAGAAACACAAGTGGTCATTCCAATCAGGATCTGACATGATTGTGAAAGTAACATTACACTCATACCTAGACTAAGCAGACTGATAAAAAGAACCTTTTAAAAAAGATATTACAGGTTTATTCTTAGCAACACATTAAAGAACTGTGAGTTGCAATGCAGTTTTGCCACTGGTCTGTATGTATTAGATTTTGTTTTTTTATAATCTGAAATTCTTTTTGACTTTCAAACTTTAAAAACACAAGGGAATGGAAAGGGAGGGAGGGGGTCCTAATAGGATAGTATTGCATATATGTTAAGTACAAGAACAGATTAATGGGGGTGAAAAGGCGTAAGTGAGGTCAGGGGAACAGATTGAGTAAGGAAAGGTAGAAGGAAGGCTAATCAAAATCTAAGAGGATATAAATAAGTCATATGAAAACCTACTTTTCTGGACAATGGAACACACAGGAGCCATAGATTGTTACTAGAGAAATTTCAGTGCCAAGGATGGGATACCTTCCAGTGAGTTGTTGGCCAGGGAGGTCCCTGATGCCCCCCTAAACATTACAGGCCATTGCAGAGGCCCCTGGTTTTCCACCAGGAATAGATGGTAATTTTCATTTTCATCCCCCATATATCTTCTGTGACAACTCACAAGAGAAACACAAAGGGCCTGTATCCACCAGATGAAAGGCCGTTAACACTGATATTTCTACTTAACAGTCTCATATATAGAGATATTTGTTGGTTATATAAACCATAACATAGTTTTGATTTTGTAATCAAAGTTTATAGCTCTAAAATTAACTATTTTCTTCATATTATTTCTACAGCATGTTTTTCTGTTACTAAAATGACTTCTGTGTGACACAAAATTGGTGTTCATATTTCTCAATAATTTAATCAATCTTTCTAATCACTAAACATGCAAATAATGCTAATCAAAAACACACCATATTTATGAGTCTTGAATAAACATATTATACAAACTTGTTCATCTGCATAGTTTAATAGACTTTCAGGAGTTTCAAAATCATAAGTAAATGTGATAAATGAATTGTGCAAAGATTCGTATTAATTGTATTTAAAGTGTACATGCTATATAAGCATACATTACATATAATGTTATATTAGGTACATAACATCAATATTATAATATCCTTAAAACAATTCTCATAAATATCAATAAGACATTAAATGTTTTGTATTAAATGTAAGTTGACATAAAAATTTTGTTCCAAATATCTTTTTCTATCCACCCTAAGAGAAGAAATTTCCAAGTAATTTTTAAGCATAATGAAAAAACATTTTGTACAAAAACTTATTTATTTCCCAAAATTATACACTGAAAAATTTCTTAAATTCACATATACATACTCAGAAACTAGTCAGGATATCAATAAATCAATTTGAATTCTAAAAATGTTTATGCAATTCAAAAGAAGGAAGGAAAAAATTAACATATGAATAGGCAACAACAGGACAAATAGAAAACTAATAATAAAATGGTAGACATAAATCCAACCAAATAAATAATTTCATTACATATAAATTGCTTAAAAACACACTACCTAACAGAAACCTAGTTCATATTAGCTTTCTATAATATGACAAATCCAATAATATGTTCTTAAAAGAAATTCATGGAGAATATGATCATGACAATAGGGTTAAAATAAAAGAGGTCTGAAGCCCAAGTTTGATTCTCAAGCACCCCAAATAAATAATAAACAAGGAAAATAAAACATGAAAAGGATATATCATGCAGACATTATTTCTGAAGCTGAAGACAAAACAGACATCAGAACAGAATTAAATCACTGAGAATAAATATATCACATGCAAATGGATGTTCTTACATTTCAATAAAATATAACAATCCCAAGAAGTGTTTATACCTAAATAAGGATAGAACATTGCAAATGCAAAATAAATTAGATCAAAAACAATGAATGAATAACAGGGCTGAAAATATTCTTGAAAGATTTAGCATAATTCTTTCAGTGTCCAGTGAGAGAAGTAATGGAGTCATAAAGATATTGAACATTTGAATGGAATCTCTGATGTTTTATATTGATTGACAACTTAACTGGACCTGTGGTCACCTGTGAGGGATTACCAAATTATATTAGACTCTAAGCACACATGTGAGTATTAACTTCATTAGGTTAAATGAGATGGAAATACCCATGATAAGTGTGGGCAGCATCATTTCCATGGACCATGCTTTTCTTGGACTAGCAAAAAAGTAGAGAGGTAACTGAGCACAGATTTTCATTACTTTCTGCTTTTCACTGTTGGCTGAGTGTGACCAGATATACTTCAAGATCTTAGTCTCTGTTTTCCTCACCATAATGGATTGTAACCTGGAACTACGGTTCCTAAAATGGACGGATTTTTGTCTGGCATTTTATTCTATCAACAAGAAGATAGCTAATGCCATATTATGTAGAACATTAAATTTAATAATACAGTACTTATTCTTTTCAAGTACATATAAATCATTAACCAAGTTAGAATAGTTAGTATATGTTTGTGAGTTATAAAGGAAGGCCTATAAAATTTAAAATTATAAAATTTTTCAAAATATACTTTGACTATAAAAAAATAAACTATGGTGTCCTGAATGTACTAATGCCTTCATGTCCAGAAGATAGTGTCCCAAAGCACTCCTTTCCTCCACCTGATTCTTAGTTCTTTCTGTACCCTTTTCTGAAAAGTTTCCTGAATCTTTAAGGGTGTGATAGAGATATCACATACTGCTAAATTTAATAAGTCCCTGTTTGGGGAAGATTTTGAAGTAGGGCCTCCGCTAGACCAGGACAACCGGGAACTTACTCTGTCATCCTGGGCTGCCTTCAGACTGAGACAAATCAACACTTCGATGAGTATGAACAAACCCCAGTAGACATAGCCAAAGTAGAGCTGACTACCTCTAAAAGACCTGCACAATCCTGGCCATCAATATTTTCACAGTGATAATGAAGGAAAGCTAAAAAAGCAAACTAAATTGGACATCAAAGAGAAAAGGGATGACATGAAAAGAGGAGGGAACTCATTGGAATTGAGGTGGGGGATGCATGAGGATGATTGGAGGGGATTATGATCAAATAACACTAGGTTCATATATTGAAAAATCTTACTTAAAAAAATTAAAAACAAGTAAACTAATAACATAACTAAATGGGAAATAAATTACAAAATGGTAAGAATATATTATTTATTTGCCAGAAAATAGAGAGGATGAGTATTAACAGTAAAGACATTCAAATTGTAATAGAATAATATAGGCAATTCCATCAAAAAATTCAGTCACATTGATGAAATGGATCAACTGATGGAAAAACACTAGCCAAAATCTATCAAAGTTCACCCAAAAATAAGTATATAAACTCAATAAGCCAGACAGAATGGAAGGTTAGAATATTTAAAAGAAAGAATCCACAGTAAAAATATAATAACTCATAACATATTATATTCTTGACAATTTTGCCAATTAATATTAAAACCACCAGCAGTTCCTCAAACTATTTCACAAAAGTAAATAAATAAAATCTGAAAATAGGCCTAACACATTATTTAAAAACAAAATTAGGGCTGGAGAGATGGCTTAGCAGTTAAGCGCTTGCCTGAGAAGCCTAAGGACCCCGGTTCGAGGCTCGGTTCCCCAGGTCCCACGTTAGCCAGATGCACAAGGGGGCGCACGCGTCTGGAGTTCGTTTGCAGAGGCTGGAAGCCCTGGCGCGCCCATTCTCTCTCTCTCCCTCTATCTGTCTTTCTCTCTGTGTCTGTTGCTCTCTAATAAATAAATAAATAAAAATTAAAAAAAAAAAAACAAAATTATAAACTTGATGGCAAAATCAGAACAAAAAGAGTAAGAAATTATAAGTACATGGAGAAGTACTGGTCATTCAAATGTTAGAAAGGAAAGCCAGTAGCATATAAAAAGAAATCTGAGCTATTAATAAACAAAGTTTGTCCCAGCAAAGAAAGCTCACCCATCACTACCGGAAAAATATAACTTACCCCAGGAGGGTAAAAAGAAAGATTAATAAAAAGGATAAGTATAATCCTCAAGGGGCCAAGCAGAGATTGCTCAGTGGGTAGAGCACCTGTCATGCAAGCTTGAGGATCTGAGTTGAGATTCCCAGCACCCATGTAGAAGCAGGGAATGGCCTTTGCATGTAATCTCAGCTTTGAGGGAGACAGAAACAGAAGGATACCTGAGGCGAAAAAAAAAATCCACTTAGAAAAAAATTCAAGGGCTGGAGAGATGGCTTAGCGGTTAAGCGCTTGCCTGTGAAGCCTGAGGACCCCGGTTCGAGGCTCGGTTCCCCAGGTCCCACGTCAGCCAGATGCACAAGGGGGCGCACACATCTGGAGTTCGTTTGCAGAGGCTGGAGGCCCTGGCGCGCCCATTCTCTCTCTCTCCCTCTATCTGTCTTTCTCTCTATGTCTGTCACTTTCAAATAAATAAATAAATAAATTAAAAATATTATTAAAAAAAAGAAAAAAAAATTCAAAGCATTAAAGAACAAATACATTGAAAAAGCAAACCAAAATATTACCCTTCTCAGTTTATAAAAATAGGGAAAAATGAACTCAAAAGGACAAAACTTAATGAAGTAAGCATGGCTCAAATGTGAAGCTATGAGACCCAAGGATGAAATTGTGAGGTCATCACGACCGTGGCTGTCTCATGGCAGTGTCAGGCCAGGTTGCTCTCCTGCTGGTTGCTGCATTAGCAGCACAGTCTCTTAGTTTGGTACAATCCCATTTGTCTATTTTGCTTCTGTTGCCAGTGATTTTTGTAGCTTAAACAAATATGTCAAAATGCTCCCTCTGTATTTTCTTCTAGTAGTTTCATGTTTGCACCTGTATTTATTTTCTATTGTATATAAATTTTATCAGTGGACCTATGGTATTCACTGTGGGGGTCATGAAGGCCTCAGTCAGTCCCTGTGTGGTAGTGGGGGACCATGCCTCGGGGTACACCTACCTACTCTGTGGCTCTTATAATCTTTCCATGCTTGCTTCTGCAATTCTTCCTGAGCCTGGTAGGCCTTTTATCAGTCTTATTTAGTATGGAGTTGGAGAAATCACCCTAACTGACTTCAAAGCATAAAATAAACAGATACTAATGTAAAGGTCATGGTCCTGTATAAAACCCAACACAGAAGTCAATGAAGAGGAAAGCAAACCGAGAAATTACCCACATTCTTATAGCCAACTGCTTTCAAACAGCTCTTCAATAAACAGCACTGTGAAACTTCAATAAGTAGTATCAGTAGTATCCTCTACATATACATATATAGAGGAATCAAAATTCACTTATGCATGTAGTATTAAATTACACACACACACACACACACACACACACACACACACACACCTTATGACTGAGTTCTACATTTCAAATTTTGAAGAACTAGAATTCATAAAGGAAGCTAAGAGCCAGGAAAGCATAGGACTGTGTGCGGATTATCATGGAAACACATTCAGAGAAGCTGACTCAGGTGACACAAGTTGGTATTAACAGGAATCAATAGAAGTAAAAGACAAGATATGAAAGATTCTTTTTCTCTTTTAGTTTTTTTTTTCCAAATCTGCCTGGATAGCATTTTCATACAGTTCCATTAGATAGGATGTTGTGTATGTGTGTAGACATGTTCCTGTGCACATATGTGTGAGAATGTACATGAATGTGTGATGGGGTGCTTGTAAGCATGCGTGCATTCATATGGAGGACAGGGGCAATCTCAGGTGTTGTACCTCAGAAGCAATGACAGACAGAGTGCGGAGCTCATTAAGTTGTCTAGATCGGCTTTAGAGTAAGCTCCAGTGATCTGAGTGTCTCCCTGCTGGGATTACAAGTGTGTGACACTGTTCCCAGCTTCTTGAAAGTTGGGTTCTAAGGACCAAACTCAGTTCCTCATCCTTGCATACAAGGAAAACACTTGACTGGTTGAACTATCTCCTTTGCCCAGAGTTTATAAGTGAATTTTGACTACAAAATTGTTCCTCCTAAAATAATTATGCAGAAATTTAAATGAGTAGTCATTAGGGAAAAATAAAATTATCAGGACTTCTTTTTTAATTAATTAATTATTTTGTTTGTTTGCTTGTTTGTTTATTTGACAGAGAAAGAGGGAGAGAGAGAGAAAGAATAGGCATGCCAGGGCCTCCAGCCACAGAAAATGAACTCCAGACATGTGTGCCCCTTGTGCATCTGGCCAACATAGGTCCTGGGGTATCAAACCTGGGTCCTTTGGCTTTGCAGGCAAACGCCTTAACCACTAAGCCATCCCTTCAGCCCAGGACTTCTTAATAACCAATAAGCTGCAAAGAACATAAAAACCTCAGATCACTATATAAAGAAATAAGGAAAAGGAAAATAAATCAGATTAATGTAAAATTTTCTAATTATTGCTTTGAGAAGGATTTTCATTAAAAAATGTACACATTAAGAGGAGACATCCTTAGTGTTTTCAGAGAGAGAAGGGAGGGAGTAAGTTGGTTGGATATTGAAATTTAAATAAATATTCAATGCATTGTTGAAAATATCTGACACATAGTTGCACAAAGTAGGAATTATAGCCTAGAATTTATTGAATGTCTATAGGACATGGTGTGATTGACATGAATGTCCATTAAAAAGAAGTATCACTCAATTTGCTTAATTTTTTCACTACTCTAGCTGACTCTTCTTAGATGTTCAGTTATTATCTCTTGAGATAAATTAATTTTCCAGCTTACCTTATGCAGAATTTTATTGTTGTAAATATTAATGAATATTTGCTTTGTAAATAAAATTTAACTGGAAAAATTTAGCTGATATACCTCACACCTTCAAGGATAAAATTGAAAGAGGTACTCATGCTTTCTTAAAAGGAAAAAAGAATCCAGACATGGGGGCACTTGGGAGGCAGAGGTAGGAGGATCTCTATAAATTCAAGGCCAGCCTGAGACTGCACAGTGAATGCCAGGTCAGCCTGGCCTAGGATGAGAACCAACCTTGAAACCCTCCCCCCACAAAAAAATCTCTAAGTTACTGTACAAGAAAAGATTTTCTATGGAAAGTTATCACCTTCTTACTTCTCTGTGACTATTAAAATTTAGGAACATGAAGGACCTTTTCCAAACAAAACACATTCATTTCCTAAAATTCCTATGAAATACACTTCCCTTATTTATTTTTAAAACCTCTGAGTAATTCTTTATAACACCTGCTTGGCAAAAAAATGTATTAATTAAAGATTTGCTTTTAACTTTTTTAATGACACACAAAAATTTTAATGTACCATATTAACACTGAATGGTTTCCTTCAAAAATAATACAGAATATGTGTAAACTATGCTGCATCAATTTTCTTACCATTTTGCTTTTAAAGACATTGCACTTTGTAAAAGAATGTTTTGTGTGTTTGGCTCTCTTTTCTAAGGATGTGAATTGGTTTAAGCATTGTACTGAAGTATAGAGAAAAAATTACTTGTTTCTTCAGGTGTTATGCCATCATGTGGACATTAGAAAGATCCAGATTATTCTATGAAGATTAATAACACCCTAAGGGATGAATTGGTATATTCCCATCATGCCATATTTCTAAAGAGTTTTCAGGAACATCAGGAAGCCAGGCTTCCTTCCTCCATTTCTTGTCACACATTCCCACATGAGAGCCAATTAGCATAGCTGTCACCTGGAATATTTCCAATATTCCTCCAAATGACTTTAGGCCTGGCTGTGGTTTTCAGAGTGAGGTTATGCTAACTAAAGGTTTCATGTTCTGGGAACACATATGACGACACTTAAAGTATGTTTATGTCCATTTAATTGGATTTCTTTTTCTTTGTGGGAAATTAACATATTTTTATGCAAGCCAAATTAGTCTTCCACCTACACACCCTTGCCCTCCTAAAGAAAACATGCCAAAGTTGGCATATTCCACTGGCTGTCCAATGAAAAGAATATTATTAAAGATTCCTGCATCTGAATATAACTTACAGTTTTGTGTTAGGAGACTTGTTAGTTTTGATCTAAGCTACAAATTCTTCCTTCCTATTTAAATTGACCTTCTCAAGATGACATTCCATGATGATATATTACATTACATAGAAATATTTCTCCTGACCTTAACTTGATGAAATATAAACATGGTGATGTTTTTCTTCTGGCTTAAATATTATGTATCAGTCAAATAAGTTCCATTATTGGCACATCTCTCCTTTGCATGACATTGGGCCACATCAAATCAAATTTCTTTTTAGACTGGCAGATGAGAATAATAAATCACATTTGAGATGAACGCAGGGGTAAGGTGGCCAAGGAAGTTTTATTTTGATTTTGTTTCATGGTTTTGTTGGTTGTGGTGGTGGATTTTGGTGGTGTTATTTTATGGCTTTGTTTTTATGACATGGGGCTTTGTATAACTCAGGCTTCATTTGAAGTCATAGCTCTTCTGCCTCTGCCTACCAAAAGACTATGTTTTTGTTGTTGTTTGTTTGTTTTAAGGTTAGTAATTTTGAAGCACTGAAAAAATCACGTTTATTTTTATTTATAAAATCCTTGTCTTTACCACTTTCTGATTTTATTTGTTTGCTTCTGTGCATATTGTCAGTTAAAATAATTGATTGTATATAGATTGATTTATGAATCTTTGTAAACAATTTGAATGTGGAATCTGGAAGTTGGACTAAAGTCAAGTGCTTTTGGGACACAGAAATTGATTGTTGGATATCCAACATGGGTATTTTCATCACAATTCCATCAATAGGCGTATGAGAAAGTTAGAATTATATTGTTCATAAATGCATAATAAGATCCAGATAATAAACATAGTTCTTATTTCCACAGAACAATTTAAGGGAGTTCAAAATCCATAGGTAGGGGAAGAAAAAGATAGTAATCTAGCAATAGAAAACTTAGAACAACATACACACACAAAAATAAGTAAATAAATAAAATAAAATATAAAAAACTGCAACTATTAGCTAGTTCAAATTCTGGGTTGCAGATATGTTGGAAAACAAAATGCAGACACAAAGTCTTAACTATGCAAAAGATATGTGGGGAAGGAAAGAGGGAGGGAGGAAGAGAAAAGTAAGAAAGGGAAAGAATACATGTAGCATCCATACCAAAAAAAAAAAAAAAAAGATCACCATATATCCTACTCAATTGTTAAAAAATATTATTATTCATTACTTTTATTTATTTATTCATTTGAGAGAGAGGGGAGGGAGAGAATGAGCATGCCAGGGACTCTACCCACCGCAAATGAACTCCAGACACATGTGCCCTCTTGAGCATCTGGCTTATGTAGATTCTGGGGAATAGAACCTGGGTCCTTAGGCTGCACAGGCAAGCACCTTAACCACTAAGCTATCTCTTCGGTCCCTAGCCATTTTTTTTCAATCATTACAATTAGCCTTAATATCCTTCTATGCATGCAGCCTAGTGAGTTCTGACTCCACAGCCTAACACCTCTTACTGAAAGTCTTGTAAAACTGCCCTTCGTCCTTTCCCAACCTACCTTGATGTAGAGACACATAATCTATTCTAAGTACTCCTGAGATAGATCTTCTCTTTTTTTAATCTCTTATATGTTAAGAAAATCTCTATGTTGTCACCACAGCTATCTCCAGAAACATGTAATTGAACCTGGCGTTGGCCAGAGTAAAAGATTCAGACCAATTATCACCACCCGGCTTACTATCTCCATCAGAATTTCTTCCTTTGCTTTCTTTCATGCATTTGGAGCACACTGAAGAATTTCAATCTTAATGTACTTTCTTAACATCTTAATGCCCTTGTCCATGTCCATATCTTTCTCTGCTAGACAATGCCCAAGTTATCTTTCTACACTTAGTTTCCCTCTCAGCCTTTAGATGAGACTCTGACTCATCCAGAAAAAGAGCTATATTCTTCCTTTGTACCTCAAATTTCTTTGATTATTCCCGTGATGTGCTTTTCACTATCACTGGTCAAATTTAACTAGACTGGTGAACAGTATGGACATGTAAAAGATGGTAAACATACCTCACTTCCTCTATTGACTTTCAATCATTCTGTGTTGTATCTCCCATTCCTGTTACTTCTTAACAAAGCAGACATGTTCCATATTTTATCCAGCCATTTTTGGCATAAATTTCTATTTAGTTAGCTTAATTCTTGAAACTCATGGTTTAAAAGCCATCTACAATCCTCTTCCCCATGCTAACCTAGGATAATCATCTGGACTATGAAGTCTCAGCTCTGTCATTTGGCTCCATGTCTTCCTCTATACCTATCTCAATTGTGATTTAGATGTGGTCAAGAGGACTGGAAGAGCAGGCTACATCTTTATTTGTTCAACCCAGGAATGCAATTGTACTTAGGGGTGTTTGTCTCAGCTTCTCTGCTCTCAGATTTGATGACCTTTCAAATGTGGACTTTTCTCTGATGACTGGATTTCCCGCTGACTCTGCACTGAGTCACTTCAGAAGAGTCCTGCCAGCCCAGCACAAGACTGGGTGGTTGTGCATGTCTCTGTCCTGCCAAGTGACTTCACGGAGCAGAGAAAAAGTGATTTGGGTCCTCTCTTGATTCGTTCTCTCCCTTTCCGGTTGTCATAGAACACTGTCATCTGGTTGGCTGTACGTTACTGACTCCCAGTCTCACTTTTGTGCATGAGTGCTTAACCTTCACAGTCAGTATCTTGCTTTTATGTTGTTTTTACTGATTTCATTTCAAAAGTCAAGTGTCCCTTGCTGCTTTCCACAGTCCTGACTCTTCTTCCATTTGAGTTGCTCTGTAGCTCAGAACTCTCAGGACCACTTCAATACTCATGAGAATCCAATCTCTTTCTCTCTCTCTCTCTCTCTCTCTCTCTCTCTCTCTCTCTCTCTTAGCATCCTGGTTTCTCTAGAGAGGTACAGAGTAATCAAAGAGTGGATAATGGAAAACCAAAGGGTTGGAAAGCTGAAATAATTCTAGGAATACCTCCCTGCTTTAGAAATTAGAGTGCCCTTTGGTTTCCGTATCTCCCGGTTAACATTATTTCCCACTTCTTGGGAAAGAGGAAAGTTTCCACAGAGCAGCACCATTGAAGGTAGTAAATATTTGTTTTATGCATCAGTGAATGAATCATCAGTCACCCTTTCAGCTTTAGACTTGAGAATGTAGATTAGCAGAGTGGGATATATTTCAGAGAACTAGATTACTGAGAATTTCTAGAATGGCCCTGGAAGGAGGCTTGGAGTCTATATATCAGGAAGAACTAAATAAACACAACTGTGTTCCTGGAATTGTTTTGCTAGAAAACCCCATGCCATTCTGCAGTATTGACTCCAGAGCTAATTTCTGGCTACTCATCTGCCAAATACACTCATTTTCCCATATTCAAAAGCAATACAGTTCTAGAAATATCATAGTACCTTGCCTAATACTTTAAAAAAAAATCATTACTTATACACTTACATAGTTTTGGTTAACCCGCCCTCTCCTTTTGTAGATTGCCTAATATATTTTAACTACTCATCATACAAATGAAATCTGCTCACTCTCCAAAAAGAAGTTCTGTATTCTCACGCAGATACCATAAGCATCACTGAGTATATTAACTGTCATTAGACAAGCCACATTCTTGAACTGAAGTACCCTAGCCTATGTACTAAATTAAAGTTAATCATTATGGACATAAATAACATCAAAAATTAAGAAAGCAAATTAGAAAAATATCTAAGTATATACAGAAATGATTAAGAGAGGATGCTTCCACTGTAGATTTCCTATTTGGAATTCTTCCCAAAGATAAGGAAAATTGTGTTTACACTTTCTCTTACTATGATATACAACCCCTAGGCCATCTGTGCCTAAGCAGCATCTTCACCAGCTATTGTTTGGCCAATGCTTAGAAAATTAAAATATTCATATTTTAGACATCTATGTAACTCTGTGTAGGATGGATACAGTATTTAGCTACTGTTTACCACTGACAGTGTGGCATGCAGACTTCCACCTGCCCCTGTCATGGAGCAACATATGAACATCAAATGTTGACTTAAACAAGATGTTTTGCCTGTTGGCTCAAGTCGTCCACAATTATACCATGGTGGGAAAGTCAAGTAATAATAATAATGATAATGGTGATTAATTCTGATAACTTCTTCAATGACAATGATATATTCATTGTTAGAAATGTTAATTCCATGAATTCTAGGACTCCCAAGTCAGCATTGATTAAAAGGAGAAAAAACATTTCGCTCTTTTCTACTTCCAACCCACTTCCTATAGCCATGCATTCTGGCCCTGCATAAAATAGCACTGAATATTGTGTGCTGGTTATAAAACTGATCTGCACTCTGTTAGGAAGAAAGAGCTAAAACTTTTTAATTTGTATCCAATCTAACTTGTCACTTACTCTTAAATGAACATTTTGCTTTTGAAAAAGCAAGTGGCTACTTGGTAAAAGAATTCATATTCTATTCTTTTAGTGTTTACAAAGTGAATCCCATGAGCACTCAAGTATTTCCTTACGTCTGTGGTAAAATGAATTCCTTGGTCAGCAGCCATGTTTCATTCTGTTTGTTTTACTTTTGATGATAGAGAATCAGAAAGCGTCTATTTATGAATAATACTGTTAGGAATAAGAAGAAAGGACAACACCCATATCTAGAATAGGTATCTATTCCAGTGAGGACTTTGCAATGAAATGGCCCAGAGTAACTGACCTCATCCCAATTACTAATGGACACAGCCTATTGGTGGTGCTGTATTAGAAGTTCTATGGTAAGTCTCTACTCTTAAGAGAGGTGATTAAAAAATAAAAATAAAAAAGCACATACCAAGACTACACTTGAGGATGGGAGCCTTATGTTCATGAAACTGTATATTTAATCCTGGTCAACACTAGGCTTTGCTCACAATCACACACACACACACACACAAAAAAAAAAAAAAAAAAAAACAAAAAAAAAAAACTAGAGCTGGTATAAGAAAAGATTGCCTGACACAAGCAGAGACTCTTTCAAATGATTACTGAGAGATTTCTCTACAGAGAGAACCATCTGCTGATCATTCACATGAGACACAGGGACTTCAAATGTGAGACCCATTTACATAATTTTCCCTCAAATCTTGTCATTAATCTTCCAAACTTATCCTTACAAATCCCTGATCATCTGGCCC
Source organism: Jaculus jaculus (assembly GCF_020740685.1). Classification (NCBI taxonomy): domain Eukaryota; kingdom Metazoa; phylum Chordata; class Mammalia; order Rodentia; family Dipodidae; genus Jaculus; species Jaculus jaculus. Next base: position 25,272,242 of record NC_059110.1, read on the forward strand.
AAGGCTTGCTACAGCTGATAAATTTAAATGAAGACACACCCTTGCTCATCACTCCTTCCAATCAAAGTGGGGAGGAGAAAAGAAAAAACAACTTTACAACTCAGTTTTACTTGCTGAGAATTTCTTTACTGCGCTGTCATTTGAGGACAGCCAAATTGTATTTTTTAAATGATCTCTTCGCAATATGTGCTGTTATCATCCAGAGCTATGTACAGGTAAGGTTCAAGTTTATCATCCCCTATTATTACATGTTGAGAAACCCCTAAAAGCACAAGCATGAGTAGCCAGGCATGATGGAGCACACCTTTAATCTCAGCTCTTGGAAGACAGAGGTAGGAGGATCACCATGAGTTCAAGGCCACCCTGAGATGACATAGTGAATACCAGGTCAGCCTGAGCTTGAGTGAGACCCTACCTCAAAAGATCAAAAAAAGGAAAACAAAAGCTGGGTGTGGTGGACCATGCCTTTAATCCCAGCACTTGGGAGACAGAGGTAGGAGGATTGTTGTGAGTTCGAGGCCACCCTGAGAATTCAGAGCAAATTCCAAGTCAGCCTGGGCTAGAGTGAGACCCTACCTCGAGAAAACAAAAAAGAAAAAAAAAATCACAAAAAAAAAGAAAGAAAGCAAAGAACAAACAAGCATAAGAGGAGGAGGAGGTCACAAACACATGTACAAAGTGACCACCACCTTATTGACTCTGCTCATATATTCACTATCTTAATGAACTTATTCCATGAATAGCACCCTCAAGTTAACCCAGAATTGTATTTTTTTAATATTTTTAATTGTATTAAATATCAGACCTTAATGATATTTTGGATTGGTTTCTAATAAGGCTGTAGAGTACCCAATAAGAAATGTTACTTCATTATAACATAAAATTAATTAAAGGAAATTGATCTGCTAAAAATACCTTGTGAGTAGAATGACAATTATTTTGTTGTTCTTTTAATGAGTTCATTTCAACATCACAGTTGGTCAGACATCAGAGTCTACAGAACCCTAAGAACTCTAGTAGAACTGCTCTGAAACAGCCTAGATACATTCACTGGTCTTCTTTTGTTTTTTGGGGGGCAATTAATAGCTAATAGCCTGATTACCAGAAAATAGGTTGAGCTTATACATATACCAGATTTCATATATATGTTGTCCTCAAATCTAAGTTCATTTTCACATTACTGGTTATGGTTTAATACAGGATGTTTTTACTTTGATAACATTACAGTATGTTCCTGACTCCTGTATTTTTAGAAAATTTGTCCTTTGGGAACCATGAATTCCCAAAGAGTCTATTTCCTTTCCTCCAGCATTCGTACATGTCTTATCAAGGCATCTAAGTACAACTATTTCTCATTCCCTAGGTCCTATGCACGTGTCGTCAATGAAAAGGACCGGTATGATACTCAGGCAGAAGTTGAAATGATGCTTTCCTCAGATGAAATTATTGCCTACAGGCAGAGAAATGACACAAATCCAAAGTTAGACACTGAATATAGTATTTGCCCAGCCAAGTGAAATAAATTCCATCTAGTGTTCTCAATTTACTGAAACAGACTGTTGTCCAAATCAGTAACTATATATCAACCACCATAGTACTATGGCTGTGCTTATTTGCTTTGCCAACAGAATCATATAACATCTCATGTATTGAAAGCATTAGTAGTACAATATCACCATTCTTTAAGACAATTCATCTTCCAAACTGACATGACCCTGAATTGAGGAAAGAAGAAAAATTTTATACCTCTGTAAGTCACTCCTCAAAGTTTAAACTTATTAGTATTCTCTCACTGATGGAAAAATAGTTTTTATACTACACAAATAATTGACAATGACTTCATGTCTTTTACTCAACAATGTACAACCAATTAGATTAGATCTTTGTCTTACTGAACAGTTACTTTGGGTCATATGTTGCCTGGAAGAGAGGGGGAAAGAAATCTTATATTTGACTTTGGGATGTTTCAAACATTCTTCCAGTACACTTGAATGTGCATTTTTTTAAACAGTGCTGATCTCTAAACTTATTCAAGTCTGGTAGTTGAGTAAGTAATAAAATCAATCAATATTTTCAATTTAATTTAAGCTTCTGCTAGACTTAAAGTTTATGTATAGGAATCAAAAGCACCCTACTTGGAGACTTTCAATTCATGCTTGACATGAAACACCTCATAGAAATTGGGTGATCAATGAAATTATCTATTAAACAACATTTTCTGATTATCATTTCACTCCTACCCATTAATAACCATGCCATTTTTCAGAGATTAGAGTGCTGAAATTGGTGACTTGTGAAACAAAAACTCTATTCCAATGGAAATCAACCTCATCTACATGGCATGTTCTAATAGTATCCCAAGAGATATGCTGAAAATTTCACCACATGATAAGCTAATGACATATAATATGTTCTGTCCAGTATTACTCTCATTCTGGAGTATGCATTATCTGCATTCATCTACAAGATTTTGTTATTTAATTTCAATTCATGACAAGTTTCTTCTGATAAATATAATAAGCTAGTAAAGCAATGATCCATTCTTCACTGCTTTTCTCTAGTAGGCTGAATCTAGAACCTTTGGAACCTGTAAGAAATTAAGTTGGATTTCTGGTCAAGATGGCATCTACTTCACCACGCTGTACCTCCTGGGGAAAGAAAGGCAAGATGTTTAGGGTTCATTGGGTCTTCTGGGGATGAGCATACTCTAACAGACCTCCAGTGCAAAGTAGGGAATCTGCTGATTCCCACACTCTCAGGTAGCCAACCAGTACCCCAAAACTCTCAAGCAGCCATCCAAGCCATAATCCCAGCTGCAGATTCCTCCTGCAGTAACTGCAGGCAAAGGGATCCAGGCCAACAGGCTAGCTTAGCTCCACACACACCTCCAAGCTCATCAATGCTTTCCCACTTGCTGCAGCCCCACCCGCATGCATGGACCCAGGCCAGCAGGCTAACATTCTCCCAGGGGGCCTCTATGTGCGAATGCCCTCCCACTCACCACCTTCCCCCACCCCGTGGCCAGACCCACACCAGAAGGCTAGATTCCCCCTCCCCCACCACCACCAAGGCATTCTTATCACTGCATAGCTCCACACCAAAACTCTGCCCCCCAACCCCTGTGCAAGGACCCAGGCAGGCAGGCTAGCATTACCCCAAGGGAACTCCGTGTGAGAATGCACCTCCCACAGTGGACCCAGGTCAGCAGACTAGTACGATGGACTTCCATATGCCACTGCACCTCCTTGTGTGGATACAGGCCAACAGAATAGGCTTCTCCCCTCCCTAGGATCTTCCATCACAGGGGCCTCCATGCCTGCCATCGCCCCACATGTCACCTGACCCACAGCAGTACCATATCCCTGCCCTGCCCTGTCAGGGGACCTGGCAGTCCCATCCATTCCCTGAACAGGGTCACTTCACCCTTCAACATTGTGGAACCACCACACATTCCAATCCCCCACACACACTCCACAGCTTAGCCACACCACCAGTCTGCTTTGTCCCATTACCCCCTCTGCCCTGTTCCCTCAGGCAGCCTCCTCATCATGCAGTCTCATACCCAGAATCACAGAACAACAAGCCCCTTAATTAGATCTCCAACCCCCCACTAGAGCATCACAGACTCCTTCCCTCTGAGCAGGCAGACCCCATTGCCATCAGAAGCCTAGTGGAAGCAAACATAAAAGGGAATAATCACTGAAGACCCTTCAAGGGTAGACTACAGCTGCCTCCTAAATTAAATAAGACTACATTGTGATGGGCAGACCACAGCACAAAAGGAGTAACATGAAAAACCAAATGCAAGTAAATCCAACAAGATTGCCTCTTCCCTCTATGGATGTCTCTAATTGAAACAGAGAAGCGACAATAGGATCAGAACCCCAAACTGAAGACACAAGCTATGCAATCCTGACCAAGCAAATAGCAGAACTTGCAGAAAAGTGACAGAAGGCCTATAATTGTATGGATGCTGTCCTCTCTAGATTAGACTTAATAGGAAAGAATGAGGAAGGGTTCCAAAGGCAATTATATGATCGTAAGAAGAGCAAGAAAAAAAGAGGACCTCAATATAAGCTGGCTAAGCTCAATGCAAGGATGAATTCCAGAAAGTATTAAGAAAATCAAAAAATGATGTGAAAAGGGAAGTTGACAGAGGGATGGAAACTATACATAAAAAAAAAAAAAACAGTAGAAAGCACTAACCAAGTAGAACAAGCCCAAAACTCTATAGAAGTGCTCAAGAATAGAGTTAGTCATGTGGAGGATAGAAACTCAGAATTGAAGACAAAACAGAAGAAACAGTTCATACGTTCAAAAGTTTCGACAAGTTTAAAATTTTTTCTGAATAGAACATGAGGGAGCTGTGGTATGCCCTTAAATGTTCCAACATTCAGATCACAGGAATACCAGAAGGGGAAGAAATTCAGAACAAAGGCATGAAGAACTTATTCAACAAAATTATTGAAGAAAACTTTCCCACTCTCTCCAAAGAAAGTCCTATCAAGTTACAAGAAGCTAACATAACTACAAACAGATGGGACCAAAGAAGAAATTATCCAAGACATATTATTATTAAGACTCTAAACATCGATGCCAAAGAGAAAGTCCTCAAAGCAGCTAGGGAAAAACAACCCATTACATATCAAGGTAACTCCATCAGAATTACTTCTGACTCCTCAATGGATATCCTGAAAGCCAGAAGGGCCTGGAATAGAACATTGTAAAGTCTAAGAACCTATGGCTTCCAACCCAAATTACTGTACCCAGCCAAAGTATCCCTCATAATAGATGGTAAAAGAAAAACTTTCCATGAGAAAAATCAGCATTACAACTATATGAACACAAAAGCAAACTTGAGCAGAGTAGCTCAAGGATTCTCCACACAGAAGAATCAAATAGCCAACCTCAAGTTTCCTACAAGAAGCAGATCGCAATAACCAAACTCAGGGAAGGCACAAAAAACTACAAAGTCCAAGAAAACACCAAACCACGTAAACCACCACAGTATGGCAGGGATTAAATTAAACTTCATAGTTCTTACCCTAGGTATTAATGGCCTTAATTCTCCCATAAAGGGACATTAGCTAACAAGGTAGATCAGAAAATTAGAACGCTCAATCTGCTGTCTTCAAAAAACTTACCTCACCACTAAAGACAGATACCTCCTCAGGGTGAAAAGGTGGAAAATGATATTCCAAGCAAATGAAAGGAAGAAACAAGCAGGCACAGCTATACTAATATTGGATAAAATAGACTTCAAATTAAAAATAATCAAAAAGGATAAAGAAGGCTACTTCTTACTTATTAAGGGAATGATGCAACCAGAGGATATCACAATCATCAATCTTTATGCACCAAACACAGCTGTACCATAATTCATAAAACAAAACCTACTTGACAACAAAACAGAAATAACTACAAACACCATACTAGTTGGGGACTTCAATACTCCACTATCAGCAATAGATAGAAAATCAACATGGAAGTGAGAGAGCATAACAAAACCATAGATAAATTAGATACAATGGACATCTACAAAACATTTTAGCTAAAATCTATACATTCTTCTCAGCAGCCCATGGAAACCTCTCTAAAAATAGATCATACTCTGAGCCATAAAGCCTGCCTCCATAAATTTAGAAAGATTGACATAATTTCCTGCATATCAAATATCAATGCTCTATTGCTGGAAATCAATAACAAAAGAAGGGCCAGGAATCCCATCAGCTCCTGGAACCTGAACAACACACTTTTAAACAATAAATGGGTAGTGGACAAAAAAAAAAAAAAAAGAAATTGTGAAATTTCTAGAAAATAATGACAATGAGAACACATCATACCAAAACTTATGGGACAAAATGAAGGTCGTCCTAAAGGGAAAATTCATAGCATGTAATGTCTTAATATAAAAGAGAGATAGATCCCAAATCAATAACCTAACCATCCACTCTAAGGTAATAGAAAAACAAGAAGTATCCAACCCACCTTGATCAAGTAGACTTCATCCCAGGAACACAGGGGTGGTTCAACATACAGAAATCTGTCAACACAATATACCACATAAATAAACTTAAACACAAAAACCACATGATCATTTTGATAGACCCAGAAAAGGCCTTTGACAAAATAAAACACCACTTCATGATAAAAACATTGGAGAGACTGGGCATGGATGGTTTATATCTCAACATAATAAAGTCTATATATAAAGCTCCTAAAGCCCAAATAATATTTAATGGAGAGAGACTTAAAGAATTCCCATTGAGATCAGGAACAAAATAGAAGTGTCCATTCTCACCTTAGCTCTTCAATATAGTCCTGGAAGTCCTAGCTCAAGCAACAAGACAGGAAAAATAAATAAAAGGGGTACATTAACCAAGAATGTAAAAGACCTATATAAGGAAAACATAAAAACACTCAAGAAAGAAACTTAGGAGGACTTGCAAAAAGAGAAAGACCTCCTATGCTCCTGTGTAGGCAGAATTAACATTGTGAAAATGGCAATCTTACCAAAGGCAATATACAGATTTAATGCAATGCCAATGAAAGACCAAACATTTTTTCTTGACAGAGAGAGAAAAAATGATCTCAAAATTCATATTGAATGGCAGAAGGCCTCAGATATCCAAGCATATCCTCAGCAAAAGAAACACCTCTAGAGGCATCACCAGACCTGATCTAAAGCTATTTTATAAAGCCATACTAATAAAAACAACATATTACTGGCGTTACAATGGGATTATAGACCAGTGGAACAGAATTGAGGACTTGGACTTTGGGTCAAGTAACTACAGATACTTTATATTTGACAAAGGCCTTAACAATGTAAGTTGGAAAAAAGACAGCCTCTTCAACAAATGGTGCTAGATAAATTGGATAACCATATTAAGGAAAATGAAACTCAATCTTCCTATCTCACCATGCACAATATTCAAATCCAAATGGATCAAAGACCTCAATATAATACCAGAAACTCAGCTACTACTGGAAGAAAAAAATAGGAGGAACTTTCCATGATATAGGAATGGGAAAAGGATTCCTGAACAAAACCCCATTAGCTCAGGAACTTAATTACTCAACCACTGGGATCTCATGAAGCTGGAAAATTTCTTCACAGACAAACATGCCATAAGCAGAGCCAATAGATTACCGACAAAATGGGAGAAACGTTTTTCTGCCTATAAAATTGACAGAGGCCTAATTTCTAGAATCTAGAAAGAACTCCAAAACCTGAACAATTAAAAGTCAAACAACTCACTCACAAAATGGGGCAAAGAATTGGACAGGGAGTGTGGTGGTTTGATTCAGGTGTCCCCATAAATTTAGGTGTTGTGAATGCTAGCTCCCCAGCTGATGGAGATTTTGGAATTAATGCCTCCTGGAGGGAGTGTATTGTTGGGGGCAGGCTTATGGGTGTTATAGCCAGTTTCCCCATGCCAGTGTTTGGCACACCCTCCTGTTGCTCTGGTCCTCCTTATGTTGACTAGGGGGTGATGTCCACCCTTGCTCATGCCATAGTTTTCCCCTGTCATTGTGGAGCTTCCCCTTGAGCCTGTAAGCCAAAATAAATCTCTTTTTCCCACAAGCTGCTCTTGGTTGGGTGATTTCTACCAGCATGGTGAACCAGACTGCAACAGGGAGTTCTCAGAGGAAGAAATACAAATGTTCTTCATAAAGCCTGCCGTGGTGGTGCACACCTTTAATCCCAGCACTAGGGAGGCAGAGGTAGAAAGATTGCTCTGAGTTTGAGGCCCCCTGAGACTACATAGTTAATATCAGGTCAGCCTGGGCTACAGCAAGAACCCTGCCTTGAGAAGAAAAAGAAGAAGAAGAAGAAGAAGAAGAAGAAGAAGGAGGAGGAGAAGGAGGAGGAGGAGGAGGAGGAGGAGGAGGAGGAGGAGGAGGAGGAGGAGGAGGAGGAGGAGGAGAAGAAGAAGAAGAAGAAGAAGAAAAAAGAAAAAGTAAAAGAAAATGTGGTCATCATCCATAATCATCAGGGAAATGCAAATTAAAACAACTATGAGATTCCACTTCACTCCAGTAAGGGTAGTAAACATTAAAACATCAAATGAAAGCAAATTCTGGTGATGATGTGGAGAAACAGGAACCCTGCTTCACTGTTGGTGGGAATGTAAGATGGAAAGCAATATGGAGACTCCTAAAAGTTTGACTCTAGAGATACCAACAGACCCAGTTATTCCCTTACTAGGCATTTACCTGAAAAGCTCACTGCCTCAGTTCAGAGAGATTTGCTCAACCATGCTTATAGGTGCTCAATTCATAATAACTAAGAGCTGGAATCAGTACAGATGTCCATCAATAAATGAACTGGGGCTGGAGAGATGGCTTAGCAGTTAAGCACTTGCCTCTGAAGCCTAAGGACCCCAGTTCCTCAGGTCCCACGTTAGCCAGATGCACAAGGGGGCGCACGCGTCTGCAGTTCGTTTGCAGAGGCTGGAAGCCCTGGCGCACCCATTCTCTCTCTCTCCCTCTATCTGTCTTTCCCTCTGTGTCTGTCGCTCTCAAATAAATAAATTAAAAAAAAATGAACTGATAACCAAGGTGTGGTATATCTACATGATGGAATTCTACACAGCAGTAAGGAAAAATGTCCCAATGAAATTTGAAGACAAATGGTTGAACCTGGAACAGATCATTCTCAATGAACTCACCATATCACAGGAAGATAATTGTCACATGGTCTCAGTCATCTCTGGCTCCTAGCCTGAATCTTCTCAAGATGCTGGCATACCTGATAAGCATCTCAAGGACTGGACAATACAGAAGGTGGGGCAGGAATGGAGGGTAAAGGTGGGAGTGGGGGACACAAAACTGGACCCAAATGGCAACCGTACCATAAAATTCTACATCCTAAAAGGCAGACTAGTTGATTGAATCTTCATCAGCTCCTTAGAGGGAACACCTGCATCACAGGGTCCTGGAGAGGGTATACTGAAGAATAACCTTAATCTCCTATTTCTCTCTCTCTCTCTCTCTCTCTCTCTCTCTCTCTCTCTCTCTATCTCTTCTCTTTATCTCTTTTATATTACCTAACTTTTTCTTCCTTATTTTCTTTGGTGCTGGCCTGTAACTCCCAGTACCAGTATGTAGTTAACATACACAATGAGCTATTGATCAGAGAGACCTACAAGGTTTCCCAAAAGAAGACATATTTCTGTCAGAGTACTTGATGACCCACCAAAGGTCAGTGGTATGACCCTACTTCCAAAGACACCATATTCTGTTGGTACAGAACATGGAGTTACCTGGCCAGAAGCTGGAAGAGAGTCAGTCCCCAGAAAGCACTTCTAGTGCCAGAAGGTGCTACATAAGTGACTGGGGGGAAATGACCAACATCTGTCCAATCAACTTGTGGTCAAAGCTACTCAGTAGCAAACAACTTGATGTGATGCTCACACAAGTGCAATAGTGGCACACAGCCATGGTGGGTAACCAACTGCTCTTGATTTGGCTAGTTGATCTGCTCAGTGGAACAGAACCCATAGCTGGAGCTGGAAAAAAGTATGAACCATATCCAAAAAACAAGTTCACTCTCCATTATCAAGCTTCCACCATTTGGGGGCTACATGAAGGCCTCCACCTATTAAATTCTCTCTAAAATAATAATTGTTATCTTATTTATCTGGTGCTGACTTCACTCTCTATTGGAGAATTTGCTGCTCTTTTTCATACGGATGTAGATCCTGAGGAGAGAATCAGCCCCTAGTACCTCACCAGAGCCCCTAATGAAACCTAGAGTAATTGAGGAAATGAGAAAGAGTGCTGCTTTCTTGGTGAACCTGGTACCAGCACAAGGGTGAAGGTGATACAGACACACTCAACTCCTACCAAAGCAGTTATCCAGAGACACAGAGGCTCCCAAGACCTCACTGCAGTAGAGCTAAAACAAAGCCCTCAGGGCTCAGGGAAATTTGGGGAAGAGGAGGTGGACAAATTGTTAGAGCCACAAGCTGGGACATTATGCATGGAGACATTGCCTCTTCCCCATAACTAATGGCTAACCACACAATGCATGACCCACATTCCCCAAAGAGAAGGGTCCCAGTGGTAGGGGGAGGACAGGGAGGAGGCTCACAGTGGTACCAACAGGGCTATATACACACTGTGTACATTACTAATGTTAAAAAAGAAAGAAAGTTATTAATAATTAAATTTTTCCTTCACTTAATTTATCAATTAACTAAAACAACTCTCCACGATACGTTGCTTCATCTTCACTATTTCACCTTGTAAATTTCACAAGGATGTGTAAGACCCTCCAACCAACCATTAAAATATAATAACATATAAACTCTGTCTTTTGGGTGATTTGTATGCTGAAATTTGGAAACATAAGATAATTTTTTTCTTTTTTATTTGCTAGAGTCAATGATGCAAAAATATATGATAGCAGTTATTTGAGCCAAAGACATAAAACCATCATATTTCTTTTCACATAAAATCTCTATTGCAGTCAAAAACATTAAAAATTCATAATTTCATATTTCTCTCTTCTTCCATATGATCTGTCATAGAATCCATTCCATCTGTTAAAACTTTTCCCTTTTGAAGGCATTCATGTGACACGGAGAGGAGAATAATAGAGTAATCGTGTAGCCTCACCCATCATGGCTACACATATGTCATTCTCTAAGGCCTGCTGGTCCTCACCATTTCTAACTCAAGTTAGGAAAGAAAGTCAAATTTAGGTTTTATAACACTGAGAATATATGACTTGAAAGCATTACTCTTTGAGTCAGAGGCTTTAGTTGAAGACCATAATGTCCATTCAAGACTTGTTTTCAATTAAAAGAATTATCAAGAAGTTTAAAACTTTATTTAAAATTCATAAAATCAACCACATTGTTTGAAAAAAAAAAAACACTACTATTGTCTATCTACACCCTTAAGTAATAAAAGTAAAAATCCTAACAAAAATACCCATTACTGAGCCAGGTGTGGTGGCTCATGTGTTTAATCTCAGCACTCGCAGGGCAGAGTTAGGAGGATCGAGTTCAAGGCCACCCTGAGACTACATAATAAATTCCAGATCAGCCAGGGCTAGAGTGAGGCCCTACATCGAAAATATATATATATATATATATATATGTCATTTACTCTATCTTTTCTGCCTCTTTCTCTCTCAAATAAATAAATAAAAATAAAAATAAAATATTTCAAAAATGCCTATCACTAGACTTCTCAGTTGTTGTCCTTAACTCATATGTCATCTTTAAGTTCGATGTTCAGTAGTTTAATCTCACACTACTGTGGATGTATCTGTGAGTGCGCATTTTCTAACATGATTAACACTATAATCAGCTGGATTTAGATAAAGCAGATTACTTGCCATAATGTGTCTGAGCCTCTTTCAAAGGTCTCATGAACAAAGCCTGAGGTTTCCCGAGGGAAAAATAATACAGCCTTATTTATGCTATAAAAAAAATTCTGCATAAGTATCCAGCCTGGAGATCCTGTTTTCTAGATTTTCGAATCTATTCTGAAACACCTAAATTTAAACCTTATTAACCTTGTAAAGTGCCATCCATCACATTTGTGTGAGCCAATTACTTACTGGTGTGGTTGTGTGTGCGTGTGTGTGTGTGTGTGTGTGTGTGTGTGTGTGCATATTTGTGTGTATGTGTGGATATGTGTACACAAAATGAAAGAGAGAGAGAGAGAGAGAGCTGTACCCAGCATCTAAAATTGTTGACACCTCAGGTGTCTTTCTGTACTGAAATTATCCTAGGTGACAGGCAAAAATATAGATGCAAAAGGCTCCAGGATATCTACTTTTAGTATTTTGTGATCTTAAAGAAAAAAAAATAGTGTGGAAAAGGGGAATGAAAACCATATTTAATATGTCAGTCTGAATACTCTGGGATGCACTTACATGAATGCGAATTTACATGTTAGCCTTCTCAAGTAGTCAACCTCTTCCAACAGTAGATACAACCTCATACCAGCCCCTAAGCCTAGCTATTCATTTTGATATATAAATATACAATCCATCATGCTTGTTCTCAACCTATGTCATCTGTGGAGAAGAGTTACTAAACCCATTTAGGGGGAAACAAGGATGAGGATAAGAGTCTGACTCTCCATTCTGAGGGGACATAGTTTATTTATTTTTTTTTTTTTTAGCTTTTGATAAACTTGATCCATATATACAATATACCATTAGCATTATCCTCTCCTATTAACCCCTCCTTCCCAACCCCACCAATGGAATCCCTTCTTTCCAACTAGTACTTGAAGTATTTTTGGTGTCATCATTTGTCCTACTATGCAAGTCTTGTGCAATTACCATCAGTTACCGTAAGGTCATGAATGTCTTGGCTATTTTATGTCTAGATGAAAATACTGCAAAGCACTCTTCCCCTTCCTTTGGCTTTTACATCTCTGTCATGTCTCAAGTCATGATGAACACTTCATTCTTCCTTAGAACTTTGGCTCTCCCCGGTTGTCACTTCCATCTGAAAAGAAGAGCTTCTCTAAACAAAACAGAATAGAATTAACATATTGTCATAAAAATAAATATGGAGAGTGCAGTTTGTTAAGCCTATTATATCCATTTAGCCAAACAACAATAATAGCTTCCCCCTTAAGAACTTATGACTATCCAAACCATAAGCTTATTATTAGGTTTCCAGTATTAGGTATGAATTTTTTTGCCAAGCCAAATTCAATCAGAGAGCATTTGGTTTCTCCCCTAACAGGCATGTCACCATTGCGTCAGTTGACACATTTTGGCCAGTCAGGAAGCTTGTAGGATCAAATGCTGTTTAAGATCATTGATGAGGTTTTCCCCCAAAAGGATGAATGATGAATAATTTCACCTAAGTCCAAAGTAATAGAAACCAGTCTAAAATACAAGCCTTATGGGTTCTTGATTAGAGCAGTTTGATAACAACCATGCACATGTAAACATTTTGAGTTATAAGGAAATGTTCACTTAGATACAGTGTGACTTGTCTATGTGCAGTTAACCAGAGTATGAAGGAGAAATTGGAGTCAAAAGAGATGATTTGGACATCATCTCAAGCTTCATAATTTTAAATAGACATGGAATGCATGCAGTATATTCTTTCTTTGAACAATTAATTTGTTATCCATTTGTATATAGAAATTAGAAAAAATTATACACTATAGCAGCAAATGATTCTAAAGCAAATTCACATTTTCCACTTTTATTGAACATTTTACTAAGCTTAGGTAAATCAGAGATTATCCCAAAGCATTCAGCTCATTATAAACACACACACATGCACACACACACACACACACACACACACACACACACACACTATAGAGTCCTTTAAAAGGATTGTTAAGACGCTCAATCAAACCAGTTCTTCTCACAGAAAATGTGTAAAAGGACAAAGGACAGAATTAAGAAGCTGAAAACTGGATTCATTTCTACAGCTGCATTTAAACCCAGATCACTGTTTCTTCCATGCAGACCTTTAATAGCCATTTAAACTGGGTCTCTTTTCTAGCTCTTTATTTTTTTTTTTCAACTCTATCAAAAACACTGCTTGCAGATTTGTCTTGAAATTATTGAGCTATCGGATTTTTCAGGCAATACGAACTAAAAGCCAAACATCTTTGCTTGAGATTAGGTTGTGACACACACACACACACACACACACACACACACACACACAAAAGTCCATTCTTGGCTAAAATGTGCTTCTCTCTCTCTCTTTTTCTCCCTCTCTCTCTCATTCTCTTCAATAAAAATATTAAACTGTCCTTTTCACAAAATATTATTCTTAATAGGAATCACATGAAAAGTTTAAATTGATAAAAGTCAAATACTTCAAATTATAAGATAAAAATTCACAAAACACCTTGAGATATTAACCCAATAAGCTCAGATCAAAATCCACAAACCTGACATACATTTTGATTTTATTATTTATTTGTATTCCTAGTTTTGTGAGACTTTTAATCTGTCATAATTTATTAATTCAAACTCTTCGTCATGCCTAAGTAAATTTTTTGTGGGATTTCTCAGCCATAATTTAGCACTGTCATTTCTGTTGTTTTAAAATATTTTATTTTCATTTTTCTAAAATTTATTTGACAGAGAAAGAGGGAGAGAGAAAGAGAAAGAGGCAGAGAGATAAAGAGAGAATGGGCATGCCAGGGGCTCCAGCTACTGCAAATGAAATCCAGACTTGTGCGCCCCTTGTGCATCTGACCAACGTGTGTCCTAGAGAATCGATCCTGGGTCCTTCGGATTTGCAGGCAAACAGCTTAACCGCTAAACCATCCCTCCAGCCCTTTGAAATATTTTATTTTTATTATTTATTATTATTTTTATTTATTTGACAGAGGAAGAGGGGGAAGGAAGGGGAGAGAGAGAGGAAGAGAGAATAGGTGATTTTTGTTGTTTTTTATACTCACCTCACAAATATGCACACATAAATGTACATAAACTCACACACATACCTTCTCTGTGCTGATCATAGAGCACTTTGCTCAATACACTCTGAAACAGTCAAGTGATGTATATGGAAAACATTAAGAGCTATTCAAAAATGTCATATTTAAAAGAGGACTGCTAGAAAGCATAATATTTAATCAATCCCAAGTCCTTCCAAAAGCCGGAAATGACTGCATTGAGCTAGCATAACACCAATCAGCACATTACCTTACTGTAGAAATATGGTTATTTTTAATGCCATTATTACTAATAGCTTTCCAATTTTGTTTCTCTCCTTAGAGGATTTCAGCCACAGTGACACATTCCACAAATAGAAACACTTAGACACACAGACTTATCTGCACCTAGCTCTAACCAACCCAGCTATTCTGCCAGATTAAGAAGTTACCTATTGTTAACTATATCAAGGACAGCAGCATCCTCCCTTATTCTCTATCCCACTGCCACATAGGATAAACAAAGCTTGGGAAAAACATGAAGTTGTCATCAGCATCCCAAGGGCCCGATGTCAGATTGAGTTACAATAATTATCTCAAACTACTGACCAAAATAAATGATCTGCTTCAACACATTGCACTTTCATTTATAATGCACAATTTTAAGCTTTTCACGTTTTCTTAAACAAGCTTATATTTTAAAATATAAACCTAGCATATAGGAGGTAGAAAGATCAGAAATCAAGGCCACCCATGACGACTAGTAAGTTAAAAGTGAGCTTGAGCTACATGATTTCCTGCATCTAAAGAAAGGCAAAAAAAAGATCATTCACCCTGACCAAGTAGGCTTTATCCCAGAGATTCAGGGATGGTTCAACATACGCAAATCTATAAATGTAATACATTACATAAACGGGTTGAAGGACAAAAATCACATGATCATCTCATTAGACGCAGAGAAAGCATTTGACAAAATCCAACATCCCTTCATGATAAAAGTCCTACAGAGACTGGGAATAGAAGGAACATATCTCACTATAATAAAGGCTATTTATGACAAGCCTACAGCCAACATATTACTAAATGGGGAAAAACTGGAAGCTTTTCCACTAAAATCAGGAACAAGACAAGGGTGTCCACTGTCCCCACTTTTATTTAATATAGTTCTGGAAGTCTTAGCCATAGCAATAAGGCAAGAGACACACATAAAAGGGATACAAATTGGAAAGGAAGAAATCAAGTTATCATTATTTGCAGATGACATGATTCTATACATAAAGGACCCTAAAGACTCTACTAGCAAGCTGTAAGAGCTGATCAAAACCTACAGCAATGTAGCAGGATACAAAATAAATACACAGAAATCAGTAGCCTTCATATATGCTAACAACAAACACACAGAGGATGAAATCAGAGAACCACTCCCATTCACAATTGCATCAAAAAAAATAAAGTACCTTGGAATAAACCTAACCAAAGAAGTAAAGAATCTCTACAATGAGAACTTTAAAACACTCAAGCGAGAAATTGCAGAAGACACTAGAAAGTGGAGAAACATCCCTTGTTCCTGGATTGGAAGAATCAATATTGTGAAAATGACAATCTTGCCTAAAGCAATGTACACATTTAATGCAATCCCTATCAAAATTCCAAAGGCTTTCTTCATGGAAATAGAAAAAACAATCCAAAAATTCATTTGGAATCACAAAAAACCTTGAATATCTAAAATAATACTGAGCAACAAAAAAAAAAAGGGTGGTGGTATCACCATACCTGATTTTAACCTATACTACAGAGCCATAGTAACAAAAACAGCATGGTACTGGCACAAAAACAGACATGTAGATCAGTGGAACAGAATAGAGGACCCAGATGTAAGCCCAAGTAGCTATAGCCACCTGATATTCGATAAAAATGCCAAAAATACTCATTGGAGAAGAGACAGCCTCTTCAGCAAATGGTGTTTTGAAAACTGGATATATATCTGCAGAAGGATGAGAATAGATTCTTCTCTCTCGCCATGCACAAGAATTAAGTCCAAATGGATTAAAGACCTTAACATCAGACCGGAAACTCTGAAACTGCTAGAGGAAAAAGTAGGGGAAACCCTTCAACATATTGGTCTTGGCAAAGACTTTCTGAATACAACCCCAATTGCTCAGGCAATAAAACCACAGATTAACCACTGGGACCTAATGAAATTACAAAGATTTTGCACCTCAAAGGACACAGTGAAAAAAGCAAAGAGGCAACCTACAGAATGGGAAAAAATCTTCACCAGCTATATATCTGATAAAGGATTAATATCTAGGATATACAAAGAACTCAAAAAGTTAAATAATAAGGAATCAAACAAGCCAATCAAAAAATGGGCTATGGAGCTAAATAGAGAGTTCTCAAAGGAAGAAATACGAATGGCATATAAGCATCTAAAAAAATGTTCTACGTCACTAGTCATCAGGGAAATGCAGATTAAAACTACATTGAGATTCCATCTCACTCCTGTCAGATTGGCCACCATCATGAAAACAAATGATCATAAATGTTGGCAGGGATGTGGAAAAAAAGGAACCCTTCTGCACTGCTGGTGGGAATGCAATCTGGTCCAGCCATTGTGGAAAACAGTGTGGAGGTTCCTAAAACAGCTAGAGATTGATCTACCATATGACCCAGCTATAGCACTCCTAGGCATATATCCAAAAGACTCATCACATTTCCTTAGAAGTACGTGATCAATCATGTTTATTGCTGCTCAATTTATAATAGCTGGGAAATGGAACCAGCCTAGATGTCCATCAACAGATGAGTGGATAATGAAGATGTGGCACATTTATACAATGGAGTTCTACTCAGCGGTAAAGAAAAATGAAGTTATGAAATTTGCAGAAAAATGGATGGACCTGGAAAGTATTATATTAAGTGAGATAACCCAGACCCAGAAAGCCAAGCGCCACATGTTCTCTCTCATATGTGGATCCTAGCTACAGATGACTGGGCTTCTGCATGAGAATGAAAATACTTAGTAGCAGAGGCCAGTAAGTTAAAAAGGACACATAAAGGGTAGAGAAAGGAAGGGAGGAGGATACTTAATAGGTTGATATTGTATATATGTAATTACAATGATTGTAATGGGGAGGTAATATGATGGAGAATGGAATTTTAAATGGGAAAGTATGGGGGTGGGGAGGTAGGGAATTACCATGGGATATATTTTATAATCATGGAAAATGTTAATAAAAATTAAAAAATAAATAAATAAATAAATAAAATATATTTTTAAAAATACAAAAAAAAAGAAAGGCAAATCAATGTTGCTTAGGAATGTGAAATGTACAAATGGTTGAATAAGTATCTATGTGAATATGTATAGATAGATAGATAGATAGATAGATAGATAGATAGATAGATAGATAGAATTTAAGTTACACTGACAATATGATAGAAACTTAGTCTTTCAGAATACAGATTAAGATATTAAACTATAGTTCCCTACAATCCCTTTCACAACATTGTGCTGCTTCCTGTATGTAACAATTTTATGTTAAAAAATATTGAACATGTTGACTGAATATATTTTCTATACTTGTACAGCATTTCCTTCCATGTACTTACTACAATGTTCTAGTAATCTCTATACATATTTGAAGTATTTAATTTTGGCCTGTGTGTATTTGCTGAATGGGTATATTTTCTTTATTTGCTTTTTTAAAATTTACTTATTTTTATTAGTTAGTTTTGTACACAGTGAATACAGTCAAGTTGGTACCATTGTTAGGGTCATCCATGTCCTACCCCCTCCCCCTAGCCCCTCCTTGTTGAGGTATATGGGTCATGCATTGTGGAGGTAACCCACAGTTATGTGTAGCATAAATGTCTCTGCATTTCATGACCCAACATGTGGCTCTGACATTCTTTCCACCCGACTTCCACAAAATTTCCCTGAGCCATTTGGGTTCATTTTTGGTCTCCTCCAATGAGGAGCTGTTGGGGGCCTCTGTGTCTCTGGATATCTGATTTGGTAGGAGTTGATTGTTCTCTGTGACTATTTCCTTCACCCTTGTCCTGGTACCGAGTTCACTGAGAAAACAGAACCCTTGCTTGTTTCACCAATTATTCTTAGTTTAAGCTGGGGCCTTTTGAGGTATGATAAGGTGGTTCTCTCCTTAGGATTTGCGTCTATCTGAAAAAGAGAAGCAGATTCTCCAATGGAGATTAAAGTTAGCACCAGACAAATGGGATAACCCTTATTTTTTTTTATAGTGAATTTAACAGGTGTAGGTCCTCTTGTAGCTCATGATTGGTGGTAGCTTGATAATGGAGAGTAGGCTCATGTTCGGATATGGTTCTAACTTGTTTCCCAGCTCCAGCTATGGGTCCTGTTACACTGAAGGGATCAGTTAGCCAAATCAAGAGCAGTTCATTTTTCCACCATGCCTGTGTGCCACTATTGCACTTGTGTGGGCATCACAACAGGTTATTTGCTGCTAAGTAGGTTAGCCCATGATTTGCTTGGACAGATATTGGTCATTTTCCCTTAGTCACCCATGTAGCACCTTCTGGCACTAGATGCACTATCTGGGGACTGACTCTCTTCCAGCTTCCAGCCATGTCATTCCATTTTATGTGTCAACCACATATGGTGTCTTCAGCAGTAGGGTCTTACCACTAACTTTTGGTGGGTCATCAAGTACTCTGACGGAATTCTATCTTTCTTTTAGGAAAACTTGTAGGTCTCTTTGATCAAAAGCTCATTGTGGAAGATAGCCACATGCTGGTACTGGGAGTTACAGGTGAGTGCCCACTAAGAGAAAGAAGGAAAAGATAACTAATACAAAATATTTAGAGAGAGAGAAGGAGAGAAGCTGTATAAGATTAAGGTCAGTCTTCATCATACCCTCTTCAATGCCTTGTGGCTCAGGTGTTCCCTCTAAGGACCTGGTGAATGTTCAACCATTTGGTCTTCCTTTTAGGATGTAGAATTTTATGGTACCACTACCATTTGGGTCTAGATTTGTATCTCCCTCACCCTCCTTTGCCCTTGCCTCCCTCCCCACCCACCCTGTCATCAAGTCCTCAAAATTGTTGTTGGGTATGTCAGCATCTTGGATAGACTCAGGTTAGGTGCTGTAGATGTGTGAGACTATGTGGTGATTTTTTTTCTGTGATTTGGTAAGTTCACTGAGAATGATCTGTTCCAGGTTCAACCATTTTTGCTCAAATTTCATTGTGTCATTGTTTTCTTACTGCTGTGTAGAATTCCATTGTGCAGATATACCACATTTTAGTTATCCATTCTTCTAGTGATGGACATCTGGATTGATTCCAGCTCTTAGCAATTATGAATTGAGCTGCTATAAACATGGTTGAGCAAATCTCTCTGGACTAAGGTTTAAAGGTTTTATGGTACATGCCCAGTAAGACAATAACTGGGTCTGTTGGTAACACTATAGTCAGCTTTTTCAGGAGTCTCCATATTGCTTTACAACGTGGTTGTACCATCTTACATTATGACCCATAGTGGATGAGGGTTCCTAATTCTCCACATTCTCACCAGTATTTATTTTCATTTGATTTGTGATGTTTTGTATCCTTATTGGGGTAAGGAGGAATCTCAGAGTTGTTTTAATTTGCATTTCTCTGATGATTAGAGATGATGAACATTTTCTTAAGTGTGTGTTTGCCATTTGTATTTCTTCCTTTGTGAACTACCTGTCCAGCTCTTTGACCCATTTTTTAAGTGGGTTGTTTGACATTTTATTGTTTAGGTTTTTGAGCTATTTGTAGATTCTAGAGATTAGGCCTCTGTCAATTGGATATTCAGCAAATATTTTCTTCCATTCTGCGAGTAATCTATTGGCTTTGCTTATTGTATGCTTGTCTGTAAAGAAAGTCTTCAGCTTCATGAGATCCCATCGACTGAGTGACTGTTTAAAATGGTGAGGTACTGGGGTTTTGTTCTGGAAGTCTTTTTCCTTTCCTATATCATGGAAAATTCTTCCTATATTTTCTTCCAGTAGAAGTCGGGTTTCTGGTCTTATATGGAGGTCTTTGATCCATTGGACTTGAGTGTTGTGCATGGTGAGATGTGTGGATCAACTTTCAGTTTCCTGCATATGGTTATCTAGTTTGTCCAGAACCATTTGTTGAAGACACTCTCTTTTTTTCAAGTCTATATTGTTATGGCCGTTGTCAAATATCCAGTAGCTGCAGTTGCTTGACCCAAAGCCTGGGTCCTCAATTCTATTCCTTTGGTCTATACTCCTGTTTTTATGCCAGTATCATGCTGTTTTTATAACTACGGCTTTGTAATATAGCTTTAGATCAGGTATGGTGATGACTGCAGAGGTATTTCTTTTGCTGAGGATATACTTGCATATATGAGGCCTTCTGCCTTTCTATATAAAATTTACCTTCATTTATTTGCTATCTCTGTGAAGAATAATGTTGGGATTTTAATTGGAATTGCATTACATTTGTATATTGCCTTTGGTAGTATTGCCATCTTCATAATGTTAAGTATGCCTATCCAGGAGTGTGAGAGGTCTTTTCATTTTCTCAAGTCCTCCTCAATTTCTTTTTTGAGTGTTTTTATGTTTTCTTTATATAGATCTTTGACTTTCTTGATTAACATTATTCCAAGGTATTTTATTGTTTCTTTTTTATGTTGTTGCTATTGAAAATGGGACCATGTCCTTTATTGCTTTTTCTGTCTCTTTGTCATTTGCATATAGAAGGGCTACTGATTTTTCTGCACTGATTTTGTATACTGCTACATTGCTATAGGAGTTAATCACCTTCAGGAGTTTTGGGATGGGGTCTCTCAGGTCTCTTACATATACAATCATGTCATTAGCAAATAGAACTAACTTAACTTCTTCCTTTCCAAATTGTATCCCTTTTATTTCCTTCTCCTGTCTTATTGCTTGAGCTAGGACTTACAGTACTATGTTGAACAGCAGAGGTGAGAGTGGACAACTCTGTCTTGTTCCTGATCTCAATGGGAATTCCTCCAGTCTCTCTCCATTAAGTTTTATTTGGGCTTTAGGAGCTTTTTATATTGTCTTTATTATGTTATGATATGAACCAACCATGCCAATTCTCTCCAATGTCTTGATCATGAAGAGATGTTGTATGTTGTCAAAGGTCTTTTCTGCACCTATTGAAATGATCATGTGGTTTTTATGTTAAACCTTGTTTATATGCCATATTACATTGATAGATTTCCATATGTTGAACCACCCCTGCGTTCCTAGGATGAATCCCACTTGATGAAGTTGGATAATGCTTTTGATGTGCTGTTAGATTTGTTTTGCGAGGATTTTGTTTAAGATCCTTACATCTAAGTTCATCAGGGATATAAGCCTGTAGTTTTCTTGTGGCATCTTTGTCTGGTTTGGGATTTAGGGTGATAATAGTTTCATAGAAGGAGTTGGGAAGCTTTCCCTTTTGTTCAATTGTGTGGCACAGTTTGAGAAAGATTGGTTTGAATTCTTCCATGAAGGTTTGATAGAATTAAGCTGAGAAGCCATCTTGACCTGGATTCTTCTTTTTGGGGAGGCTTTTTATAAATTACTTTTTCAATCTCAATGAGTGTGATAGGTTTATTTAGGAGATTAATCTGCTCTGAGTTTAGCTTTGATAGTTGGTATGTGTCCAGGAATTTAACCATTTCCTCCAGTTTTGTAGAGTAGCGGTTTTTGAAATAAATCCTGATGATTCTCCCAATTTCACTTATGTCTGTTGTGATCTCTCCTTTTTTCATTTTGAATTTTGTTAATTTGAAATGTCTCTTTTTTGGTTTTTTTTTTTTTTTGCTTGATCAAATTGGTCAGAGGTTTATCAATTTTGTTTATTTTTTCAAAGAACAAGCTCTTTGTTTTGTCAATTTTCTTAATTGTTTTCTTAGTTTCCAATTCATTAATTTCTGCTCTGATCTCTCCACGTTGCCTGATATGTAGCTATACACTACACAACAATCCCCTAGTGTCTCACCAGTATAGCAACAGCATCATATGAAGATCTTAATTTAAATATGAAATGTCAAGGAGTCAACTATAAAATGACTACCATCATCCAGGTCTCTAGATTAGATTGAACAGTTATTATGGTCTTTTAAATTGTGCTATATTTATAAAACTGAACATTTTCCATTCATCGAATACATTGCTTAATTACTTTTAACTTTATACTTTATTTTTATTTAATTAAAAGAGAGTAAGTAAAAGAGAGAAATTGGCTGCTGAGGGCTTCTAGACACTAAATGATTTCCAGACACATGTACCACCTTGTGCATCTGGCTTATGTGGGTACTGAGGAATCAAACCTGGGTCCTTAGGCTTCGAAGGTAAGCACCTTGACTGCTAAACCATCTCTCCACAACTGCTTATTTTCTCTTCTCTTCCTTTCCCTCCCCTCCCCTCCCCTCCCCTCCCCTTCTCTCTCTCTCTCTCTCTCTCTCTCTCTCTCTCTCTCTTTCTCTTGCCAGCCCATTCTTACTTGCATAGTGATAGATCATCTGTGTAAAGAGTTAATGGAGGTAGAAACTATCAATGGCTGAGTCATTCAATCATTTAACCAAACAGCTGAAAGTTAATAGGAAAAGAATCAATACATTGAAGCATATAGACCAAAAGTAGGATGAAACTTAGTTGTTTCCCCATTTATTATGTGTGTGAAGATTAATCTTTATTGTCAAATTAATTAAATTGAGAATTTCCTATGACATTAGTAAAGCCCATCAATTCATGTGTCTGTCATAGCATTTGCAGAGATAGATTATGAGGACCCTGACCTAACAAGTGGAAAAAAACTCGTAATGGTGTCATAATATGATGGCATTATATAGAGTGGTAATATGATGAGGTTTAGATGGGGTAAGTAACTTCAAAGTGTTTGAGTTATCTTTTACACTGTTTTGTTCTTTAAATGCCTCTCAAAATTTGTTTAGTGTTTCTGTCTCTACTCTCAGGACTTGAGTCCAAGAAGTACCTGTTTGTGGCTTCTTAAGATAACTGACTGTTTTTTGAAAAAGAATAGTTGATTGCTGCCAAAAATAGGCAAATATATATTTTGTTATAAATCCGACCAGATTATTTGTTTGATGTAAATCTTCTGGGGCTTACTCTGAGAATCAGACATGTATTGCTATATCATATGCATGAGATTAGCATTGATATTACCATTATTCTCATCTTACAACTAATAAATCTAGAAATTCAGAGGGTAATGATTTGAGTCCATAGTTCATATTCCTAAAAGTACATTATTACTACTGCCCAATATTTTTATTTAATCTTGAGAAAAAATTAAGAACATCTATATATTCAAAATATCCCTTTTATACCTCGTGCTATATTTTGTCATGCATATGAGCTACATTTTACAACATTTCAAGATTCCATGCTGTGGTGGGTTGAGTCAGGTATACCCATAAACCTAGGTGTTCTGAATGCTAGGTTCCCAGCTGATGGAAATTTGGGAATTAAGCCTCCTGGAGGTAGTGAAGAGTTGGTGGTGAGCTTGTTAGAGCCAGTTTCCCCATACATACTCTTCTGTTACAATGGTCCAACTTATGTGTGCTAGGGGGTGATATCCGCCTTCTGCTCATACCATCATTTTCCTCTGCCATTTTGAAGCTTCCCCTAGAGCCTATGAGCCAAAATAAACCTCTTTTTCCCACAATCTGCTCTTGGTTGGTTGATTTCTAGCAGCAATGTGAACCTAACTGCAACAGTCAGATCAGTACCAATAGTGGCATTGCTGCTAGCCACCTATCTGTGTGTCTTTGGCCTTTTGGAGCTGATTTTCAAGAAGAATGTGGAAGGATTTGGAACCTTAGCATAAGAGATACCTTGTAATGCTACAAGAACAGCTTGATGGACTATTCTGGTCAGCGTTGAAAGACCTGATTGCACTAACAACTATGGACTGTGAGGATTGGCTTGTGAGGGTGAGAAAGGGCTTTGCTTGAACTGGGCTACCAGTTTATGAGAGAAGCTTGCTGTTATGCCCATGTCCTGAGAAGTTGTGCAGGGTTTCACTGCATAGAAAGGGACTGGTGTGAGCAGAGGAATATGGCACAGAAAAACTGAAATCTTTGGGCCTGAAATGTTTATCATTCACATGCAAATTGTTTGACAGATTACAACCATTGAGATTGGGCTAACTGACCTGAACTGGGGCAACGGGAAAAATACAGACTCTTTTGGAGGGGTCTGAGTGCTCAAGGAGTATCCTGTTCTTTAAAGTTTGCTTTATTCCTTGCTGGATTAATAAATTGGCACCCTACCTGGTATTGTGGAGTATAAGAAATGCAGGAAAGAAAGGGTCAGAGTTTGTAACATGGTATTTTTGAAAAATGGCAATGGGCAGTGTGAAGCAGGTTTGCTCTTTGCTTGCATGGAGACCCCATGGAGCCATGAGGATGAACCTTGGGTTGCAGTGGAGACCCAGTGGAGATGTCAGAACCATGAGATGGTTGCTAAAGAAAGCTGCTGGCCAGATGAAGTTTTCCAGGACTGTGAGTAGCCTAGCTGAAGGGGAGGAATTAGAATGCCAGAGACTTGTTGCTGGTTAGAATAATCAGACTTGGAGAAGTGTCATTGACTAGAATTGTTGGACTTGAAGCTACAGAGCTTGATGTTTTCCCTGGTTGTTTAAAATCTTGTATTGGTTGTATATTTCTGAGCTATTCCATCTTCTGCAGTGTGAATGTTTTTTTCTGTGCCATTATGGATTTTTTGGGGGTACTTTTTGGTATTATGACTCAGTTAAAAGATCTTGAACTATGGGAATGTATGAACATCATTGAAATTGATAAAAATTATGGGGACTTTTAAAGTTATCTGGATTAATGTGTTGCATTTTACATTATGGATGGTTAGCAGGTTATGGGGGTCAGGGCAGAATGTGGAGATTTGGGTCAGGTGTCCCCATAAACTTAGATGTTCTGAGTGTTAGGTTCCCAGATGATGGACACTTGGGAATTAAAGCCTCCTGGAGGTGGTGTATTGTTGGGGGCAGGCTTATGGGTGTTACAGCCGGTTTCCCCATACCAGTGTTTGGCATACTCTCCTGTTGCTATGGTCCACCTTCTTTGGGCCACAGGGTGATGTCCACCTTCTTCTCATGACATTTTTTCCCCTTCCATGGTGAAGCTTCCCCTTGAGCTGTAAGGCAAAGTAACCCTCTTTTTTTTTTTTCCCACAAGCTGCTGTTGGTTGGGTGATTTCTGCCAGCAATGTGAACCTGAGTGTAACACATGCTTACCTTTTTAGAAATCATACAAGCCAATTGATAAATACAGCCGTTTTTGAAACTACTAATTATATGCTTACACTTAATTGAATGATATTTAAGACAAAGGTAATAATTACTCAAGACTCCATCACTTTTAAACTTTACAATCTTGAGTTATTCATGTCTACTGTGTCACAGTGATGGAAATATACCATAATGGTGAATTACTGCTATGCTCTCTACAATTCTGGGCTCAGTGATGGCATGTTGATAACAGGAAATTGCTCATGATTGAAGTAATAACTCCATTAAATTCATAAGATGCCACAAATCAGTATTTGATTTCTCGCGTTCATTCTTTCGACTTAAGATAATGATAGAGAAAAATGTTTAACACAGAGTAAGCTTAATAGTGATTATTAGCATTATACTGTAACTACCACAATAAATTTACAATACTTCTCAGTATTGAAAATATGTTAACGGCTAGGGATATAGCTCAGTGGTGGAATGCTTGTCTTGCACAAAGAAGGTAATGGGCTCAATCCCCAACACCACAAAAAAAAAAAAAAAGGAAAAAAATCTCTTATCTGACTCAATAGTTTACATGCCACTGATGCATTAGTGAAGTTCTAAAGTTTACACTGTCACATATTTTTTGATATTGATTAAAATCTATCTCAACTACCCTTTAAGTATTTATACTTAAGTCTATATATTAAAGATGATTTCACTTTTTGTTTACATATGGCAGTGTCCACTGACAGACTGAAAATTCATCAAACTACTGATAAGGAGAGTGGAGTCTTCAGCATTAAGAGACATATATATCCCATCCTATAATGCTCATGAGTGATTGCAGAGTGCCAGAGGGTGGATGAGCCAAAGGATGGGGTTGAATACATTGAAATGCTGTCTTCCAGACATAAAGTGACCATTGCTTTCAGACTTCACAGTGGCTGATGCTATGTACACAAAGTCAGGAAAATGTGAAAAAAAAATGATGCCATCAAAATATCAAAAGGACCATCAGCAAAAAAGGGGGGCTTGGTAGAGCTAAGATATGGGGATGAAGACAAAGAAGGATTATCAATAGAGATTATGTTATGGTCAAGGTACATTGTGTATGTGAATGAAGGCCCTAAACCTTAAAAAAAGCATCTGCTTAATTATAATGTTGCTTTTGTATTCTTTCATGTATTGTAACCTCATGTTGCCTATAGATTTAGAAGGCTGGCCAAAACTAAATAAAAGGACTCTATGGTTCTATGAGAGTTGAATATATATATATATATATATATATATATATATATAAAGTTTTTTATAATGCATCTATAATCAATAAACTTATTTAATTCATATTTAATTCCAAAGTATTGATCAAATAAATAATTTAATAAATGAAATATTTTCTTATACATAAATTTGAAAAAGTGGTAAAATCTTGCTACATACTGTTTTTAAAGGCAGAATTTATGTATTTTTGAAATAATGGAAAATATTCTTTCTTTTTTCTGTGTACTTTTTTACATCTAGCTCCAAGTTTTCTTACAATTTATAGGTCTGAAAGTTAAAATTAAATCTACATGTTCCAAGATGTTCTGTAATTGACATGTAAAACTTGGAGAGACATAAACACCCATCTATTCATTCACCCCAAACAGATTACAGACGGCAAACCAAAACATGATTGACCCAAATCAGTTTGGGTAAACTAATGAGTTTATTGAGGTTAATTAAAAAGAAGGGAGAGGGGTATTTGTAGGAAAGTGGCTCATTCAAAGGCAGCTGCATCACTGAAACCCCAGCATGAGTGACATCTCAACAGAGGCTGTCTCTCTTGGCATACTGCACCGCTTTGCATGTAGCTCAATTCATTGAACAATCTCTTCCCAAGCAGTTGTCTAACAGGTCTAACCACCATTTTCCGCAAAGTTTTGATGTACCAAGTCTAAGAAGACGCCTCCTTACCCTCCAAGCTAATGTTTCAATTCAGGGAAAATTGATACACAACACTAGTCAGAGTCTGCTTTCCACAATTGTTTACTCTTCTATAACCTTGGAGAGTGATCCTGTGACCTTTCCAGCTTCACCCTCCTAGACTTGTGGACATCCCCCTCCTCCTTTCAGGAGGGAATATTTCAAGTGGGAGGCATTTGCTATCCAATAGTAATATTGATATATTGATTTGATCTTGCTTACCAGGCAAGAAATCAAGAAGACAACTTAAAGAGGTTATTGATGGGTAGAGAAAACACTGAATGGTAGTCACCAGAAAACAAAAGTTCATTTCAGTAATGGCAGACAGCCATATTCATTTTCTGAAAAAGTAACTGACTAGATTATTAAATTTCTGAAATTCAATAAATATACAACATAGTTTTGTTTTAATAGAGTATTTGACAGAAAAGGTATTATGTAAATAAAAGTTATGAAATATGGGTTGATTGGTGATAACAATGTTCTGAGAAAGACATTCAATAAATTAGACTTTGCAAAAAACAGTAGCATAGAGGGAGAGAGATCCATTTACTGTATTTGAAGTGTAGGTAGTATCTACTTGCAGCCTCCTAGTAAGCAAACAAATGAGTGAACAATAGGGCATGATGGGGCTGGAGAGATGGCTTAGCGGTTAAGCGCTTGCCTGTGAAGCCTAAGGACCCCGGTTCGAGGCTCGGTTCCCCAGGTCCCACGTTAGCCAGATGCACAAGGGGGCGCACGCGTCTGGAGTTCGTTTGCAGAGGCTGGAAGCCCTGGCCCGCCCATTCTCTCTCTCTCTCTCCCTCTGTCTTTCTCTCTGTGTCTGTCGCTCTCAAATAAATAAATAAAATTAAAAAAAAATAGGGCATGATGTAGAGTTGCAGGGTTCAAGAGATCAGATAAGATTTTTCTAGAATCTTTTTTCTATATTAGTTAGATTCTTGAGTTGGTTTCAAATGTATGTGCACCTTTAATATCTTCATTTCTAAAAGAAGTCATTTTAAATCTTTCTGAGAAAATACTCAGTAGCTAAAGTTGCATAAGCCAGTTGTAGCATGTTAAAAGTTAATCGGTAGTTATTGTTTTAAATGTTATACAAAACACTTGGAATTTAAAAAGTATCCCAGATGGCTAGTGTATTACTCTCAAGAGATTAGAAGGGAAGCAGATCAAATATTATTATCCAAATATAAAATAACCTTATTTCTATCATCTAGGAAGGGTTTTACATGTTTTCATTAAACTCTGCTTCTATTTCCTTTGAAGTGCTTTCAAAACCTTGATTTGATAATCCAAGAGTATGGTGTTCTTGATATAGTTTGCTCTTGGACAAGTTTATATTGAGTAAATGACTTGGGATTGCTGACCATTTGTCATAATCTGTCCACGGTGAGAAAGTTAAATGTGCAGGGAACTGAAAATTAATACCAAGTGATACCAGGGGGAGTTTGCCAACAGAAAATGATTCTCTTAAGATCTAAATGCAGAAATTTACCCAGTATAGCTACTAATTTTCATTGAGTGGAAAAAGTAATAAAAATAAGTGGATGAAACTGAGGCATGTAGCATAAACATTACATCAATCACATTTCAAAAGGCTGAAATTACAACATGACTCAGTGTCAATTATAAAATTGACTTTATAGTTCTGAAACTTGATCTGATACTTAAGCATGGATAACTCTAAACTGATTAGCTGGAGTGTAGTGAGCTTTAAGAAATAGGACACATGAGCAATTGTGCTTGCTTCTAGAGATATCTTTGTCCATCATGCAACATCCAGGACAGGAACTACTCTGCTTCTGTGGCTTGGCATTGTATAAGAAACCTCTTGTCTCTGCTGTGCATCCTCAGTATATGTCATTCTCATTGAGTGGTATCATCAAAACTTTATCAGCCACAAACCTGTTATCAGGATGTGTGTAAGAGGGAGGGAGGGAGGGAAGGAGGGAGAGAGAAATGAGCTATCATAATTCTAGGGAAAGCAAAAGATTATAATTTCATTTTAGTGATGATATTAATAATTTTTGAGTATCTGTAAAAGTGTGATTTATAGACAAGGGAAGACTACATAATTAGTATTTTCAATTTTATTGTAGTTGGTTTAAACTTCAGTGTAGCTTAGATGAATTACCATTCTCAGCTCCAGAAGCAACATGGTTTACTTTTGTCATAGATCTTTTGCATCATAACCCAGCCTTCTTACATTACAAATAACAAAGTGGGATCCAGACACCTTAAATTATTTGCTCAGGATAATGTGTGCAACAGATCTGTGGGTATCCAGCAGACACGGATTCCTAGCAAGAGCATATTTTTGGTACCCATAGAGATCTGTACACAGAGACATAAAAAGACTCACAGTCTAATGGCTGGGTTGGAAAGCATTCAGCTCATTGTGATGGTGCTGAGGTCTGTGTGGGAAGCATATTTAGAATTTCTTTTCATCCTCATCCAGATTCTAATATTAGACTTCACTGTTCTACATTAAATAATTGATTTCCACTCTTCACAGGTGGAATTAAGAACAGTAACACAAGATAATTGGGACATATTTAGCATTGAATAGCATCATTAGTATTTGCCTTTCAAATATTGTTCATTTGTGCTGATCAGGACTTTTAAATTTTATCTTTGGAAAAGCTGTCTACAAAGAACCAGAAAAACAGGCAACTATATTTAAAATGGCATATATTTTCCAGGAATCTATGTGTAATTGTGCTACACAAGCATGGAGTATTTAGAGTAACATCAACAGATGATATTTAAAAATAGATGCTGAATCTATTAGACATGCAAAAGTATATACACTTGTTGGGAGCAACTTGCCTTAGGTTGTAGGAGATGATTGGTGTAGGTCAAAGAGATATTTTCTGCTTGGAAAATACATTCTCCATGAAACACCCCTCAAGAAAAGCAACAAATAGATATATTGTGAATAACCAATGGTATTTCAAATATGTCAGTTATCATACAGAAATTATAGCACCCTCACATATTATTTTAGACAGCTTGTTGTAAAACTAGAGAGACAAATACGTGGAGTATGGATGATCTGAAAATTTACCTCCCTGTGTTGCAAGAACTAAAGGAGAGGAGGGAAATTAAAGACACCTAATCAGGCCATGGTAAACTGTGAACACTCAGTAGCTCTTAAAGATTGCTCTTTTATAAGCCACATCCTACCCATTGCCAGTAAACCATCCACAGAATCTTGAAGGGAAAGCTGCTGTCAAGGTACAGGCAAAGGGAAGGATACATTGACTCCCAGTACCTTCGCTTCCAAAAAAGACTCCTCTACTTGAAACAATTCTTCATTGTTACCGAAGCACTTTTAGGGGCAGTGATATTTAAATGCCACCAACTGTGATATTTCTGTTGTTTGATAACTTGTCTTAAGAATAAAAAAGATTTACAAAGAAGAAAAGTGAAATATTTTACCTTATTATATAAACTATCCTATCATGTTTAAGTCATACTTTAAAAAAATGAGCATCAAATAATACTGATAATTCTTTATTCACATTTTATTCCAGGGAAAAAGGTTTCCCATTGGATCATGTGTACTAAACACTTACAACAATCATTTTAACAATCATTGCGATTATAGCTAGTTATTCTCCAAATATAGCCCTGCATTGATTTTTTTTTTTTTAATCACCATGATAACTAAACAAGCATTTGTGCTGCTTGATCGGGAGGGAAAGAGAGAGACTGGAAATGAGAACCTGTGTGCTCATAATACTATTACTCTTATCATATTAAAATGATTAAGTTTTTGTTATTGTGATATGTTAAGTGCCAACCAAAATGCAAAACCATCATTTACTGAATAGAAAAAAAAGAAGAAAAAAGAAAACCTTAAAGGAATAGGTACAGATACTTTTGTGTAAGAATGCTACTACTGATACATGATCACTTTGCCTCCCTTTCTTGTTCCATCTCTCAGTTATTTAGCACTTATGCTCAAATTCAACCTACTTAGTCTGATTATGTATGTGTTAGGAAATAGCAACTTGCATCAACTGCCTATTCGTGGTCCTGGAATAAGTTTCATGTGTTCTAATAAATCACTCAATCTGCACATGGTGAAATAGTACTACTGGTTCATAATAGACACTATGCAGGCTAAATGTATAACCACTGAATTCAATTGAGTAATACACTTAAAATTGTCTTTAGCTAACTGTTTTTGTAACCAATCCTCTGGTTTTTATAGTTAAATTCAGATAATTTGTAGTAAGGTATCAATTGTAAATGCTGGCATTTCTGTTTTTAATTAGCAATGACCCGCTTCCCTCTGTTGATGAAAAATGTAGGCATTTAATGTCAAGCATGGCAATGATGGAGAAATCAAATGCATTCTTTTCAGGTTGAGTAGGTGACTGGAATATACTGTTTTAGATTGCATTATCACACATGAACACTGCACATATTCTTCACAATGACATAATGTTGCATCTAGTCTGAACATTTCTATCACAGGATATAAATATCACCCTGGGTGTGAATACCTATATATTTTTCAGTGTTATTTAAAATTTCATGCATGATTCTCCCAAATGTCTCTATTCAGAAGAAGAATTACAGAAATATTTTGGTAATTTTCATTGAATATTTTTCTGTCTTCTGGTGAAGTTTATATTTGAATGCATTAGATTTACTATACATGTTTTGGGAAATTATAATAGCTACCATTTTGAAATGCCTACAAAGGGTTGGGTTTTACTATATTATTCAAGAGGATTATAATAGTTCAAGTCAGATGGGTTGCACCTACTTTACAAATAGA
Organism: Jaculus jaculus; assembly: GCF_020740685.1. Lineage (NCBI taxonomy): Eukaryota > Metazoa > Chordata > Mammalia > Rodentia > Dipodidae > Jaculus > Jaculus jaculus. The sequence goes on from NC_059110.1 coordinate 25,304,643, forward strand.
ATGCCAATGTACACAGAGATTGAGTTGTTAAGCAGAGGGAACCAAAACTAAGGAGCTGGAGAGTGGCTTAGTGGTGAAGGACGTGCTTGCAAAGCTAAAGACCCAGGTACAATTCTCTGGGACACACATTAGGCTGGATGCACAAAGTGGCACATGCATCTGGAGTTTGTTTGCAGTGGGTGGAGACCTTTGAGCACCCATTCGTTCTCTGTCTCTCTGTAATAAATAATTAAATAAATAATATGTTTTTAAACCTCAGGTATACTTAAAAAACACTACAATATTCCAAATAAATACATAATCATTGATTTTATTTTCCAACATCATTCCTTGTCTAGATGTCAGTTTAGATCATCTTGAAGATACCACAACAGGTTAATAGATGCATTTTGGGACATGTATGTGAAAGATAATGTGAAGGGATCTGGCATGGCACAAAGTCTCTGGGACACAGTTCAGGTCTAATGCCTTTAGAAGAACACATATCAGAAAGAAGAAATTCAGACAATCATGTAAGTCTGAGAAATGCTGGAACCCAACGCGAAGCTCCAAAGTCATGGCTGCAATAAAGGAGCCCTGCCTCCACCAAGTGCTGGGTACTTGGATATTCCTGCCCTGTAGCTGAATTGCTAAGTGCCCAAAAGGCACAGTAGCTGCTTCTGTGGACTGCTTTGTTCACAGCGAGGTCTCTCTTTGATGACCATTAGAGTGGAGAACCACATTTTCTGCCATGTGCCTACACATGTTATTCCCTAGGTCTGTTCCTTATTCATCTTGACTAAGAAAGACTGGGTGTACTATACCTACATTATGATGCTAGTAGCAGTATTTTATACAATATTTTCTGTAAGCATTAAGATGTTTTCCTGGTATGTAGCATTATTTCTATGAAAATAAATGTTGTGCTTTAAAAAATTATCAGGAAAATACTTAGAGCAGAGGCCAGTAAGTTAAAAAGGAGATTTAAAAGGAAGAGAAAGGAAGGGAGGAGAGTAGTTAAGAGGTTGGTATTGTATATTATGTAAGTATAATGATTGAGATGGGGAGGTAATATGATGGAGAATGGAATTTCAAAGGAGAAAGTGCTGGGGGAGGGAGGGTATTACCATGGGATATTTTTTATAATCATGGAAAATGTTAATAAAAATTGTGAAAAGAAAAAAATTAAATAAATAAAAAAATAAATTGCCAAAAAAGAAAGGTAAAAAACAAGAAAAAATTATCAGTTTAAGAAGCTGAAATTCTCTATTTTACAAAGCTATTTTGAAACAGTTTCAGAAAGAATTGTTTTACATTTCACAACCTCATACCTGGATTAACCTTTGTGAATGTGGTGGATAACCTTACCCCAGATGCGTCAACCAAGAAACATCCATATACTACATTGGGTCAGCCAGTAGGACTGTGGAAGAAATATTATTCTCAAGGGTAATATTCTTTTACTATTTCACATTATAGCAGTCAATTAAAAAATGCTAAACTAAAGTTTATTGCAAAAGGATTGCTCAACTCCCAAGTGAATTTGACACTGCTTCCTGGTAGGTCTTTATTTTCCAAAACCTTATCTGAATAATTCAGGCAGAAAATAAAAGCAATGAAGAGACACTCAAAGATGGCTTATTTTAGATCTAAATAAACTATGAAATGATTAAATTAAAAACTATCTGTGTACACAGGAAGAGATGCTTCAAGATGATTGTGACCACATTTTCTCAATGTTCATTAACAACTGAACAAATAAAAATTAACACTTATGATAATAATTTAGAGTATAAAATTATCATATATTCAAGATTTTCATATACAGAATAAGTCATGAGGCAGTCAGAAAATATCTGAGAATCCCAACTGTTTGATTGATTCATTCAAACACTCATCCCAGAATTTTGTTAAATATTTGCCATATGTGAAATTCTTTGCTTTGTAATAGAAAACTATCAAAGTATGAAATAAAAATTTCAGACTATAATAACTATTTACTCTCACCACACAATAAAGTATTAAAAAATAAGTTACAGTGGAGCCAGTAAATATGGTGGAGTAGTGAATTCCAAAGTTCTGCCATGTACTAAAACAAAAATTAATCTGGCAAACCTGGCAGAATCATAGTTTTTGGATTTCTGCATCTAAACCAAACACAAAAATCAGGGGGAAAATTCATAAATTTAAAGTCTGCATTTAGGCAAGATTTGTGTATTCTGGTTGGCATGGCCATAGACAAAGCTTATATTTGTATAACAGTGTGGAGGGTATGTTGAATTACACAGTTCCTATTTCCAAAAATTAAATTCAACCACAGCTTTGAAATGAGCATTGCCAGTTATTCATATTATATGAAACAATGGAAACCTTACTCACTTTAATTACTTTAACTTTGTTATATTTGTGGGTGGGGGGGTGGATGTACCAGAGCCTCTTGTCATTATAAACAAACACCAGACAGTTGTGCCATATATATATTTTACATAAAGCATATGTGGGTAGTCTGGCAATTGAACCAAGCATCTTTAAGTGCTGACCATCTTCCCAGCCCAGCATTTTCTTAAAGAAAATCTGATACTACGGATTTGGACTTGCTGGATGGCTTTCTGAATGGTTGTCTTAAGGTCCTTATGTTATTTCCCGTGCCTCAGAGCATCCATGAACTTGAAACAGCTTCCCTTGTAGTATCTGATGAAGCCAATTAAAGCCGAGAAGAGTAGTCATGACTACCAGGACTAATGTTTAATGTTCATACCAAATAGAACAGGGAGCTCATGAATGAGGTGGCTGGGGGAGGAGAAATTTGAGGGTGCTTTTTTGAAGGAAAAAATCTCATATTATCTGGAGATATAAAAGCAGGTCTGGGGCTGGAGAGATGGCTTAGCGGTTAAGCGCTCGCCTGTGAAGCCTAAGGACCCTGGTTCAAGGCTCGGTTCCCCAGGTCCCACGTTAGCCAGATGCACAAGGGGGCGCATGCGTCTGGAGTTCGTTTGCAGAGGCTGGAAGCCCTGGCGCGCCCATTCTCTCTCTCTCCCTCTATCTGTCTTTCTCTCTGTGTCTGTCACTCTCAAATAAATAAAAAATAAAAATTAAAAAAAAAAAAGCAGGTCTGGTTGTATGATCAGAAAATGCCTGAGAAGGTTTTCAGCTCTCACTTTGAGGTAGCCTTTTGGGTAGTTGCCAGTAGGAAATGATTGTGAAGGCCAAGGTGAAACATTGCTTATAACTGAAAGTGAGTCCAGTGAGACAAACAAGATAGAAAGATCCAAGGTTTGCCAAGGAGAAAAGCATTGTAAGAAGGAAGCTTGGGCTGGTTGTGGTGGCACACACCTGTAATCCAAACACGCAGGAGACAGAAATACAAGGATTGGATAGCTGTGAGTTTGAGGTGAACTCTAGGCCAGCCTAGGCCTGAGCAAGACCCTACCTCAAACAGTAAATAAATAAATAAATAAATAAATAAATAAATAAATAAAAAGAAGGAAGCAAGGTTAAGTATTTTTAATCATGTTAATTTCATAGGTCATTCACTGATATAGGGACTCCTTCAGAGTTTCTCTTTATATTTTGTTTGTACTTGAATAATTTGAACTATAGGAAAGATAAGTTGTCATATCCCCTCCCATGTGAAATGCTCCAAGTTTGGAGCCATTAGCCAAGCAGTCCCTTAGCAAGTAACTGGGCTCCTGCCTTAAAAAGCCATTTGCATTTAAAACCTTGTATCCACTCTGTAAAATATATCAGTTCACCTGACATTTCAATGTTGAAAACATGATCCTTGCTTCTACAGGAGCTGTTCCAGTGATGGCCTCCATGACTGAAAAATCCTTCACTCCAGGAAAGATAAGTGTCAATGAATTTGCCATGACCTTACCTGCAGCTACTACAGAAAACCCAACTCTAGATGCTCTGGACCTTACTCAGTGAATGTCTACTTAGTGACTCAGCAAAAACTGATTCCCTTGACACTAGAAGTAGGCAAGGGGAAAAGAAGGGAAAGAAGGGGTTCTTGGGCTGAAAATGTGGATGACAGTGCTGTAATGTAGGGGTAGGAGAACCTATGAGAAACAGTATCCAAATGTGATAATGATGTCATTGGAGAACCAAGTTCAGAAGGAGATAAAGAATCTAAAATGTAAGTTAAATTAATTTCATATATATAACGGCACCAGAAATGTTTATGTGTTCAAGGGGAAGTTTGGCAAGGAAGTAGAAGAATTGTACAATGAATACTACATAACACTGCAGAAAGATTCTGAAGATTACCTGAATAAATGAAAAAGTAGTCCATGTAGATATGCTGGATGCTTAGGACTAATAGGCTAGTAGCTACCCAAGCAATGTGGGGTTTTCTACAGAAATGGAAAAATGTCACCTTTAAGGCCTTAAAAGTACACTACAGTTGGAAGAGGCACCGCTGAGAGCTCAAAACCTACCACATTGATACGGTAATGAAAAGGTCATGGCATCACCGGGCATTGTGACACACGCCTTTAATCCCAGGACTCAGGAGGCAGAGGTAGAAGGATCACTGTGAGTTCCATGTCAGTCTGGGCTAGAGTGAAACCCTATCTCAAAAATACAAAAAAAAAAAAAAAAAAAAAAAAAAAAGATAGATAGAAAGAGAGAGAGAGAAGGAAAGAAAATAAAACACAGCATCAGTATAAGGATAATGATAGCAAGAAATGCTGTTCCAGTACTATAGTACATTGGAATACTAATTATATAAAGCCAAAGTAAACTTAGTAAACGATAGAAGGAAGGTGTCTTGGACCTTTTCCTACCCTGCACCATTTGAGCACTACAGAAGCTTAAATTTCCTTCCCTGGTTCCTTGTTTGAGCCCTAAAGTAGGCCATAAAACCTAGGTCACTCACAAACCTGCTTCAGCCCTTTCTTCTCCCCTGAAGAATCATGTTACAAGTGTTTTGCCCTACAGTGGAGGGAAGGAGAGTTATGGGAACCAAGATGAACTGGAACAAACAGGCTGTGCTCAGATCTCTTCAGCTTATCAGCATTAGATCATGTTTTAGGACTTCTTTTTTTTTAATTTTTTTTTTATTATTTATTTATTTGAGAGCGACAGACACAGAGAGAAAGACAGATAGAGGGAGAGAGAGAGAATAGGCGCTCCAGGGCTTCCAGCCTCTGCAAAGGAACTCCAGACATGTGCGCCCCCTTGTGCATCTGGCTAACGTGGGACCTGGGGAACCGAGCCTCGAACCGGGGTCCTTAGGCTTCACAGGCAAGCGCTTAACCACTAAGCCATCTCTCCAGCCCATGTTTCAGGACTTCTAATCACACTTCAGTCTGACTGTCGGTAGAAAGTCTTCACTTCTAAAGGCTCCAGGCTACATAAAAATTACATTAAGTAAATGTGTATATTTTTCTCTTGTTAACCTGTCTTCTGCTACAGGGGGTCTTCAACTATAAAATTGTTTCAAATGGCAAGAAAATAATCCTATTTTCTACCTGCACAGATGTATGGATCAGTAGACTAAAATCAAGAATATAGATACAGGGCTGGAGAGATGGCTTAGTGGGTAAGTGCTTGCCTGTGAAGCCTAAGGATCCCGGTTCAAGGCTCGGTTCCCCAGGACCCACTTTAACCAAATGCACAAGGGGGTGCACGCATCTGATGTTCAGTTGCAGTGGCTGGAGGCCCTGGCGTGCCCATTCTCTCTCTCTCTCTGCCTCTTTCCCTCTCTCTCTGTCACTCTCAAATAAATAAATAAAAATGAATAAAAAATTTTAAAAAAGAATACAGATATAAACTCATATATTTGATTGGTCTGTTTCTTTCAATAGTGGTATTTTGTCATTCTACAGGAAAAGAAGATTCTCTTTAACAAAGAATGCTGGGACAACTGAATATTTACATGTGAAAGAATTACTTTTAATTTTTGTCCTCTACCCCATCCAAATCTTATCTCAAAATTAAACAATGACTTAAATGTAAGAGACAGATTATAGAATTCTTAGAAGAAAAGAAAGATAAATTATTATAATTGGATCTAGCATTTTTAAGAACCTCAAAGCATAAGCATCAAAAACCAAAAAATAAAAAAATAAAATAAAATAATCAGCCAGGCACGGAGGTGCACACCTTTAATCCCAACCCTCGGGAGGCAGAACCTGAGGTAGGAGGATCACCGTGAGTTTGGGGCCACTCTCAGATGACCTAGTGAATTCCAGGTCAACCTGGGCTAGAGAGATACCCTACTTAGAAATACAAAAAAAAAAAAAAAAAAATAGGGTGCATCTTAATATGTGGAAGGCTCTGAGCTCAATCATTAGTACTAAACATGAGGAAAGGGAAAGTAAATAGAAGGAGAGGAAATGGAAAGAAAAGAATGAGAAAAAAAAAGAGGAAAAAGGTGAAAGAAAAACAAAGGAAAGAAAAAGTAAAATGACAACCATTGCAATGGGTGAATTATTTTCAGATCTTTTTTTATTATTTTTTTTTGGTTTACTTATTTATTTATTTTTTATTTATTTGAGAGCGACAGACAGAGAAAGAGGCAGAGAGAGAGAGAGAATGGGCGCGCCAGGGCCTCCAGCCACTGCAAACGAACTCCAGGCGCGTGTGCCCCCTTGTGCCTCTTGCTAACGTGGGTCTTGGGGAATCAAGCCTCGAACCGGGGTCCTTAGGCTTCACAGGCAAGCGCTGAACCACTAAGCCATCTCTCCAGCCCTCTTTTTATGAAAAGATTCTACACATAATTCATAAACAAAATGTTCTACTCAACAACAAAAGATTAAACATAACTAGAAAGTAGACCAAAAGATTCAAGCACATATTTCTCCAGGAAGGATGTGTAAATGACTGATAAACAAGTGAAAAGCTACTCACAGAATCATGAGTCATCAGAAAAATGTGAACTAAAACCACAGTGAGATAGCACTTCACCAAGGTGGCTATAGCATAAAACCAAAACAATATAAAAAGTATTTGTTCATCAAGTTAAACTTGACTAAAAATACAGCTTTTGTCTGCTGCCTGTCCTACCTGGGATGAAGAAACTTCTGTTTGTATTTTTCACAAGAAAAGTCACAAAGCAAAACCAAAAACCCTTCAGCTGATGAATGAATTAACAAAGTGCAGTGCACATACAGTGGGCAATTTGTCATGTATATCAATCAATGAAGCAATGAATATGCTACCTCATGGATGAATCAAGTCATTATATTAAGCTGGCTAAAGGAAAGTAGATCCAAAAGGCTGCATGCTTTAATTAATATGAGTACACAGACCCATGGAAACAGCAAGCACATTAGTAGTTGCCAGGTCTTGGGTACTGAGGATGAAGGAGTGGATGGTTAATGATTTTCAGGAGCTAAAGGAAGCCACCAATGGGTAACAAGTAAAGGGTATCCATCTGTGATTTGGAAATAGTGATATTTTATAACGATGGCTTAGCAGTTAAGCACTTGCCTGTGAAGCCTAAGGACCCTGGTTCGAGCCTGGATTCACCAGGACCCACGTTATCCAGATGCACAAGGGAGCGCATGCATCTGGAGTTCGTTTGCAGTGGCTGGAGGCCTGGGTGCGCCCATTCTCTCTATTTCTCTCTGCCTGCCTCTTTCTCTGTCTGCTGCTGTCAAATAAATAATTTTTTTAAAGAGTTAAAAAAAAGTACTGAGATTCGCTGTTTACTCTTAAGATGGTGAATTTCATGTTAGATAAATTTTGATTTGCTTTCAAAAGTTGGAAGCGTGCATTTGGGAAGCATTGAATGACTCTATTTAGTCTGTCTATATGTCTGGAGGAGCTGCATAATTCTTACCAAGTACATGAGACACAAAGTCATTCAAAAGGAGTTCAGAGAAAAGAGGAAGGGAAATGTACTAAAAGCATGACAACTTCCCCTGAGCTGTCGGAACAGCAGGGCTGTGAGACCAGAGGAAACAGAGTGGGCCTCAAAAATAGGGACAGACATGCCTCCTAAGAACACGTGACAGTCGGCAGCAATTTCCATTCTCACCCCACACCACTGGTGAAGAGACCATCCTTGTCCTAGTAGATGGCCTCTGCTACCTCATGAAGTAGAATCACGGGCTGGAGGGATGGCTTAACGGTTAACGCATTTGCCTAGAAAGCCAAAGAACCCAGGTTTGTTTCCCCGGGATCCATGTTAGCCAGAAGCACAAGGGGGCGCATGCATCTGGAGTTTGTTTGCAGTGGCTGGAGGCCCTAGCACACTGATTCTTTCTCTCCCTTTTTCTCTGTGAAATAAGTAAACAAATATTTGAAAAAAAATAAAATAGAATCACTACATGAGGCATCAATGCCATAGCAAATAAGTGAACTAAAGGTCAAATATGTTTGGAGGTCAATGTAAAGTGCTTGCCTACTATTTTCAAGGCTATGGTTTAATTTAGCAACCTCCACCCCACCACAAAAATAAAGAAACCTAAATGTATGCCAACAGATTAAAATTATTTGGTACTCTAGTTCTTTAAAAATAAAAATAATGCACCCAAATTTGGGATTTCAAACTGATCATGAAAACAAAATGTATCTCATGACAATTGGTCCCTATTTTTAGCATGAATTCACTAGGGATCAGTAACAATTAGCCCCTATGGCAACGCGCTAGAGAATATCCAGTTGAGTCACCTGCCTAAGGAGCATTTTCGTTTGAAACACAGAAATTGCACTTGCTAAGTGTCCCTTAGCTTATAGAACACTTGCATCTTAAAACAAATTCTACAATAATGACCTTCCTGTGAATTTAAAAGACATAGATCATAACTTCAAAATTTGAAGTCATGGTGCATTCCATAGAACCTGAAGTCCCCTGGGCTGTCACCATTCAGTTTTATTTTACAATCAAGTCATTTATCCCTTATGAGATGACCCATTTATTCTTTCATAATCCCATTTTAGCAAGTGATGGTCCAAATGGGACACATGTCCCAGGAAATGCTAATGCAGAAAAGATGTACTCAGAAGTAGGATCTTTCTCTTTAAAAAGCAAAACTTAACAAAGTACATCTTTTTTTTTTCAATTTGTTTTATAATAGAAGCTTAGCATATTTTCCTACCTTCAAAATATGGAAATTCCATATATTTGTAGCTCAATATATTTTTGTTCTGACACAGCTGGAAAAAAAACCCTTAATTTAGCAATTTAGATTTAGCAAACAATTTGTGCATAATATGTCCCATTTGCTTTTGGTGTTATTTCATCAGGATTTTAAAGACAAAAATATTGCAATAAAAAATCTGCAATTGGGTATAAGCACTGAATGATGAATTGGATTTCTAATTCTGTTTTGTTTAAAATATTATCAACCTGCTTAGAATGTATAATTTGAAGAATGTCAAATGGCTTAAAAGGTAAGGTGCCCCTTACTGGGTCTAATTTCCATTCCAAATCAAGAGAACACAAGCTGTGAGATCACTCATAGCCCATGTGAGGAGAACTTAATCCTCTGACACAACTCACTCCACTCCATTCTTTAGAACACCACTTCAAGACAATGCCTGCTACATTTATAACTTACTTTGCTTTGCAATTTGACATCTAGGTCTTTCCAAGTGTCTCAAATGGGAAGCAAATTAGACACTACTTTTCAAGACTCTTGTATGCTGGAGGAAGAAAAAGCAAAAATCAATTGTACTAGACTGACTGATCCTACAGTGAATACCAGCAACCCCTCTGGGGAGGAACCACAGTGGAATGGGGGCAGGGATATGAGTATAACATGGTAAGGAGAGAATATGACCAATATCAGATATAGTAAAGTTGATAATTAATAAAAATAAGAGATGACATATTCCTAGGCATTGTAGCCTATGTCTGTAATTTCAGCACTTGAGAGACTGAGACAGGGGAATTGCTGTTAGTTTGAGGCCAGCGTGGGCTACAAAATCTCAAGATATATTTAAACATTTTAATCTTTTATAAATGTGTAGCATTATGAAAGTCACAATGATTAATTTTTAAAAGCAAACATAATCAATATGGCATTTTCCTATATCTTCCAAAAGTGGCCCGAGGGCTACCTGGAAGCCTTCTCTTCAGGTTTGGTGAGGCCAGTGAATATGTGGAGGCTTGAACTTGGGGCATCCGCTTTCTTACTTTGAGGCTAAGAGTCTTCCTGTAGCCTCCTAGAATGGTGACCTGGCTTTATTGGCTAAAGAAGATACTTTTGCTTGAACGTGATTCTCACTGTTTAGAGGAAAATTGTTCCTCTCATCTATCTAGCTGTCCATCCTTTTACTCACTCTTGTGTGCCATGTATCTAATACGTTTCAGTCAAGGTTGCTGGACATACAATGCTAAAGAAAATCCTGACAAGCAAGTGGCTTAAAAAATATTTACAGTCAGGTGCTAAGGAGAAAGAAACAAAGCACTGGCCAAGCAAAGATGAAGATTTGAATTTGTTTTCCCAGCTCCATGTAAAACCTGATGGGATACTGTGCATCAGTTAGCCCAGAGCTCCGGCAGAGAAATGCAAGGTGGAGACAGAAGAATCTGGAAACTTCCAGTACAATTATCCTCGCATATGCAGTGGTGGGAAACAGCAAGAGACCCTGATTTAAGGTAGAACATAAGAAGTGACAGCTGAGGTTTTTGTCTGACCTCCACACATGCACACAACTGGACATACAATCATGCACATATATATCACAAAAAGATTTTACAAAAAAAAGTACCTAAGTGAGAAGACAGGGTCTATCAAAACCATGTTTTCTCAATGAATGTTTTTGTTGTATAAAATATTTTTATTGTGATTCAATCAATCTGAAAACATATAACATTTCTGTTGAAAAGTCTGTGCAGTCACATATTGGCATACAGCATATGAAAATGGATTCAGTGAATGACACCAAATTAGAGTAATGTTATTATTCAACATAATACCAACACAACACATTATTAAGTAGGAAAAAATGGACTCCATGGTCTAAATGGAGTATTCAAAATGAGTCCTTATTACAAACTTGATTTTTAAAAGCCCTAAAATTTCACACAAACTTAATTTGAACTTTGATTAAATTATGTACAATATACACTGCTCTTGTACAAAATAGATATCATAAATAAAACATTCATGTCCTTTATTATGTGTGCCTAGCTATGCTAATCTATGCAGCCTGTTACTTTCACACACATTGAAGTAGATATTTTAATAAGAAGGAGTAGGGAACCAATCAGATAGTGGCAAATTTTATATATTTTCTCTCTCTCTCTCTCTCTCTCTCTCTCTCTCTCTCTCTCTCTCTCTCTCCATATATATACACACACATATATATATGTATATATATCTATGTATGTATATATGTATATACACATATGTCCAGGACTTTCTTAAAGTTCAGGTATGGAATAGTAATGCATGGAGAGACTGGGAAAGAAGACATTAGGGACAAGGAACTAGATGAAAAAGTTGTAATGAATAGAATTAATTTAGATAACCTAAGTGATGATAAGGACCTGAAATGAGGTGCAGAAGAAAAGCATTATTATCCCTGAAGCTTCAGGACAAAGACATAGAAATGAAACAGGTGTATAGTGTGTATAGACTAAAAACATCCACATGGCAATGTATTCACAAGTGTCAGCCAGAGATCTTGAGAACTCAAGATGGTGTTTGACATCCTTGAATCCTGATCTATACTCCTTGGTCCTAGTGTTCTGCCGGTGACAGTAAATATTATGCAACATAAACTACTGTGCTCAGGTACATGTGACTCCTCTCATCAAGCTTTCTCAACAGGCTGCTGTCTTCATAGACCTAAGTTAGCCAACCGAAAGATAGCTGCTCTGTGGGCAGAGACATGAGCTCCGAGTCTGATTCTCTGATCACATTTCTAGGTCTATATCCAGAGTAATTTATATTGGCATTACAAAGAGATTCTTGCCTGCCATGTTTATTGTGACACTATTAGCAATAGCTGAGATGCAATGACTATTTTTAAATGGCAGCTGGAATTACTTTTATTGGAGCAATGATGCCTGTAAAAAATAAAATAGGAGGCTGAGGAGATGGTTTCATCAGCTAAGTGCTTGTTTCATAAGTATGGCCCCTTTTAAAAGCCAGGCACAGTTGTACAAGCTTGTGATCTCAGAACTGGTAAGACATAAATAGGAGTATCCCTATGGCCTGCAGGCTGGTTAGTCTAGACAAATGTCTAATTTCCTGGTTCAGAGAAAGTCCTTATAAATATAAAGTAGAGAGCTACTGAGGAAGATATCTAACTGTGACCTCTAACCTACACAGGCACATACACACACAAGTTGGGAATATTTTTTGCCAAGTTTGATTAGAAATGTCAATCATCCACCAATTAAGTTATTAATGTTAAAGTGTAAAATAAAGATGTTAATTATAGACAATCATTTACCAAATAAGAATTCAGGTGCAGGCTCAGAAAGGGTGCTGCATATTGGTGTTACATTTTTGCCCAAAACAAACTCAGTACATAAAAGTACATCTCATATATTCATTCTTATGTTTTTCTTACTATGAACTTACCCTTAACATAATTTTCCATACTTTATCCATGAAAGGTAGCCATTGGAATTTTGTGTTGTTTTTCTTGTTTTAATGTATGTGCTCTGGTACCTCTGAGCAACACTCAGTATTGTCTGAGAGAAGCACAGGAATATTTGTGTGTGTGTGTGTGTGAGAGAGAGAGAGAGAGACAGAGAGAGAGGGAGAGAGAGATTGACATGGTCTAAATGATTCTTATGATCAACCTGTTTAGAAATTAGTAGCCTAGCAGATTTTCCTTAATAATTTTGATAGAAATAGAATGCATCAAAATTAAGCTGTGTATGGTAGTGCATGCCTACTTGGGAGGCAGAGGTAGGAGGATCACTGTGAGTTCGAGGCCACCCTGAGAATGCATAGTGAATTCCATGTCAGTCTGGGCTAGAGTGAAACTCTCCCTCGAAAAACCAAAAAAGAAAAAACAAATTTAAAAATTAAAATGAAGCAGATAAATTCCAGTACTCTGGAGGCTAAAAGAGGAAGATTCTGGGTTTCAGTTTAGCCTAGGCAATATAGCAATTCCTTGTCATAAAAATAACTAAATAAACAAATGTACTGAGATTAGTGTGCATATTGGAAAGAAAATATTATAATAAAATTATTCTAGTGTGAATACAATATAGTAAATGTATGTTTAAATAAGCCATCTCACATTTATACCAAACCATTTCAGTGCCCTGAATAAACTCTGAATTAAGGATAAAATGCTGCTAACTTGAGTTACTTTATATTTTCTTTGTAAAAGAACTGAATGAGCATAAAAAGAAATTGTAATTTTATAATTTTATCAATTCCAAAGATTCACTTTTCCATCCAAAATAATTTATTTGATGGTGACATCCTGTCAAATTCAACTTTGACTCTGAGCTTTCAGTCAGCTATAGTATATATAGTCACACTTTTCTTTATACTTTACTAAGAATTCTTAAAATAGGTGACATTTTAATCCAGAGGTGATAGAGAAAAAATATGTGCCATATAAGCTGTGTGATACAACTTGTATAGCTCCCAGAGTACCTAGCAATTCATCTATGTGACAGCTGTTAGTGAGGCTTAAGATCATTAGCACAGGAAGCTTGGCAAGGACAGAGCACTGAGTTATAAATATTGGCTTCAGATGTCATTTCAGGACAGAGTTAAATTCTCTCAGGATGTAGTAGCATGGATTATATGAGAAATCCCAGTTGGATACAAAGTTACTTTTGAGATTAATGAATCAGATGAAAGAAAAAAATCATAAAATAAAATTCAAATTTATGTTGTTTTTAATTTTTAAAATGTTTTGTAACAGAATTTAAAGGTTTGATTTTTGCAACTTTCTTGTTGTTTAACATGAAATAAATCACTCTATGAGTCATTTTCCTTTCCCCCAAATAACAGATTTTTGTTGTTGTTGCTCAGTACCTGGCATCCACTAACTACTTTTCCTTCACTGTTCATCACTGTGGTTTGATGGAAAAACGTTTCTTCTACACTCATGTGATTGAATACTTAATCCCGAGTTGATGATTCTGTTTGGAAGGCTGTGGAGAATTTGGGAGGTTGAGCCTTCCAAAATGTGTCCTTGTGAGCTATCATTTGGATGGTGCATAGTCCAGCCCCTGATCTGATGCAGATATGACGCTCCTCTATCTGTCTCTGCCCTGCTTTCCCACCATGATGAAACCTCCTCTGGAAACTAAGAAGGAAATAAATAAAACATTCCCTTCCATAAGCACCTTCTGATTGGGTGTTTTGTAGGTAGGTAGGTAGACAATGCTAGAAAGACAATGGTAGGTAGATAATGATACACAGATGATTGATAGATAGATGACAGATTGATTTATAGATAAATGATAGATGACCATCAGACCTAGAAAATTCACAAGCTATAAGGACCTAAACAGTACTTATTTTAGGAGTATGACATCCAGTATTTGTTGGTATACTTTATCAAAATAATTCACCTCAATTTGTGAAGAATTACTTATGCTATTCTGAGTGTTTCTTGCCATCAACTTCTGAAGTGTCACCAGGCTACTTTCAGAAGTGAGAGACCAAGAACAGGTTATAATGAAGCTATTTTTTTACTTACAAAAAGAATACCTGCATAACAGCCACCAGCTTTGAGCCCCAATTTATCTCCACAAAGACATAATGCTATCAGATTTCAATCTCCTTGCATGTAAAATTGGGAGGCAGTTCAAAACATTTTCTTAGTCCTCCAGGACAATAATATTATAGGTTTTGTTAAAATAACTTGATACAAAACAGAATAGATACAAAAAGTAATAAAGAAAAGCCTAGTGAATTTTTTTTGACTATAGTAAGATATTTTAGAGTGAAAGTGACTCCTTTCCAGGAAACACATTTCCAAAAAGCGATAATGGTCCCAGTGTGAGAAAGAAAGATTTAGTACCTGTCAAACTCTTTCTTGCCTAAAAACCAGGATAATATAATATTTCCCATAAGTTTTTATAAAATAATAAGTATTTGCAATTAAAAACATGTACTCTAATCTTTTCAAAATTATAGTTTAAGTCAGAGTTAATGTCATGATACTATTTCAAGTGAAGGACATGGAAAAATGAACTGCTCTGTATTTCAAAATATTTTTATTATGAGTATATCAGCCTAAATCCTCAACAATGCTAACCTTTTTTCTTAAAATGTCCAAAACTGCTGGAATCTAAATGTATCTCCGCAATTAGTTGAACATAGTTGTTTCAAAATATTACATTATTGTCAATTAGGTAGTATTAACAGTGATTTTTAATTTTTTTTAAAATCTCTATAAATGCAGGAGCATACAAGACAACTAATGCTTTAGAAAAATCTTCACTCAAAAAGTTTCAGGAAATCTGAAAACCTATCATTTTCATTAGGCTCTGAACATCTGTACTTCAAAATAAGTTATGGTGAAGATTGAAGGCTAAAAAAGTAAAACTCAATAAAGGAAAAAAAAATCAAGAACCCTTAAATATTTCCACCAAAGATGTTGCCAGTAGTAATGGGCCACAACCAACCAAGATAATTAATTCAGGGTTGAAAAATAGAACTCATGGTGAAAACTGTTTGGGTTGTTGCCATTATCCCTAACTTGAACGTAAAACGCACAATCAGAGTGAGTTGTTTTGAAGAGACATGATCATTTCTGTGATTTGAATCTCAAAATATTCAGAATTTCAAATTTATGGAATGTTCACATAATGAAAATAGAATCAACTGTTGAGAGATTTGCATCACAATCATCTCATTCAGCTTGTAACTAGGGTCGGGACTAGGAGACGAAATTTTAAACTGGACAACCAGACGTCACTGCTAACCACAGACTTGCATTCTTTTGCTATTTATACCCGTTTGTTTACTTTTTGCATTTCCTAAGCTTGGACAGGGACTTTCTGCTTCAAGTCAATTTCACTCTTATTTTTGGCACAAAAGTAAATTTTCCAGTACTTCTGGAAAACGTTAGATCTAACAAAGAAATGATGGAAACATTCCTATTGGGATTTTATAAATTGAGCAGTGATGGTTGTCACTATTGACCCTGTCTACGATTCGAAAATATGTCTCAATTGGCCCTAAGATGACAATAGCAATAAAGGCTGTTTCCTTTGCTTTATGCCTGCCCAATACTACCATCCAATCTTACAATCGTGTGCTATCAAACATAAATGATCTTTGTGATTAGCCTAGCAAGAGCATCTATGTAGTCCATCCCCTCCTAAAGTTTTCTGAATGATTCATTGAGAGTTTCTGTCAATATTCTTGCCTGAAGAACTTAACTGTGGACCCAAGTGACTGCAATTAACTCTGGTCTGCTGTCAGTTACCGAATTAGCTTATATTTGATGGCATGCATTTCACAAAACACTAAATCTTGGGGTGTTCTAAACCTACATTGTTTTTTGTTTTTTGTTTTTTGTTTTTTGTTTTTTTTTTTTTTTTTTGCTGAAAGATGATAGTTTGTTTGTAATCAGTGGTAGATTTTATGGTTAAACACACTCAACTAAAAAGTCACAGCATGTAATCCCAGATCAATACTCCTCCAACGTCTTCATTAATTATGCTTGCAAAAAGTTGCCTTATGCAAATCCAAGTGTATATGGCTATGATCTAAGTGGCATCCACTAGCCAAGTAAATATTTGTGTGCTATAAGTTTTAGTCAGAAGAAAATTTCCACATACCAAGATTGTCAAACCCAAACTGAATAGGAAGGTGCAAATACAGTTTTAAAAGGAAGGAAAAGCCATTTCCTTTCAGAAACTTTCATTTTGGCCCAGAATATATTCTAACAGATCATTCTGCTGCAAACTATACCATAGGTTCCTGTGGAAAAATTTTAAAAAATATACATTTTTTTTAAAGCCAGAAAGAAGCCTTTCTAAATAGCAGTGAAAGCTCACCAGTAGCTTCAAAACAACTCTCACCTTAAAAGAATAGTTTTCTATCATGGTATTGCTAATCAAAGTGACCATCTTTAGTTTAAAGGTTTTATGGCCCCTTACAGTACAAACATTATGATCACACAAATTTTATGCCATTACAGTAGAAATGCCTAAGACTTCTGTGATGGCTTAGTGTTTCAGCCTCTTTCACAATCAGGGAGTAATCAGCTGTTCCTAAATTTCATAAAACGCATCAGGGAATGGAGAACTAAAGCCTACAATTTGCCTTTCTAAAGAAATAGAAGGTAATAATTCTCAACTAATCATTGTGTCTGTGTCATTTATACATGGTGATAATGCATACGAGTTTACTATGTTTTATCTGAAAATCTTGGAACCAAAAGTACTCTTGATTTCTTTCATTTTCTTTATCATCTTTTAAAATTTATTTCATGTTATTTTTTAACATTTCTGTATATATATAATGAAGTAGTCTTATGGATGGGACCCAAATCTAACCACATAATTCATTTATATCCCTTATATACATAGGATAAAGATAATTTAAAGAAATATTTTCATTGTACATGAATCTTGTCATCAACTTATTCCATAAGATCAGCTGTTTAATTTTCCATATGGTATCATATTGTAGTTCAAAAAGGTTTAAATTATAGAATATTTCAGATTTAAAACTTTTGGCTTAAGGTTATCAAACATGAATTTCATGGCATATTAGTTATATCAAATGAAAGAAACTGAAGAAGTAACAAAGACATTTTTCATAAAAGTATCTTTCTTGTGATTTATAATCTGTATCATTTTAACTGGTTATGAACACACTTTGAGCTAATTTTGTTACCAGGTTTGAGACTATGTGAAGGACTACAGCCTGATGAACATATTTTTGATTTGGCACCAAAAGTATGACACACAAAAGAAGAAAATTAAAGTATTTCATAAAAATTAAGAATATTTGCCCTCAAAAAAAAAACAATTTGCTGTTCATCAAAAATTCAAAAAATTATCCTCTGAAAGACTCTATGAAGAAGATGAAACACAAACCGCAAATAGGAAATATTTACAGACCTGAAAAATAACTCATATGCAAAATTAAGATAGCAACATGATTAGAAAATGAGAAAAGTATGCTTCAGCCTTAATAGAACATAAAATGAAGAATGCGGGGGAAAATACAGTCAACATCACTAGTAAATACTCTTCACAGGACCGCATAGACAAACTGACAAAACATGTATTAGAATGGCTAAGTTTTCAAAAATTTCCATCACCAAGTTCTGGCCAGGATGTAGAGACAACTGGATCTCTCAATCATTGCTGATGGGAACATAAAATGGTACAGTTTCTCTGTAAACTAATTTCACAAGAAGGAAAAAAAAAAAGAAAATAGAAAATAGAAAAAGAAAGTATGATACAACCTGCCATTGGCATCCTGGACATTTATCCCAAATCCATGAAAACTTATTTCACTAAAAAGATGAATACAGATTGATTTGCAATTGTTAAAACAGATATTCAGAGACATAGAGGCTCCCAAGATCTCAACACTGAAGCATACATATTATGAACCCAACATGGCTCAGGAAAATTTGTGGAAGAGAGGGCAGAAAGTATGTCAGAGCCACACGTTGGGTCATGGTACACAGAGACATTGCCTCCTACCCATAACTGATGGCTAACCCCACAATGCATGACCCATATATCCCAACAAGGAAGGTCCCTGTGGAGTGGAGAGGACAGGGAGGAGGCTAACAATGGTACCAACTTGACTGTATTCACTAACTACAAAAATTTAAATTAAAAAATTGTTTATCAATAGAACAATAGTTAAACAAAATGTTATATATGCCTACTATGAAATACTTCTCAGCAATAAAAAAATCTGAATAGCTTTTGACAAAGTCAACATTTTTGCATAGATGTCAGGGCATTACACTGATTGCAAAAATACAGTTGAAAAGGTCACATACTATATATTCCATTAATATAATATCTCAGAAGGGCAAAGCTCTACAAATGGAGCTCAGATCAATGGCCACCAGGTGCTGAGGTTGATGGAAGGTAAATGTGACTATCAAGGAAAGATATGTGAGAGATTTTTGTAGAGAGGAAATAGCTGTGGGGCATGATTGAGGTAGTGGTTGCTCAAAACTCCACATGTGATAAATACATGTAGAATCATATATAAGTCATGTGAAGCCAAATTTCTGGACTTTATATGGTTCTGCAATTAAGTAAAAATAAGCCACTGGGGAAAACTGGGCTGAGGTCTCCCATTACTGTCTTTCCAAATTCCTATAAATCCATAACTACTTTCAAAATTAGTTTAAAAGCTTATTAGAAAACCATGGTGCTGCATAAGCAGTTTAGTAGATATAGTAATTTATATTTGGGTTAACTTTATTGCTATCAAAATTATCACATGGATATTTTTGAACTATACTTGGCACACTTTATTCATTAGAAGAAATGCATAAATTACATTACTAAAATCCAAGTGGGATGCTGTTCCTCCCTTGTTTATGACCGCCTGCTTTTACTCTCATGTCTAACAATCAGTACCTCTACTGGGAAAGTGTTAAGTTCTACTTTGTTGCACCCTCCCATATACACACCCTTTAATATGTTTGACATATGGAATTGCTTCCCATAGGCCATGGTTACTACTTCAATGTGGATAGACAATCAAATAACTTTACCCTCTGACTACAGTAATTGGCTTAGTCATGAGAAATTTGACCCACACCAACCACAAGTCTTCATACTTGAGGTCCTGTGCACATGGGTAAGAGCGGCCTGAGAATTTACACTTCAACAAGAATGTTTTAGTTGCCAAACTATGTGTGCATGCACCCACAGTCATGTCCGCCTGAACATACACACATACATTAAAAATACACTGCTTCTAGTTTATTCCTAAATTAACATGTGGGTGCATGTATACATACGTGTGCATGCATATGGATGCCAAAGGACAGCCTCGTGTGTCATTCCTAAGGAACGCTATCCACCTCATTTTAGACAGGGAGTCAAACTGGCCTAGAGCTTACCAATTAGGCTAGATTGGCTGGCCTGTGAGCACCGAGGACCCTCCTGGTTCTGCCTGTTCACTGTTGGGACTGAAGATGCATGCCATGATGCGTCGCATTTCTATGTGGCTCCTGGGACTCAAACTCTGGTCCTCCTACTTGAAAGGCAAGAATGTTACCAACTGAGCTGATTTCCAGGCCCTGAAATGTATCATTTTTGACATAATAATTTGCATGTGGAAATGTACAGATTCCAAAAGAAGATAAAAACATACAACTGATAACATATTTACTGGATTTCTTTTACATTACATTGACAAAATATTCCTAAATGTAGGCATGTTTATTTTTTTTTTTTGCCTTTTATATTTTTACTAACTCCTTTCTTTCCAAGCCCTGATTCTTTTCCTCCTTATCTATAAAAATAAAATATCCTCTGATCAAGTTCCTTCCTTTTGCAACTTCAAATTCCTTCAAAGCTGTTTCTGTGCTGTATACTTAGAAAAAAAATTTAAAGGGCAAGGATTTGTTCTTGAGTGGAATATCCCTAAAATCTCCAAGAAAATATTTGTTTTTCTTCTCTCTCTTCTCCTTCTCCAGTAGTGAAGCATCCATACTTCACTGTTTGAATGGCTGAATAAAATTCTACTGTACATGTATGTCACATTTTGTCTCTCTATATTCAAAAGACTTTTTAAAATCAGTAATGTATATAGTTTGTATATAGCCATCATGGTACCATGCTTAGCCTTCTCTCTGTCATCCCCCAATGAGGATTGTGGTTGCTGCATTGTAGGGGTGGCCATCAGTTATGGGGGAGAGGCAAGGTCTCTGTGCATAATGACCAAACTTATGATTCTAACAATTTTTCTGCCCCTTCTTCTACAAATTTCCCTGAGCCATGTTGGGTTCATTTTAGGTCTATTCCAGTGATGGTGTCTTGGGAGTCTCTGTGTCTCTGGATATCTGATTTGATAGGAACTGAGTGTTCTCTGTGTCTGCTTCCTTCACCCTTGTGCCGATACCCAGTTCACCAAGAAAGCAGCTCCTGCTTATTACCCCTCTAACTCTATGGTTTCAGCTGGTGCCTGGTGAGGTGCGATGGGTTGATTCTCTTCTCAGGTTCTGCATCCATCTGAAAAAGAGAAGCAAATTCTCCATCAGAGAGTAAGGTCAGTGCAAGATATATGGATACCCATTATTATTTTAGAGAGAATTTAACAGGTTTAGGCCCTCTTGTAGCCCAATCTTGGTGGGAGATTGATGTTGGAGAGCAGGGTCATTTTTGGATATGGCTCTGACTTATTTTCTCCATTCCAGGTATGGGTTCCATTCCACTGAGCAGATCTGTTAGCCAAATCAAGAGAAGTTGGTAACCCACTATGGTTGTATGCCACTATTGCACTTGTGTGAGCATCACTTCAGGTTGATGGCGGCTGAGTAGCTTAGACCACAAGTTGTTTCTAGCTTCTCCTTCTTCTCTATCCCTCTATCTCATGCCACTTTCTAAGTATCAACATCAGAGCTTCATACACAATAAAACTTTTGTATGTCCATCAAAACATGTGTAAATGTGTCTCAATTTTTATCAAATACAGGTACATATGCTTAGTGCAATTTCTTACGCAAAGTAAAATTTAAAACTATGATTAGTATAAAAAAGAAATTTCCCAGGAAATGATATATTTTAGTTTTTTATTTCATGAAATTAAAAATAAATAAATAAAGTGGTTTCATTTTGTTGAAATGAAACTCACATAGCACAGAATTAATCATTTTCAAGCATACACTTCAGTAGTATTTAGCTCATCTATAAAGTTCTCAACCACTGTGTGTGGCAAATTCCAGAATATGTTCATTAGCTCAAATGAAATGTTTTACCTGAAAACTGTCATAGTTCATTTACCCCAACCTAGTCCCTGATAAATTGCTAACCTGATCTGTCTGCATGGAATTAATTCTGTATATTTCACATGAATGCAATCAAATAATACATGATCTCTTGAGTCTAGTATCTTTCAATAAAGTATTCAAGTTTCATTCATAATGTAGCATGCATCAGTACTGCACTATTTGAATGGCTGAATAAAATTCTATGGTTCGTGTGTCACATTTTGTCTCTTATATTAAAAGACATTTGAGTTGTTTCTACTTCACATCCACTCTGAATATCACTAATCTAAGCATATGTGTACAAATGCACATGCTGCTTTACCTACAATGGAGTCAAACTTCAATAAGCCCATGGCAAGTAAAGTAAGTCAAAGTGGTATATTGAATTAATCCAGCTGACCAAAGATCATAGCTTAACCACAACACCAGAGTATCCATCACAATTTACCTTTTTATGCATTTTCCTAATACTTACTTATTTATTTGCAAACAGGGAGAGACAGAGAGGAGAGAAAGAGAGAGAATGGGTGTGTCAGGGCCTCCAGCCACCGCTGCAAACAAACTCTATAAGCATGCACCACTTTGTACATATGGCTTTACATGAGTATAGGGAATCAAACCTGGGTCATCAGGCTTTGCAGGCAAGGGCCTTAACAGCTGAACTATTATCTCTCCAGCACTAATGATTATCATCTTAGCTACAAGGCTGTCTAGAATCTCTAACTGGTTACCACTGTCAAGCAGAGAAAAAAATAGGATAAGGGAAGAGAGAGAATCATACTATCTTGCTAGCCCTTACAGAAGAGTACAATTCAAAATATAAATACAATTTCTAAACTGGTGACTTTGGGACCATTGAAAAGTTTTTTTTTTTAAAAAAAGCTTAAGTCAAATTATGTAAAGTCAAGGACCATCTGTATTTCAATACCTACAAGTTACAGTATTGGTTTCTTAATTCCTTGGGGTAAATACCTAGGAGGAGAATTTTTGGGTCACATAGTAATTCTATTGTGTAGATTTTGAAGAGCTGCCAAACTGTTTTGCACAGTGGCTCCACCACTTATCATTTTTCCCAACAATGTGTGAAGTCCTCATTTCTCCATTTCATTGCCAACACTGCTATTTTTCAATTATGATGATGATGATAATTATAGCTATCTTGGTAGTTATGAAATGTTATCTCATTGTGGTTTTGATATTCAGTATGGATTAAGTAGATTAAGAAGGTTTTCATGTGCCTGTTAGCCATTTGAAATCCTTTTGCCCTTTTTAGTTGATTGTTTTCTTTCTATTTTGTTGCAGAGTTATTGACAAAGTCTGTAGAAAGTCTGAACATTTCAGCTTTATGAGACATAGCTTGAAAATATTTTATATTATTCTATTCTTTTTGCTTTTTCATGCTGTCCTCTGATACTCTAATGGTTTTAATTTTAGTGATATCTGATTTATATTTAAAAGTTTATTTATGTATTTGAGACAGAAAGTGGCAGAGAGAGAGTTTGGCATACCAGGGACTTGTGCCCCCCTACAAGAACTCCAGATGTATGTGCCACTTGTGCATGTGGCTTTACTTGGGTACCAGAGAATCAAACCTGGGCAGTCAGACTTTGCAGACAAGTGCCTTTAACCACTGAGCCATCTCCCCAGCCTAGTTGTTAATATTTGTTTGTTCTTTTGTTCTTTGTGCTTTGGCTGTCCTATCTAAAAATCCCTTATCAAATCCAAACTGGGGGATATTTACCCCTATTTTTCTATGTGTTTAATATTTTAATAGCTTTTTTAGTTAATCTTATAAATGGTGTAAATTTGGGATTTTGTAATATATGAAGGTATATTGAATGCATATTTAAACTATTGGGATAAACAATCTGACAAAATAGTTGTTATTTCCAGAGAGTTGAAGTCTTTATTCTCAAAATGCTACTCAGGGAGACTTCGAATGCATGTATAACACACAAGAAACTTATCATTAGCAGATACTATTCTGAAATTACCATATGCAAGAACATCTAGGCACTCCCACTGCTATGCATTCCTTATTTGTTTCTTCAGAACACCAACATGGGCTTACCTGCCCAGTACTCAAGACAGTGTCTGGAGTATAAAATATGAATATGTTCACTTGTGTCATGCAGACCTAGGAAACAGGAGAGTTCTAAACCAGGCTTGGGAAGAGTCATAGTCTCTTGTGCTCATATGGCACCTTTCATTTTGCTAAGTACTTTTCATCACATAATTTTATTTGATCCTATTTATTTCCCTTTGAGGCAGGTAAAATAAGTATCTGTGCATCATTTCCCACATAAGAAAACTGAATATTTGTAAATGTCAATATTTTTCAAAGCCATATGGCAAAACAAAATGGCATATTAATACTCAAAGCCCACTTCTTGGACACTGGGCTAATGGTCTTTCCTTTCCCTCATCCTTCCTCCCCATTGTAATTCTGAAGGCAATTCATAAAACCAGTTTTACTAAGAAAGTTGTTTTAACTCATTACTGAAAATCATGTCTAAGAAGTGATAAAAGTCATAAAACACCACTTTCCCTCTAAATGAGATGTGCAGCACATATTTATAAGCTTTTAGTATAATAATTTTATAACCAAACAGCTGCTGAAACAATGAATTTTTATGGCCAATGTCTCAGTTGGCATTTTCTCCTAAATATGATAAAATAAAGTTTTTGTGATGCAATTCATCAAGCTCAGATGCATTTAATAGAATCATCAGCAACAAAAGGAGAATCCATGAAACAGGAAGAACACTGCCCGGAGAATGAAATCCAAACGCATGTTGGTTAATCTGTTTGTACTCGCCTGCATGTTTGGTGATATTGTATAATGTTTTACATTCTTTTTAAAATAATTACAACAAGCACTTTTTAAATAAAGGAATGGAGAGATTGCAGAATTAGTAGTGTTTGGCATGTAAGCATATGGAGATTCCCCAAACCTGTAAACCCACTGCCCAGAGCTTCCTGGCTAGATAGCTTACTCAAATTAGTGAGGTCCTGATCCCATAGGTACTCTGTCTCAGAAAGTGAGGTGAAGAATCATTGAGGAAGTTATTGACCTCTATCTTTCATGCACATATGCACACACACCAAGCACTTTTATGAGAACACGCTCACATGAATAGGCATACACACATTCATGTAAAATAGTGCACAGGCATATGCAAAACAAATGCAACTTGAATTAATAGCCATTTTTTGATCATTATCCAATCAACATAACTGTATGCTGTCCATGTTGTTGGCCCAGTGATATGCTACAACAAGTTACAAGTATGAATAAGACTGAGTCTTTAGCTTATAGCCAGTGAAAGGGAGTGTGCATATATACTGGACAGACTATGAAATTTTGTGGCTAAGGTAATGAGGTGCCTGTGAAGTAATGCTTTTCCTCTCCCTGGAGGTGTTCCCGCTCTGGCACAAGCTATCCTTGCACTGGTACTTATAACAGTGACCAATACATGTCTAGAAAGTTGTGATGAATCAGTTCTGACAGCTGTTCCAATTTTAACATAAGCTCTAAAACAATGCAGTTTACAATTAAAGCTGTACAATAAACCCATTCTCAAATCACTTGCTTGTCATATTTGTGCTTTATTCATTATTCATATGGTATTCTTTAACATTTTTATTACTTCTTGAATGAAACATTTTCTCCTAGAGAAATAGCCTGCCATGTGTTTCATAATGGGGATTTCATCCAAGAGATATCTTTTAGGTATTATTCTTAGTGACTTTCTTTTCATTTTTCATTAAACATCCCTCTAGCATTTTGTGGAAATAATTCCACCTTTAGAATGCCCTACACTCAAATCATATTATTATTATATTCTGAACAAAGAATTATATAAAAACTGAAATATGGTGTAATTAGTAGTGGACAGCCTAGCTAACAAATCTAAAATAAAATTTAGGGAAACTTAAAGTGTTACTTGTCATTGATGTGAACCATGTACAGTATGTCAAATTAAATAACATTGCAATATGCTAACAATGTGTTTTCTAGAAGGTGAAGAGGTTAATTGCATTGTAAAAGGAATTACCAAAAGAATGCATCGTGTATTTCACATTGAAACCTCAGTTTATTATGGCAGGAGGCCATACTACTGAACTTTGTAGATTAGTAATTGACCAAGCATTCAAAATTTAGAATTTCTAATTAAATCTGATACTTTAAGATGATAATTATAAACTTAAATTTTATTATAAATTTGTAATCAATAAATTTATTCACATAAAATTTTGCAATAGGTCCTTGTGATTAAATTTTATATAAAAGTGGTAACCATTTGGATGAATTTAAAAAATAGCAAATTATCAGTGGTTATTCATTTTAGCACCATTAACTTCTCAAATTCAGGACTCATTACATCTTGTCAGTTACATGTAGAGCATTTTAACATCTTCTATAAGTGAGCTGATTTCTTTTTCTCATAAATCCTACAGGTTTGATTTCTACTGAATGATCATATTTTTAATATGTACATCTTTCAAAGGAATATAATGGGGTGAAGACTGGTGGGATCCATATAGTAATGCACAGCAATGCATTCTTCCACTCAATATCCCTGACTTTCCAAAGAACATATCACTCCTTAGCAAAAATAAAATAAACAAAAAATCCCAAATACTAAAGTTGCTTTTAACATTTATCATATTAATATTTTGACTACATTACAAAATGTTTCTTAAGAAATTAAAATGTCATAATCTGCTCAAGCTGCCATGACAAAACACCATGGGCTGACCCAGTTACATCACAGGACTTTAGTTTTGCACAATTCTGCTACCTGGGAAGTGCAAACTACATGCTCTGACTCAATTCTGTTCCTGAAGTCTTTCTCTCATGCTTGGAGAGAGCAAGAACAAGATCATTCTCTGGTGCCTTTTATCAGGAAACAAATACTTTACCTTGCCTTATTACCAGTTTTCTATGATATATATTAAAGCAGTGGAAGATAAGAATGAATGCAATGAAAATCATCTATCAATTTTAGTGACTACATAGACATTTTACAGGTATGTTTTCATTTAATGAAAGTTCATGTGTCCTCAACATTCATATGTTGAAGCTTTACTTCAATGTGGTGATATGTGTTGATTAGAGCTGATTGGAGTTAGATAAGACCTCACTTAATGTAATCTACTCAAGCTAAATATTGTCGACATCTAGTGAAATATGTATAACTAATTTTTACCAATAAATATCTGTAGACACAATATCAGTATATTTGGAGAAATTTTAATACTATTTATCAATTTAAGATGTGATACATATCACACTATTTTAAATGGCAACATGATTGATTAGTTCACAGGAATAAACAGACCTATCAACATACAGCATGTGGCTGGAGAGATGGCTTAGCAGTTAGGGCGCATGCCTATGAAGGCTAAGCACCCAGATTCAATTCTCCAGGTCCTACATTACCCAGATGCACAAGGTGGCACATGCATCTGAAGTTGCTTTTCAGTGGCTAGAGGCCCTGGCGTGCTCATTCTCTCTCTCTCTTTCTCTTTCTTTCATAAATAAATAAAAATAAAATCTTTAAAAAAACATATAGCAGACCAAAGAGGAGTAAAGGAAGCATGAAGTTTCTCTTGTGTTTTTCCATTCTATTTTTCAGCATATAATCATTGGGTTGTTACCAAAGAAGCATCAAGTCAAAATCACACCAACTATAAAGGAAAGGTATTGGTTTCTGTGACTGAAATGTTCTCAAATAGCCTTTCTACATTGAAAGAAAGCTTCCCTGGTCAGGTCAAATGTTACTGCCACAATGCACATGTCTCTGTGGTTTTCAGTTCTGACCCCTTCATTGTCATTTTATTTCAGCAACTTTGTATGTTTGGGGCAGGCTTTGGTTCACAGTGTCTCCCCTGCATCTGGTCTCTCGTACATTTGTTACATGGAAAATCGCACATCATTTTTCTCCATAGAATATTGAGGTGTCTTTTCAAAATTTCAGGACATGCTGTCTCTCAATTCTTTACTTATGTATGAAATCTGGATTCTGAATACATAACTCTGTCCAGAGGAAGGAATCTTGAGCCAGTGAAGTTTTACATCCATGGCTGAGGTGGAATTTAGCTTCCACTGAAACATATTGACTGACGGAGAATGGCAAATTCCCAACAAATTCAGAGGCATGGTCTTATCAAAAGGGAAAGGAATAGTGATTAACATAGTGTATAACATAAAATGTAGGTGAAATTTGTGTCCCAATGCTCTTTCCACTAATCTCTTATTTCCATTTATAGTAACTAATAGAAAAATACTGTGCACAAATATCTGAGTCAACAAATGTTATCCTTCCCATCTAACACCCGATCATCAAGTATGTTTACCACAACTAGCCACCTCTCACCTCATATAGTATTTCAACATCCGTGAGAAATTACCCAAGGGTTGCTGACTACACTCTGTTTTATTGTACCATGCTGGCAGATTCTTAAATAGCAACCTTAAATTTAGTGACCTTCTCTACAAACACAAAACTAGGTAAAGATTCACACAACCTTTCCATTAATTAAATGATACATCACAATTCTTTTACCTTTCTGAATAACCTACAGAGCTCAGTTCATAGTTACAGTTTCAGTGGGACACTGAGTCTGTGAGTCTGTGAGGATGATTCTAAATGCTAGCTTTCAATGAAAATACACAAGTAAATGAAAAGACAAAATTATTAATCTTGCATTAGGATTTTTGTGACTTCAGGTTGTCTATATGGCTGGAGTTCACTTGAGAAAACAAGGTGAGGCTCTAACTTGGGACTTTACCAACACATACCAAGGTGAGGACTTCCCTGGCAGACATTATCTCCCAGTTAACTAAGCATGCCTGTGAGTTACTGTCTGTGCTGCAGTTAAATTTTTTATAGGATGCCAGCTTCTGGATGACCCTTGTGCCTCCTGAACTGTGGTGAGTATCCAACGGATGCTAATAAATTTATCTGTGGGGCTAAGGACATTTTTACTCAGACCACCTCACTTGCACAACTGTTTCTAGCCCTCCACTCTGCGCCATTGCATGGCCATGCCTCAGCCTTCCTGTAAACAAATCTTTCTACTACCGGTAGATACAATTCAGCCTGTAGAAATAAAGACAGACCTAATAGCCAGTGTCTGGACAAGGACTGAACCATGGAAAGATTGTGATGTTACTGCAGCTTTATGTAGAACATAAATTAACTGCACTGCTTAAAATAGTCAAATAGTCACATGTATTCTCTGGGCAACTGGCCTGGAGAAGTAATTAGATGAGAGAGTCTTATTGTGGTACTGGCTAAACAGTGCCATATCTAACTGCTGTCTTATTTTTTTTAAAGAAATCTATCATTTATATTTTTATTTGTATTTATCAATATATTGTATTTATTTATTTGCAAGGCAAGAGAGAGAGAATTGGCATACCAGGGCCTCCTGTCACTGCAAACAAGTTTTAAGTGCCACTCTGTGTCTGGGTACTGGGCAATCAAACCTTGGGCCGTCATGTTCTGTAAGCAGGCTACTTTAACTGCCAAGCAATCTCTCTGGATTCAGCTTTCATTTTTTTGATACAAAGGCTCTTGCAACCCAGGCTAACCTCAAACTCAGTATGTGGAAAAGGATGGCCTTGAACAACTGATCCCCATGCCTCTACCTCTCACTGAGGGCTGGGAGTGCAGTACATTACCACACCTGGTTACTTATTTATGTATTCATCTACTCATTCATTTTTCAGCTTTGGGGATTGAACTTAGGCAAGCACTATACTACAGAGCTATATCCCCAGCAATTTTAGACCAGGCTAGCTTTGGATTTTTAGATTCTCCTATTTCTGACCTCCTCCAAACAGCTGGGATTATGGGTCCACATCACCTGGCCTGGATCATCTTTCTATTTAGAGAGAGATGCATAACAGTGTTCAGAAATATTTTTTCCTTTTCCCATTTTTTAATAAAACAAAGGAAATGTTTGTGTGCATTTGTAACACTAATATCACAGATCAATTCCTGACCCCTGGCAAAGCCAGCATACAACAATCCTCTTACTCTTATGTTTGTAACAATTGGCTTCATGAATATAAGTAATATCTTCACCATCCATGTCACATTTTTATACAAGAGCCTAGTCCTTCATTTTTCCCAAAGCCTGCTATATCCAGTACTATATCCAAAAAGTATAAGGAAGGCTGGAGACATGGCTTAGCAGTTAAGGCACCTGCCTGAAAAATCAAACGACCCAGCAGGTTTGATTCCCTAAGATCCATGTAAGCCAGATGTACAAGGTGGCACATGTGTCTGGAGCTCATTTACAGTGACTGAAGGACCTGGTGCCCCCCCCCCATAAATAAAGTAAACAAAAGTTAACGAAAAGCTTTGAAAATGTAAATAAATTCCTAATAGTTCCTTTCATCCATCATGTGGCAAAATTTTACCAAGTGTTCACAGAGTGCTAGGTAAAAAGAATACAGGATAGAGAGTGAGGATCAAGGAACACACACAAAAAATATTGACCTAAACACTGCCTCTGACTTCACAGTTATAAATTTAATGGTAACTTACTTGAGTGATTCTTTTGCCCCAGCCCCATATGACAAAATTAAAATTTCTCAAAGCTATGAAATCTCTAGTTCTCTCCTGGTCTCCTTTCTTTCTCATATTTAAGACATCTATTTTCAGAGCATGTCAATACTGAATATTCATTAATTTTCAAAGACCTGGGTTTTTGCCAGTTTAGATTTAGTTGATGTGCCATTATACTGTTGAGTAGATGTCATGGCTCTCTCATCAAATTAACTCAATTCTAAACACAAACATTTTTATAAGACACTTGCCCAAAGCAATTGTGACTTAGTTCCCATCTTATTTTTTTTTAAATTAAAGAAAAAGAACAGTGGGTTATTAAGTTCAGTGCATCACCTGCTGTGCAAAAGAGACTAGCGCACAAGAGTCACAGGCAATCTTCCAGTGGTACTTTTCACACACATCATAGATCAGCAAGTAGTTACACTACTAATATTCAAAGCCCCCTGGATTTCAATTATCCTTTATTTATTATCTTAGCTGCGGCCTTGTCTGCAATGCATAGTAATCTGCACATTCACTGCTTCTGAATTAATGTTTGCAAAGGATCTGCTATGATGCATTTTGTCATTTAATATTAGGTTTACTTGGCAAAACATTGCTAAATCTTGACACTCCCCATAAAAACCCATCCTAAATGAACCATTACATTGGATACTGTCAAGGCAGACCAAAGGAGGGGAGGGGGGAGGAAATACAGTGTCAATCCACAGATCTTGCAGAGACAGCAGAAAATAGTGAGTGATCTAACTTACAAAAAGAAGCCTATAACTGCATATTAGGTGTTCAACAGGATATACAGTTATTGTAAACAACCAAGCAGAATATGGAGTGAGGACAACAGGGGAGATGAGCAACAATAAAAAAAAAAAAAAATCAGTCCACCAAGTAATTTTTGAACACTTAAAAGGGATTAAACTTTTAACATTAACGCAAAAAGGTATGTGTTTGACTGGAAGCAATGCTGATTGTAGCTCACAATATGACAGAGCCCTCAGCCCACAGCAATTCCACAAAGTGACAGTTAACTAGACCCAGAGGATCTTGAGAAGCCAGGAGTTTGGGGGCCTAGACTCCTTTCCAAGGGTTCCAAAATCCAGGTCAACATGGGCATCATGCGCAGTCCTATGTTCTGAGGTTTTTGCATCCAACATGGACATGAAGGTGAGGGATGTTTCCCTATCTTAACCTTTGTGTCCCAATTGCTAGGAAAGAAATTAATAGGTTTTGTTTCTGGAATCCCCAAGAAAAGTACAGGCACTGACTCCACACAGTGCTAGGGTGCCTGCAGATGTTACATGCCCCACCACCTAACGGCTGTTGCCTTTGTATGCTCTCTGTTCCTTAAAATACTGGTTCCAATAGAAAGCGCCGGCAGGTCTTCTACTTCTCAACTGCCACTCTTTGTGTCCAGACTAGCAACTAGAGTATCAAAGCTCCATTCCTTCTTGGGCTCTTTCCAAAGCAGGATCATTACCTCTCCCAATAAGCCATCATACTTAACAAAGAGTAGCATCATATTGACTTAGAGGTTAAGGTGTTTGCTTGAAAAGCCAAAGGACCCAGATTGGATTCCCCAGTACCCATATAAGCCAGATGTACTGGACATCGGGTGCATCTGGAATTTCTTTATAGCAGCTAGACGTCCTGACATACCCATTCTCTTTTTCTTTCTCTCAAGTACACCAATAATAAATAAAATAAGAAATTAGTTATTTTTAATACTGAGAAAAAAAATAGCATTGTGGTCTTGATTGAGTTAATTTTTCATAGAAGGGCATAATATAAAACTATCACTACATAAACTATAACATATATATGATACATAATTAGAAACTCAAATATAATGAGAGTGTTTAACCTATTTTCTCTCAAATGCAAAATTGTTAAACTATGGAAATCTAACAACATCCTCTTACAGGGAATGACATAATTTTCAAGACATAGCTAAACATTTGAACCCCATGATAAAATATTTCTAATGCAAGTACTAAGGTCTTTTCACCAACCTTGTTCAGGGAAGAGGGGGAAAGGACTTTAAAGTGTCGTTGTTTTTAAATGACTTGAATGTTCCTTATTTGTTTCAATTTATTTTATAATCTCATACATGTATAGGATGTGTTTTATCATATGCATGCCCTGAACACCCTTTCTTATGACTTCTTTTGTACAGGGTTAACTTATGGTCACATATCAAAGTATATTTTATGCTTATCCCACAGTTAAAGGGTAACACCTTTTAAAAATATTTTAATTTATTTACTTGAGAGAAAGAGAGGGAGAGGGAGAAAGAGAAAGAGAGACAGAGAGAAAAACAGAAAGAAAAAGAAATTATGGGTGCACTCTAGCCATTGCAATCAAACTCCAGTTGCATGTGCCATTTGTTCATTTGGCTTTATGTGGGTAGCTGAGAAGGGTTCCAGGAAATCAAACCTGGGCCATTAGGCTTTAAAAACAAGTATCTTTAATCTCTGAGCCATCTCCATAGCCCTGGCTCATTATTTTTAATGCATATATTTATAATTGAAAAACATATTTTCTATTTCCAATTTTATTGAGGGATACATACTAAAATCTTACTGATAAAAGTGCCTTGAAATTCTTACTAAATATATATTTTAAACGCATAGAAGAAAGCCAGTAGTTTTGACGTTATGTATGTAAATTTAAAAGATTTGACAATGCCAACTGGGAAAGCTGGAATGAAGTTTCCACTGTCTTAGAATACTTTTGGTTCTTATTAATACAGTTTCTTGGCTTTTAAAAACTAATTTTATGCATTTGATTGGGAGAGAAAAAAAAGGCACACAAGGGCCTCTAACCACTGCAAATGAAATCCATACACATGTGCCATAGTGTGCATCTGGTTGGGTACTGGGTAATTGAACCTGGGCTCTAAGGCATAGCAGGCAAGCACCTTAACCACTAAGGAATCTCTCCAGATCAAATTCTTAGTTTTTAAAAGTAGAGACAGAGAAGAAAGGTACAACACCAGAACCGAAATAAGAGAGGTAACTGGTCACCTGAATAAAGCAAGAGACTCTCAGATGATGTCAACTGTGGTGCAAATATGGACCATGGCAAATCACTTTCAAGAAAAGCAAAATACCAAGAAACTTATCTACGTTAGAGAGGACTTTTTATAGAAAAATAAATATTTTTTAATACTACCCTAAGAATTTTATCTCATTGATCTATATGTTTATAACATTTCACAATTATAACAATTTATATTGATTCTACATAGGACACAGAGAAGTATCCCAGATGGATATAAACTCATAATACAGAAAGATGTCTTACAACTTGAGGAATAAAATGACAGAAGATACGGCTGACTAAGCTAACTGCCAGATACATATTTGGTAGTAAGCATGTTTGATGTTTTTATAAATGTCTCTCAGGGGTCCATGTGAGGAAGGCTGGGACTCCAGCCTATGGAGTCACTGAGATGGTGGCATCTTTAAAACTTGAGGCCTTACTGGGAGGTCTTTACATCATTGAGAACATGTCCCAGTTGAATTACGGGACTGAAGGCTTTCGAATTCCTTCACTTGGTGACCAGTCACATGTTGAGCAGCTTTGTTCTGCTTCAGGCTCTCGCCATGATATTCCTCCTCATCCACAGGAATGAGGCAACCAATCGTGAAGGACACAACTAACAATATTACATAGGGAAAAACAAGCTTTTCCTCTATATGAGTTGACTATGTCAGGTCTTTGTTAGAGTAACATAAACCAACACTGGAAGCTGGTACTGGAAGTGGTACTGCTGACATTATTATTATTATATACTTGATCACATGGTGCCTTTGGAACCAGTTTACAGAAGTTAGGGAAAATCTCCAAGAAAAGACTAAAGAAAACCTAGAAGATGCTAAGGTAAGCTTAGTGGGCATATCTGGCAGAGGTGTAAAGAGAGGTGGATAATAAAGTCTATACTGATGACAAATTCAGTGGAAATGAAAGTTCTATTGAAAACTGGACTAAAAGGTGGCCTTGTGACATAGTGGTAAACGTTTCGGATGCATTTTTTAAATATCCTATTCAGCTGCAAGCAGGAAGAGAGAGAGAGAAAAAAAAAATGGGCATGCCAGGGCCACAGTAAACCAACTACAGACACATGTGCCACTTTGTACTTCTGGCTTTACATGGGCACTGGGTTATGGAACCTGTCACAACAGGCTTGAAAGCAAGAGCCTTTAACCACTAAGCAATTTCTGTAGCACCTGGGGTGTATTTTATCCATGCCTGGACATCCTGAGAACCAAGCTGAAAGTTGATGGACTAACTTATCAGGTGGAGGAAACTTTGCACAGCATTCATGCTGTAACATGAATAGGCCTGGCTGCCTTTACAAAATTTACGTCATAAATAAGGGACAAAGAAGAACAGAGCAAAAGACTGTAAAAAGTGTACATTAGTCAGAAAAAAAAAAATACCATGTACAAACTTCTGGCTAAAGAAGGGCCTGTTGTGTTGATGAGCACCAACAAAAAGCCAAGAGGTCCACAGTGGGTCAATATGAGGGATGGCTTATTACCCTCATGCTTGAGAGGATTCAAAATTGAAACTACCCAAGGAGTTGTTGTTTCATATTCATCTGTCAGGGCTCTCAAAAGCCACTGTAGTCAAGGGTCAAGCAGTCCCAAGTATACTGTTTGATGTTGCCACATTTTCGAATGATCTGTGTGAGGGGTTTTGCATGATTCCAGAATGCAAGACTGACGAGTCCATGATAATTCCTCATAGATTTTAGATGTAAGTTGTTCTATACAGAATCTAGATTTAAAAGAAGAACATGAAAGTAAAGGGAGACTATTTGAGAAGTGGACCAGTGGGACGTAGAAAGAGAACGCAAGTGGATCAGTGAAGGAGGAGTGAATAATGATGTCAGTACATTAAAAACATCTATGAAAATGCCACTATTGTGTACAATTGCTAAAACCAATAGGAAACGCTTAAAAAAAATCATGTAGCACCAACCCTAAATTATTTTTCTGCTATAAAAAAAGCCTTAACAGGATTAATTAAATATCTCCTCTAAGTAATCTTTCACATGGCATCCCAAATCCAACCTTATAAATAGATGAGTTTTAAGTGTTTATAATTTAAAGCTTTTCATTCTGGCCAGACTTAATTATATTCTGAGGCATTCATTGGTGTATTTAGCCATATGTCTTCAACACACTTCACAGTCCAGTCTCTACCCAATCCGTCTGAGCCATTTATTTTGACAAATCTGACATGGGAACCATTTTTTCAATAAGTCATTTTTACCCCCTGGATTTTTGTAACTCTCCCCTGATATTTGTCTCTGAGGTTGACAGCATCCCTGTAAATTCTGTGCAAGGGAAGGTGGTCCAATGGGCATGGGTGCATGGAGCAATAAGTATGTGTACTACTGGAGTTGCCATAGGGCCATTTTACTGAGGCTTGGGCTTTAGGCATCTGCAAGGAGGTAATTTAAATAAAAATATCTGGGACTGGAAATGGTTCAACGGGTGAAGTGCTTGTCACCCAAGCATGAGCACTTGAGTTTAGACCCTGTGATCCCACATAAAAGCCAGGTGTGGTGGCATATGTAATCTCCATGCTGTGGAGGTGGAGTGGCCAGGATCCCAGACCTTGCTGGCTAGATAATCCAGACAAATCAGCAGTAAGCTTGAGGTTCAGACAAGACACAGTCTCAAAAATAAAAGTAGAAAAGGATCAAGTAAGACCTGTGACATCGATTTCTGGCCTCCAGATGAACATGTGAATATGTACCCAAAACATACACGCAAATACACACACAAACATGAATACACACATACATACCATGTACACATATACTCAAAAACTCTTCATTAGTCGATAAAAAATTAAAAGACCCTGCCTACCACAATTAAATATGCATCTTAGACTAAATTCAGAACCTGTACCTTTTGATCTATTTTTGACACTTTAATGAATCATCCATCTTTTCCACTTTGTTCTCTCAATGGGAGAGAAGCTTTCCTTCTTCCTCCTCCTATCTATTTCCTCTCCTCATCTATTTTCCCCCTTCAAGTCCCCTTTCCCTTCAGTTCCCTCTTCAAAATTTCCAAAGGGAATAAATCTCAATATTCCTATATAACCCTCAATAATATTCTGCAAGATCAATTTCAGGAAATATCACCAAAATTCCCACCCAAATTCAATATTACCTTACAGCTCATAAAAATTTATACAAATGTCTCTAAAGTGCATCTCATTACAATATTCGGCTATGTTTATCAATCAAAATAAAATCTTTGAACAGTTCCAGATATACATATTCTTCAACAACTAATAACAACATATATCTATATAAAAAGTTCTTATGAATGAGGTATTATCCACAATATTGTCAATATGCTAGTTTTATTTACTCCTCAAGAAGATTTTATGACAAAGGTCTCCTCAGACTACATTCTTCTTACAGATGTGGAAACAGAAGCCCAGAATGACTGCACAAATTTCCAGATCATGTGGAAAAAGAATGCAAAGAGGTGAGCTTCAGAGGTCTTCCTTAAAGCTTATTTCCTTTATTTTAAGTTCAATGAGTATCCTAAAAG
Source organism: Jaculus jaculus (assembly GCF_020740685.1). NCBI lineage: Eukaryota > Metazoa > Chordata > Mammalia > Rodentia > Dipodidae > Jaculus > Jaculus jaculus. Next base: position 25,341,604 of record NC_059110.1, read on the forward strand.
TCAACATAAAATATAAACAATAGTGAGAGGCCTAAGGTACTCAAAGATTTCTGAGGTGCATCCACATTAATGTGATCCACACTCTTCCAACCACTTCCTCCATTACTGTATTTTTCTGGTAAGCCACACAATATCTGTCTTTAGAGAAAACATCTTGATATTAAGAATCTATTCTTTCAGTTAATAGTCACCACTATGTAAACCACTATATTTTATTGATTCTCCTAACAATATTCTGAGTAGTGTGTGAATAAAGCCATAATCTTTCAAATGAGACCTTTGCAGTTCAAACCTGGATCTATTTGCTCTAGTATATTTGGGGCGTAATAGCCGCTCTAAGCATCAATTTTTCTCTTTGAAAAATAGTGATATTAAATAGTGCTGACGCCATAATTTTAGTGAATAACTTAGGTCACATGTACAAAGGAGCTCAAATAAACTTCACATGACTCATTAAATGCCACCACATTAAAAACTGAACATGTCAGGGATGCCTTTGCTGAATGATGTGAAAAGACTGCACGATGACAGAGATTTCAGAGAATAATTCACATTAAAGTGATTTACTGTTTAAATTTATTTTAGGACATCAAAACTAAATTTTTCTACTTTTCTAGAGCATATTTATATGAAGAGCTAGTATGATTTTCCCATTTGTTAGGTTTCAGACAGCATAGTTCAGTGTTTTATACATCTTAATACATTCAGGAAAGCCCATGAGAAATTGGTGAAAGTTCAAAGAAAGCAAATGCAATAAAAGAAAGTGATTCTTATAAAGCACTCAGGAAAGCAAGGCTATTGATTCAGCCTCACCCCAGCTGGGCCCTGTGATTCTGCTGCAACATCCGTAAAAACATAAGACAGTGCACCCTACAGAAGTTACGAATGCCTGAGAGAGGAGCAGAACCAGGCAGCATCACACATCCTCTGCGGATACTTGTATTTACACAATCTGCAAAACAAATAGTTTCACATGTGAATCCTAGCTGGATGTATCCAGTGCTTTATTCATCCCCAGAATAAACACACAAGTTAAGTCAGGGGCAAACCCGGGATTCGAGAAAGTTGCAAGCTTTTATGTGTTTTGAAAGCGATAAGATAGCTTGAAGGCACTCCTATTAATACATATTTTAACTGATCATCGAATGGTTAACTGAAGGGAGCTCAAATCACTGGTGTTGATTTGGAGTTTTGTAGCAGGGATAAAACAGAAGCAACAATTTCTTAGTACTTTCAAATCTTTGATATTTCTTGGAGCATTGCAGTAAGTATTTATGGTCTGAAACCATCCTGAAAAGTGATTCTTTTCACCAAGAGTCCTGAGAGTCAATTATTTAAGAATACCTAGTTTTCCTATTGAATTTCTATTTTTTTGTTATACCTAAGCTCCATATTTACTTGTTATGATCAGTATTGACTTATCTAAAATATTATTGCACTTGACTTTTTCAGGAGATTTTTTCTTATATTCAGAGGGGTTAAAGTTTACATTCTTGCTCTGTGATATGAAGGATATCTACATGGGAGTTATTTTTTAATCTTTTATTTTTATTTACTTACTTGACAGAGAGAGAGAGAAAAAGAGAGAATGGGCACACCAGGGCTCCAGCCACTGCAAACAAACTCCAGATGCTTGTGCCCCCTTATGCATCTGGCTTACATGGGTCCTGGGGAATCGAACCTGGGTCCTTTGGCTTTGCAGACAAATGCCTTAACTGTAATCCATCCCTACAGCCCAGGAATATTTTTTAATACAGTGTTTCAGCTTCAGTAAAATGAAACTGAACTTTAGATGTAATTCTAAAATGTAGTTTAATTGAATTCTGTTTGTTATGTGATTAAAAGATTCAAATAAGGTAAATCCTATGGCTCCATCATGAAGACTAGGTTAGCACTTAACCTTATTAGCATTTAAGATATCTAAGAGCAGATCGAGGTAAGACTCATAAAGAATAATGTTCTTCTAGTATTTTAGCTCTATGCTATACAGTAGTATTATTAATTGTCAAAATATGATCTGCATATTTAGAAATGCCCAGTTACACTTATACAGAAATGAGCAACTTTCATAACCTTTTCAATTATGAAAATAATAAATATTTTATACATACAACTAGTAGAATTTTAGTATATGAGATTTTAGCATTGGAAATTTACAGTTTAAGCTACAGATTAAATTCTTAACCAAACTTGAAGGTATTATTCTGTATTAATCTAAAAGTTTTAAACAAAAGTCCATGTAAGTACAGATGGCATAGTCTAATGATTAGTAGGTTTTGTTGATCTATCATGATCATTTGATCTCTGATCACAAACAAGTTTGGGGACATCATAATTGAAGTGTAGTATGTATTTGGTATTCAGTTTTCCAAATGCCAAATCTGGGAATAAAACACCTGAACAAATATTTGTCAGAACCTGGGTCCAAAGCCCAACCTCTGTGTATTTGTCAGTGGCAAGTAAAACTGACATTCAAAATTATTTGAATTAATAGATAATATCTATTATTTTGGATTTCTTTTCCTCATCCTCTCTCTAAGCTTCTTTTATATCATACCCCTCTCTCTTTGCTTCATTTCCAAAACAATCCCATCCTTAAGCAGTCATGTGGAAATAAGAAGCTCTTGAATGTGGAAGGAGGGTTGGGGAAAAGTAGCTGCCCTGGCCAGAATCAGGCTGTCAGAGTTCAGCAAGGTGACAAAGCTGACCTTATGTGTAAAATGACCTGGCATACAGAGTCAGAGTCCAGCAGAGATGGAGAATGTCCCCACACAAGGACAGCCTGCATGGGGCCACAATGAAGGTGTGTAATGTACTGATGCAGAAAAGAAACAAGCATGGGGGAGTCCAACCATAAGGCCCGAACACTCACATTAAAAGAAAATGGCACAATATATACAGAAATAGACAAGAGTCTTTACTTACAGTTTGGCCAAATCTTGGAAGAGAAAAATTTTCTATGCCTTGGTCACCACAGTGTCAGCAGTTGCAGAAGAGAGGAAGCATATACCAGGAGACATGCAGGTTTCTCCTGGTTCTAAGAGGTGACAGACCACCTTCATGACATGAAGGGCCTTTTTTTTTTTTTTTTTTTACTTGAGGCATCCTAATTCCTAACCCCACTACCCATGGAAGAGGGTGAGGCAGATGCCCAGTGAAGGAGTAACCTAGTGCAGTGTTTTATAGGCCAAGTAGGTTGAAGACACATTTATTCCAAGAGCTAAAAGGGACCTTGTATGAGGACTCAGAACCCAAGATGGGTGACAGAAGCACCCACAGGGCAGCTTAAGGTAGACCAAGGAGAAGTCCATGAAGCCATCAAGAGCCCCTCTCTCACAGAGAGGTTCTGATTTCCTTGACTACTGTGTATGACAGATTATTTTCAATCATTTTACTTTTCAATCCTTTAATAAAAAATAGTTTGCATAGTTTTTGATTATTCACGCTCATGTAAGGATTTTCCTATCAACAATTTTTGGATTGCATAATTCAAAGAGAAATCAAGAAACCAAAGTTGACCTTATTGAATTTTTATCCACTAGATGATTCTAGAATGCTAACTGAGATCAATCGTTATGCTTCCTCACTTGTACAACTAAAATGAACAGCTTATTTTACTTTCTAGTCACTGCCTTGGAGATAGATATCCAGGCATTCCATATGTATTCCACAGGAATGTCCAGCATCAGAGATATTTTGGCCGCTGTGCAGAATGATGTGTGTGACTGTTGATTGTGAATAAATGAGACACTTAGATTAAAATCCTGAACGTGCCAATCCTTCAGTCCTCTTATGAATACCTGGTCCACATCCATAGCTTCCACAGGTTTATTTAATAAGCAGATGAAGATGTGGCACATTTATACTATGGAATTCTACTCAGCAATAAGGAAAAATGATATAATGAAATTTTTAGGAAAATGGACAGACTTGGAACAGATCGTACTAAGTGAACTCACACAAGCACAGAAAGGCAGACACCACACGTTCTCCTTCATCTGTGGTTCTTACTGGGAGCAGCTCTAATTTCAGGAATAACTGGCAGGCAACTAGAGGGATTTGATAGTGGGGATGGAAGGGTTTGGGGGAATGGAATGGAAGGGTGATAGGAGATGCACATAAAACAAAGTCCAAAATGAAACAGTACCATAGAAACCTTTTTTGGGGGGGTAGTAGATTAAAAGATAGAACCCTCGGGCTGGACAGATGGCTTAGCGGTTAAGCGCTTGCCTGTGAAGCCTAAGGACCCCGGTTCGAGGCTCCGTTCCCCAGGTCCCACGTTAGCCAGATGCACAAGGGGCGCACGCGTCTGCAGTTCGTTTGCAGAGGCTGGAAGCCCTGGTGCTCCCATTCTCTCTCTCTCCCTCTATCTGTCTTTCTCCCTGTGTCTGTCGCTCTCAAATAAATAAATAAAAAATGAACAAAAGATAGAACCCTCATTAGGAGTATGTGGGGGATGGTCTGGTAAGAAGAGCCCTAGAGAGGATAGGATGAAGCCTAACCCTAAAACATTAGGCTCTGGCTTGTAACTCCCAGAACCAGAAATTGGTTACCACCCACATTGAACTGTTTATGGGAGACACATACAAGGTCCCCAAAGTAAGACAGACTTCTGTCAAGGCACTTAATTACCAGTCTGAGATAAAAGGTAAGAGCCTATTGCTGAAGACACCACATGCTACTGATGCAGAACACCAAGAGATCTGGCTGGAATCTGGAAAGAAGCCAGTTTCCAGATAGTTAGCCCGTATAATCCTGGAAAGCATTACATGAGCTGCTGGAGGAAAACAGCCAACAATATTGTGAGGAAGCAGGGTCCACTGCTTTAGGAAAGCAGCAAGCCTGACAAGACATCCACACCTGTGCAATGGTGACACACCAAGCCTAGATGGGTGACCAATAGCACTCCAGTTGGCTAAGAGAGCCACTCAATGGAAAGGAACCCATAGCCAGAACTGGGAACCAAGTCAGAATCCTATGGAGACAAAGATTCTGGACTACAAGGACAAGCTTCCACTAGTTTTTGACCCCCAAAGAGGCTACACTCATCAAAATCTTTCTAAACTAACAATGCTTATCCCCTTTAACCTATGTTGACCTCACTCTCTGTTGGAGAATCTGCTTTTTTTTTTTTCTTTTCTTTTCTTTTCTTTTTTAGAAGGCAGCAACAAGCAAATTCTATCAACAAGACAAGAAAAGATGGCTAACTCCTTGGCAGGAGGTGACCTACCCCTCACACATCAGCTGGGTGAAGCCACAGAGGAATTGGTGAGATGGGCAAGAGTGCTGTTTCCAAGCAAGCCTGACCACCTGAGCCATGGTGATGGGATAGACATTGAGGATACTCAAAACTCGCCAAATCAAAAATCCAAAAGCTGCTGAGAGCACAACACTAAAGTAGACTTAAAACACACCCACCGTGGCTCATGGAATTTTGCAAATGTGGGGACAGAAGGATTGCAAGCACCACTTAGTGGGGGGAATAACCAGAATCATTGCCCCCCACATACACACACATTGACTGACTGTTGCTCTCACAACTCATAATCCGCAATTGCATTATAATACCAGCAATCTCACTGAAGAGGGCCCTCAGCAGGGTGGGGATAGGAAGGAGGGAAATGATGACACCAACACATGATGTGTCCATGCAAAGATTCTACTTAATAAAATAAAATAAAAATAAATAAAAGAAAAATAAGCAGAAGACAGCTTTGGTCCACAGATTTGGTAACAAATTATAATTTTCACTTTCATTTCTTGGACTATTTTTTTTTTCTTTCCTTTTTTAGGCCATCTTCCCAGGATGGCCTTAAACTCATGTTGATCCTTCTACCTCAGCCTCCTGAGGACTGAGACTGTAAATGTGAGCCACCAACCCTACCTTAGCACTATTTTTTCTTTATTCACCATTCTGATGTCAAATCCAATTCATATGGATTATGCAAAATGTATGAGATTTTAATCTAAAGTACTCGGATAACAATTGATCTTTTTCTATATTAATGACTTTTCTATATTAATAACACAGATTTTATTTCCAATTTAAATTTAAAGTTTCTTTCTATTTATGCTTAAATTTTTCAGACCCTAGAATAGTAATGACCATGAATTGTATTTAGGGTATGCAAATTCACTTTCTGTAGGATTTACCAGCTGGTCTTTCAGAGACAAGGTCCAGATCTCTTACACATGTGTTTTGCCAGGCTGACAAAGTCTGAAAGAGAAATGAAATTGGATTTCTGACAGATGGGATATTATCTCTTCACCTCAGCCTAAATTCTTCTCTACCTGTGTCTTTAACAATGCTAAGTTCACACATGTATGCACTGGCCTGACACTGTTAGGGACAAGAGTTTGCTCATGATTTAATATAACTGCCAATGTGACAAAACTTAACAAACTATAGGAAATTAGGCATGCTGCTAAAATGACTTGAGTAATTTGAAACTATTTATTATCAAGCAGATCTATAAGTAGGTGACAATTATGTTCACTGATTATTGAATCACAAAGGACCAAGTATATATGAAAATAACACTATAGTGTGTTTCTCTTTCCGTAGCTCTCATGACAATGTTATTAATTTTCAACCAATAGGCTCATTTTGAAGTGCAAGGTTAATCTTCCTGCCCCAAGTCAGTCAGAGACAGATGCTAAGCCACTCATTTCCAAGAATATCTGTTAAAAGAAATAGAGCTGCCACCATATAGTTTGATTCATAGAATCTTAATTACAGGATATAAAATGTTCTGTAAATGAGTCATTATGCATTTTCCATCTTGTTGGTTATTCCAGTGAATAAAGACTTGAAAATTGAGCAAATTTTCAAAGACACCAAGTTATACTTGCTGGAGAGCAGCTATTATCTGAAGCATAATATGTTCATTTGTGAGCTACAAATTCTCAATCCTTTTATTTCTATGAACACCCTGCATGACCACTACACACACCTGTTCTCAACACATGGCTCTTCACAGCTTGGAAAATTAAGACCAGTGTCTGTTTCAGATTAATAAACTAACACTGGAGATTCAAAACTATGGCTTGCCAAGGACATGGAGCTTTTAGAAGTTAGTGAGAAGCAAAAACAAGAATATGCTTATATCATTATTGAAATAAATTCTTTCATTATTTTGGTCAATATTTTTCTTAGCAACAAATCTATACAAGATGTAATTTGGTAGGGATGGGAATATATCCATACTAAAATTCTATTCACTTATTAAGTTAGCTACTCAATGACACTTGGCTTTCTTTAAAATTTGTATATTCTTTGAGTTCTGTTGAATTGTTGAAGAGGACAATGTCCCTTTTTTATACTGAAGGATATGATTATATATTCCACTCCACATTCTATCTTTCATGTGGGAAAAAGAGAGCAAAAGGATAAAGAGCGTAATATATTCTTTTTTTAATTTATGTATTTGTATATTATATAAATTCAACAGATAAATAATGATATAACAATTACAGGCATTGTAAAGATTTTAGACTTTTTTTAAAAAGTAAATGCTTGCTTAGAAATAAAATGCTACTTTTCAAAATACAGAATTGGATTCCAATAAAACAATTTAATAAAATAAAGCACAATGTTTAATAAGGCAAAATTCACAGGAGGTTATATACAGTTAATATAAGATCACTTTTTTATGTCCTGAGGGAGAGGGAAAGAAGTTAAAATAGCTTAAACACTGTTTTTAGAACATTTGCCAGATTAATGTAATATGTAAATTGCATACAATAAAGTAGATGTTTCCCAGAAAACAAATTTAGTTATTGAATATTTCAGAATTACACTTTTAAATATATGTATGTATATATATATATATATATATATATATATATATATATATATATATATATATCTCCATACAGATATTCCTAATTCCAAGACTGAAAATACAAAATTTTAAGAAATTGGATCATAAAAATTTTGACCAAAGTAAAGGTAACATATTTTCAGCATCCTTTGTTCCTACTTTGAAGTCCCCAATATTATAAAGTGAAAATACTGGTTCTTTTAGAATGTTCTCCCATATTTTTGTTTTTCATGAATATAACATGTGCTTAGAATATAACACCTCAACCCAAGTCTCAACATGACTTGCTAAGCGACTGCTTAGGTTAATATTGTCTCTCACAAATTAGTGTTTGACCATTTAAAACAATGAAAAACAACATCAGTTATCAGTTATAGACAAAATTGACCATTATGTCTTTCAATACTAGTTCCCTTCCCCTAGCTGGAATTGTGAATAAGACAATTTGAGCCAGTTTATTTACAGCCAGAAGAACAAAGTATGTTCCTGTGGATGCAGATGGGTTTCCACCATGGCTTTCTGGTATAGCAGTTATGTAAACAATCCTCATTAAATTACCACACTGTATTACTTACATTTCTAGGTTTTAATATATACTTGACTAAATGCATTCTCTTACACCAATTGATGAGCCTGACTAATACTAGGTAAAAATTTAGCAGCACCCAAATGATGATTACCTTGTGAATATTGGTAACATTTGTTAGTGAATTTTTAAAAATTTATTTCTTAGCAGAGATGCACCAAAAACACAAAGAGAATGGAGGCATTTGCACATGATGATACTGGATATTCTCCTTTTGATCTGTTCTATTCTATAAAGACCAGTGACAGTAGACTCCAACGTGATAGTACCTTCCTATGGTGCGATAACTAAGAAACAGGTTAGGAATTGCTATTATCCTTTGGTGGAAAGCACACATTTTAAAGATAAATATTCTAAGAATATATGGCTTCTCACTGATTTATTTCCAGGAACCTTGATTCTTATGGCTTTGACCTCCTGTGTATCAGTACGTGTGATCAAGGTTCCTCTTCCCCCCACCCCAGAAGCACTACACGCATACAACAGGCCTTGTTTATACAAAGGAATCTCTTAGGATCAATCGTTCTCCTCCTTGTCCAAAGTAAAAGAACACAAGGCCATCGCAATCAACTGACTGAGTGATATAGTTCCCCAAGTTTTGGATCTAGAATGGAGAACATAAAGCACATACTTTCTGACCACAAATGGCATTGCAAATATAAAATGATCACAGTTATGATGCAAAGATAAAATTGCACGTTATTAAATTCATTATTATATATGGCTGAAAGCTTAATGTAGAAGACACTGAGGGTTAAGTTCTGTTCTATGCAGAAGGAATGAGAACTATGCACTACTGTCTGTCACGCTGGCTAAAAAAATGACACAATGGCCCCGCACAACTTAAAAACCCATCATACTAGACTACATAAGTAATAACTGACATGATTAAATGTCGACTTTTGCATGATCACTTAGGTACCAATTAGGTACTTTTTAAAATTAAATGCAGCTAAATACTTTTATATGCATACTACAACTGGTAAGTTTTGTCTACAAGAATCCTGTGTAGAGTAGCCGTTCCTTTTCTACATGTAAATGGCTACTGCTAAATACTTCAAAAGGTCAAACTTATTTTCATTGCTTACTTAGTGTAGGGAAGCATTAACCAAGGCTACCTGCTACACTACCAACTCCAGGTGAGTAAGGTACCACCGCCTTCCTGCTTTGGGAAGAGTAAGACCGGCTGTTAAGGAAATCCTGTGACTTGCTGTCTCTCCATTACGAAGGGATGTGGACAGCCTCCAAGCAGCAGTGATCACATCAGTTTAGTTATAAAGGCTTTTAGATGGTAGTCATTAGTCTATTTAGTAAATTTTAAAAATACTGCACTCTTACCTAAAGAGCTTTCATGGCTTGGGGGATATCTGTGACAACTCCTTCCTCTCTCTAATGCTTTTAACGGTTTCTTTCTTGTCATATTCCAATAAGCCCCTCTTCCTTCACCTTTGTGTCAACTTGACACTCACAACGTCTTCTGGAACCAGTCTGCAATATGCTGCGCAGCTCCAGTTTTACTTACTCTAACCCCCAAACTCTGTGATCGGAGGTACAATTTACAATGCATTTTAAAAATTGGCACCTTAACTTTAAAATTTTAGAAGAGAACCCTTTGGCACAAAGTAAGGGATGGAGCTAGGCAAGGTGCATACACCTGTGATTCCTGTGGTGGGAGCCTGAGATGGGAAGATAATGAGGTCAAGGCCAGGCTGGGCTATATAGCCAGCCCCTGTCTCAAAAACATAGAATAAAACAAAATCAGAAAAGATATAAAACATGAACAGCCACTTTTGCCTGTACCTCCCTTGTTCAATAGAGATCACCAAGAACCATGATCAGCTGGTCTTATATCAGTCCCTGGTGCTAAGGATCAATACTGTATTAGCTAATCTTATTTCCTAAAGTCCCACGGCTAGCTCTCTGGATCACTTTGGGTTGCTGAGAGAATCAGACTCCAGCAGTAGAGACTGCTAAGAATGTACAACAAACCCAGTCCACCTGCAAGTATCAGCTCTCCTTCTACATATAGTCATATTAACACTTTGCTCATGGATTTAAAAAAATATATATATTTGTTTATCTGATAGAAAGGGAGAGGGAGAGGGAGAGAGAGAATGGCCATGCCAGGGCCTGCAGCCACTGCAAATGAACTCCAGACACGTGCACCACCTTGTGCATCTGGCTAACGTGGGTCCTGGGGAATCGAACCTGGGTCCTTTGGCTTCCCAGGCAAATGCCTTAATCGTTGAGCCATTTCCCCAGCCCCACTCCTTTTTTGAGACAGGGTTTTGCTATGTGCCCTGGGACTCCTAGTTTAAGCTAGCCTTGAATTTACAGCAGTTATCCTGCTTTAATCTTCTCAGTGATGCTTTTAAATCAAATCTTAAAAAATAACCAACCAAACAAAGAACAATGAAAGTTCTTTAGTTAGATAAACACATTAGCAATTTAAATACATGGTCTACTCTCTGACATTCAGAGCTAATCAGTCTTTGTAGGTGGTTAGGCCCCTTACATCTTACTTCATCTGGTTGATTTCTTTCTTTCTTTCTTTCTCCCCACCCCGCCCCCCCCCCTTTTGGTTTTTCCAGGTAGGGTCTCCTCCTACTTCTGGGATTAAAGGCATGCGCTACCATGCCTGTCTCATCTGTTTAATTTCTATAGTCACTATGAAAGAAGTACAGAAAGGAATAAGAACAATCTTAGAAGTCACTGGGGTCAAAGATTATATTAAAAGAAAAAAAAAAAAAAAGCCAGGAGTGGCAGCACATGCCTTTAATCCCAGAACTTGGGAGGCAGAGGTAGTGAGTTCAAGGCCAGTCTAGGACTGCAGAGTGAGTCCCAGGTCAGCCTGGGCTAGAGTGAGAGCCTACCTCAGAAAAAAAAAAAAAAAAAAGTAAAATAAAACAATGAAGACAAAATAGCTAAAATATAGATTTGATTAAAATCTACTAATAATAGTTTGGCACTGTGAAGATCAGTAGCAGAGTGCTTGCCTAGCATGAGTTAAGGCCCTGGGTTCTATTACAGTACCCACTTTCTTCAACAACACTCCCCCCAAAAAGTTAAAAAGAAATAAGAAATGCTCACAGAGACTTTGTTTTACCTATACATATAAAGACCATGACAAACATTTTGCTAACACTATAGTATTCATCTACCTGGCACAGGTAAGAAAATGTCTCTGGTTGAAATTATTTACATGTGTAAAAGATCAAGCAATATACCTCCTTTCTAGGAAGCAGGAAAAGATATGTTAGATTAAGTGCTATACTTACATTCCTACCTACTTCCTTTACAAAGACTAATTTCTTAAAAGATCACTCAGGCTGTAAGGTCACATGGACAGTCAAGAAGTAGAACCACGTAAACCCTCGAGTGAAAATATTTTATGTGTATCATGAGCTAAGTTACTCAATTGCAAAGTACAACATTAACTAAGTTACTAAATTACAAAGTATTTTAAGTTTGACACATAGTTACTGCCTAAGTTATCTGTCCTAGTTTTACATGAGCAGCTTGCTGCTCACTTGAAGAAGTAAGCACAGGCTTTATTACTTCCATCATGTTAAGTACAAGAAACAGATCAAGTTGATAGATGAAAAAAGTCAAAATCAAAAAAAAAAAAAATCGTCTTACTACACTATTACAAGGGGAAGGTTAGGGAATTCACTATAGCAGTGTTTCACAACCTCAGTCATGAAACTCTCATGTTTCATGAATTAACACAAATAAACACAGACATACCCTGAACTACCCTATACTCTATCTTCCTCTACAATAAAAACTCACATACATAAACAAAAAAATAAAAAACCAACACACACAAATATAATACAATTGGCTTTTAAGAAAGTGTGCTGTTAAAAAAAAAGTGTGCCCTTTAAGGGATCATCACATATTCTAATACTACCTAAGACCCTACACTTAACATCTATCAATAGCCTTTATATTATAGCTGGTTAATCTAATAAGTACTAGAAAAATATATATTTTCTAATAAAGTTATAGTTGCAATAGTATTCAATTGTTATTGAATATCCAACTAGTTAATAATAATTTGGAATTTCTAATTGTAATCTGTATAACCATTTTTCTCCTACGCTTTAAGTATGCAATGTATTTACTGCTTTTTACCTATTTTATCAATACACTATTCTGAAAGTGTTCTACAGTTAAGCTAGCTCTAGGAATCATTCTACTGCATATATTCTATTGTATCCATGAGCATAATGACCATTACACTTCGTTTCACTATCATGTTTCTCTAATTATACTTGTTTTTCAGTAGTTGTAGACAGAGTCACACTTCAGTACATAATACCAGCACAGGAGACATATCTGTTAACTAAAATTTTTCCTCCTTTTTTTGTGACTGTGTCTCATGTAGCCCTGGCTGGCCCCAAACGAACTAGGTGGCTGACTTTGAACTTCTGACTTTCCTGCCTCTACCTCCAAGTGCTAAGATTACAGCATGGACCACCATGTCTGAACATTTTTCTCATTCAGTGAATTTAAGATATAAAGATAGATCAAGTGCTCTGCCTACAAGGGATCATGACACGGCTAAACCAAAACCAGAAGATGACGGCAGCCATGGACTCAGCTCTGCTAAAGCCTGGTTTAAAGTATTTTACATAGTACATTAGGTTGTAAGCTGCTTTGAAATTGCTTCTTGAGTAAGTTTCAGCATTCTCACTAGGACTAAGGCACTGATGGATTGCATAAGATTACAATAATCACACAGAACGAAGGGCTGAAAAGCTAAATACCCCACTTAAGTTATACACCTTCCTATCACCGTTCACTGGTAAGAGGCTGAGCCCCACGTAACCACGTGTGAGTTGTGTGAGTAGGCCTGCACTGGACACAGGGGTGACAGGAGGTGAGGGCCTTATTCTACCCATGGTGCATACAGTGTTCAAGCTGAACCAGGACAGCCCTGGCGTCGTTAGAGTAGAGCTTTGACAATTTCCTTACTTTCTTCATCACAACTGCCACATGTTACACTTACGGCCTCTCATAGCACTGTTCTTAAGAACATACCATTTTTCCATGCTTGAGTAAAAAAGACTACACTTATTTCAGGGCTCATTTCTATAGTTCGGGACTGGGGCAGTTTCTCTGCAGAGCAGCCGACACTACAGGAGGCGGCGTGGCGTTCTCTTCTGAGCCTTAAGCTGGCTCTGCATGCTGCTCTGCTGCAAGTGCCACATGCCATCAACCACCGTTACTGCCCTCCTTTGGGAGGGCTTCAGGGAGAGAATGCAGTCTGAGCATTACTGCTCTCCTTTGGGAGGGCTTCAGGGAGAGAATGCAGTCTGAGCATTACTGCCCTCCTTTGGGAGGGCTGCAGGGAGAGGATGCAGTCTGAGGGGAGCAAAAGAAAAAGACAAAACCTTGGGTAGAAATTAAAATCTGCTGGTCTGAACTGCCAATCTGAGTAAATAATATGCAAAGACTCCAAACACTGGCTGGACTTGTTTCTGCTGAACGAGTAGCTGAAACAGAGAATCCCTCATAATACTCCCGACACTGGAGGGAGACAATAAAGTTTCCAATATTTTTCTTAGCAACAAATCTATACAAGATGTCATTTGGTAGGGATGGGAATATATCCATACTAAAATTCTATTCACTTATTAGGTTAGCTAGTCAATGACACTTGGCTTTTTAAAATTTATGCATTCTTTGAGTTCTGTTGAATTGTTGAAGAGGACAATGTCCCTTTTTTATACTGAAGGATATTATTATATATTCTACTCCACATTCTATCTTTCATGTGGGAAAAAGAGAGGAAAAGAATAAAGAGTATAATATATTCTTAATGAGATTACCTCTACTATAAACATTTTTGGTGATAATTTTCTTTTTTATTCACTATGTGAAATTGTAGAGAATATAACCCAATATATTCTATTTCTAAATAAGTGAAAGTAGAAGACAATATTTTCCTAGAAAAAGCTTTTAAATCTAATTTATCCAGACCAAGAATCCCTGAATATCTCCTTGCAACAAACATCCTACACCTAAGCTCACCATCAAGATTCATCATGGATAATTGAAATACAAGGCTTGGGACCTTATTCTTCTGGGAGTAAATTACCTTTTTGTAAAACCATTTTTTCCCATTTTATTGGTTTATCACAGTGAAGGAAAATTAATATAAGCTGTCATAAAAGTTCTGAACAACCAATTCTAGAGAATAAGCATTAACAAGTTCAAGGCATGTACTGCATTATAAAATGACTAGAAGAATGAGAAACCATAATTCTTATCCACAAATGTCTATCTTTAGTAATTGTAATAGAAATTTCATTGTTGGAAATTCCTTGGTATTTCATGATTCCCATATACCTGTGAATAAACATTTAAAAAGAAATGAAGAAGGGTAGATAACTTGATGCCAATAAACAATAATAATCTATTCAGCAAGTGGATCAAGATGAGTCCAAATGTGAGTTACATAATTAGTTCTTTGGTCTCCTCATTCTTTATTCTTTAATTTATATTCATGGACTAAGAGGAGTGCTTAAAAGGCCATCTCATCAAAGCCACAGTGAAATAATATAATCAGGATAATTCTAATACCTTATAATGACATCTGCCAGAAAGTGTGTTCATTTTCCACCATCCTAACTCATGGAATAATTCTCCACATGTCACTTCTAAGTACTGTCATTGTCGCATACTTTAAGGACACCAGCCCATATATTCTTCTTTATGGTCATATCTTCTCCTAGCTTTTGTTAGAACAAATTGGACAAGGCTGTGACCCTCAACATTCATAGGTTGAAGACATTACTCCTCATATATCAGAATACAACTGTATTTGGCAATAATTACCTTAAAGAGGTAATTGAAGAGAGTAATCCTAACTCAATATGACTAGTGTATTTATGCAGAGAAATTCTGACACTCCCAGAAAGAGACAGCAAAAACTTATAAACTAACTGTGATATGAAAGTAGAGAGTTCTCAGAAAAAAATCAAACCTGTAGCTACTTTCATATTGAACTCATAGCTTCTAGAACTGTAATAAGATTTATCTCTGTTGCATAAAACACTTAATTCTTCAGTGTATTGTTACAGCAGTCCTGAAAAACTCATGCAAAATCTTATAGCCAACTGTAGGTGTATGCAAATGGGGATGCATCCTTCAAAAAGGATGTCACTAGTCTAATGATATGTTTATATAAGTCAAGAGATAATCAGACTATGCAAGTTTTTGAAAGAGGTCATTAGAGGTTATATTATAGCATGTGGTGTCTAAATATGAAAGAGAAAGTAAGGGAGAATGAACCTCCAACAACTGTTCCTTCTCAAATTACCTAAGGAAATGTCCATTATTCCAGAGGAAATCACTTCTAGCACTTTCACCATTCTTTCAAATGATGCTTCTTCCTCTAGTTTGTACATGAAGTCACTAGTGAGTATGTGAATTGGTTTCAAGTCTTTTGGTTAGGAAAAGACAACATTTGGATTCTTTTACTTAGATGAATGACATATGTCAATGATGGCTCAATGGTAGGGAATACCAAGTCACCTGTGAAAATAAATAATCCCAGTACAAGAACAATATTGATTCAACAAAATTAGCTTATTGCCTAAGAGGTAAGAAGTTAGGATTAAAAGTAGGGGCTGATTCTTTCATAATATACAGTCAAAAGTTTTCATACTATAATCAGACAGACAAACAATTAATTTTCATGAAGAATATTTAACATGTTATTCTTAAACTAAGAGAGTGCTTACAAGTCATTGAAATTTAATGTGTCCTCGTTCCCAAATTAATTCTTAATTCTTCAAGTTGTTTTTGTTGTTGTTATTAAATCCCTACTATAAGCTAGTAGGTTCTTTAAGTATGCAAGATAAAGTAATGAATAGAACAGACAAGATTCTTTTAGAAATCTTACATTTTGGTGTAGGAAAAGTTTCATCTGAAAATTTGCATCTAAAAGTCAAGATAATTAGATGAGCCCCATAGAATACTTATAAACATTTGATGACAATTCATGAATAAAAGATTTAAATTAATGTCCAATAGCAAGAATTAATTAATGAAAGCCTAACTTACATACTGATACCTGATAACGCTTGTGCTTTACATAAGAATATCTTCTCTGCCTAAAGGAATGTCCCTAAGTCACTACTAATGATAAGAACATTACAATGAGAATATTAGCCTTGATGTAGAGCTCTGGGCTTCCTTGGAACTGAGTATTATTTATGTGTTCCAAAACTTCAAACATTAAGCCAAATTTATGGGCATGATATGTTTTTGAAGGCAGGCTCTTTAGAAGGTGCTACTGTTAATTTCTCATTAGTGTGACAAAATGACAACAGCAATTTCAAGAAGGATTTATTTTGGCTCACAGTTTGAGAATATGGTCAAGGACAAGTGAGGCAGTCAGACTGTGCAGCACTTGTTCACATTTCAAGAAGTAGAGAGAGGTAAATGCTTGTTATTTGCTTGCATTGCCATTTCTATCCAGTCCAGGACACTGAACCCATGCCTTGGTGCCCGGCCCCTATAATCAAGGTGGGTCTTCTCAGTTAAATCTATCTGGAAATACCTTCACAGGCACAGCCACACCTGTCTACCATGTGAATCCAAATTCCATCTGGTGAACAACCAAGATTAACCATCCAATGTGATTATATAATGAGTGTTGATTTTCTGAATGTGACTAAACACACACAAAAAAAGACACACAAAAAATACAGCTCCATTCCTGTCTTCTTTCTGCAATGTGAGATTTTAATAAAGAGGTCACTTCTGCAAACCAAAAGGTGGTTCTTCACCAGATCTTGATTGTGGACTTTCTAGCCTCTAGAACTATCGTCAGAGAAGAAATTAAGAACATATTTGTTCTAAATCCTGATTTGAAATCATAATGCACTGAAGGAATTCTCAAAAAATCAAGGAGTTCCAAAATTAGCCAAAGACAACAAAGGGATGAAACCCACTTGCTGAGATAAACACAGGGCTCAAGTAAAGTTTAAAAAAAAAAAAAAAAACTGTCTGGCAGGGTGGAGTACGCCTTTAATCCCAGCACTCAGGAGGCAGAAGAAGGAGGATCACTGAGAGTTCGAGGCCACCCTGAGACTACATAGTGAATTCCAGGTCAGCATGAGCCAGAGTGAGACCCTACCTTGAAAAACAAAACAAAACAAAACAAAAAAAATAAATAAATAAACAAACTTAGAAATGTATCATTGGGTTTTCAGTGCTTTAATAGCCAATATATTATAATCTGATAGAGATTTAAAATAAGTATAACTTTTAAGAATACAGTAACAGTTTTATGAAAGCCATCTTAGATTAAATCTATCAAACATATTTATTGAGCTAACTAGCTCTGACATTTGCATAAGCATACTAATGATCAATTCATAAAAGAGTAAAAGTATTTCTTGAAAACCTTTCATAATTTTAAGTAAAACACATTTAGAATAGTGTCAATTTCATACTAGAATTCTGATCTTCCAGTGAGTAAAATTCAACTCTATTTCCCTATCCTTTTCGACTCTCAAGGTGGAAAAAGGTGACTATGATTTAATTTTTGCAGACTGGGTTGGACAAAGGAAAGATTAGTGGCTGTAACTCACCTAGACTTCTTGAACTTCAGTCACTGATCTTCCTCATCACTTCCTTATGTATTAATTGCATCCCTCTTAACAACTATGAGAACCTGTGCTCCAGTCAAAGCAAAATGAATCTTCCCTGAAGCTGGTAACACTAACCAAACATTAAAATTTTTAAGTAGGATGGGCTAAATAGATGGCTCAGCAGTTATGATGCTTACGTGCAAGATCCAGGATTGATTTCCCAGTACCCATGTAAAGCCAGTTGCAAAAAGTGGTGCATGTATCTGGAGGAGTTGGTTTGCAGAGGCTGAAGGCTCTTGTGTGCCCAAACTCTCTCTCTCTTTCGCTCTCTGTCTGTCTGTCTGTCTGTCTCTCCATTTGTCTCTCTCTTCTTGCAAATAAATAAATAACTAAAACAGCCTGACATGGTGACGCATGAGGTACATAGAAAAGTTTCTGTAATATAACCAAAGATGGAAGAGCCAAATAGTATATTATTTCTTCCCCCAAAATACAAAATACTAATATCACTAAGAAAATTTATATAATTTCTAGTCATAAACTCATTCAGAAAGTAAGTCAAACAAAAGTCACCACGGTGGGGAAAGAGTGGTGGAGAAGCTTGGTTAACGGTAGCAGGAGCATTGAACAAATGTTCACATCATGGAGAAACAGGAAGTGAGAGTGAGGCAGGAAAAGGGTTTGGATCTGTCTTCAAAATTCTGCCTCTTGTGACTTACTTCTGCCAGCCTAGCCCCACCTTCCAGAGTTTCCACACTATCCTAAAATATCATGAGTGACGACAGTTAAACATTTACAACATGAGCTTGTGGGAGAATTTTCAGATACAATCACTCTGTATAAAGAAATCTCTCTGACACAATAAAACAATGTTACTTCATGCCTCTCACATCTTAACTTTCCACTCTCCCTTACATCTTTGTTTTTTCATAGACAATCATTGATTTCATTTGCCATCACAAAAGATCACTTACTATTTTTTAACTTCTGATACAGATATGAACTATATATTATGCATTCATTATGTGTATCTGTACTAAGAGTAATTTTTTGTTTTTTGTTTTTTGTTTTTTTGAGGTAGGGTCTCACTCTAGCCCAGGCTGACCTGGAATTCACTATGTAGTCTCAGGGTGACCTTGAACTCATGGTGATCCTCCTACCTCTGCCTCCCGAGTGCTGGGATTAAAGACGTGTGCCACCATGCCTGGCGGAGTAACTTATTTTGAAACTCATCACATAGAGCATATTTTCCCATTTTATGGACACAGGATATTCTATTTATATTTTAACCTGTTAAAGGACAATTGGGAATGTTTCAAGGTTTTGTATATTACAAGTATGAATGCTATCATCATTCACAGGCAAGCTTTTCTATGGAAACTCAAATCTATTTCTGCTTTAAACATGATTATGAGAATGGATAGCACACATGGTAGGTTCATGCTTAACATTTCAAGAAACTTTGTGTTTTTCAAAGAGAATATAGTATTTTATAATTCCACGATATAAGACAATTCCAGCCTCTCCACATCCTTGCCAAAAATTTATATGAAGAATCTTTCTTAATTTTCATCAATCTAATAATGTAGTGCCATCACATTATAGTCTAATTTGCAGTTCCCTAATGACTAATGACACAATCTTTTCATATGCATGTTTTCCATCAACATATCTTCTATAATAAACTGCCAGTTGAAATAGTACCCCATGTGTACTGTTTATAATGTGGAATGTATATATGCATGTATGTGTAATTTTGGGGGTGGAATTCTTTATTAGAAATGACTTTGAGGGTAGGAAAGATGCCTCAGCAGTTAAGGTGCAGAATGTGGCACATTCAACTAGGCTAGAGACCCTGACACACCCATTCTCTCGCTCCATCCCTGCCTCCCTCATAAATAAATTTTTAAAAAGATATGGATTTGAAATGGTTTTCTATCAATAATTACACTTTTTAGTTTTCTGACAATATCTCCCAGAAAGCAGAAGTTTTTCACATTGACAGATATTTAGACTAGCCATTTATTTCTTCTGGGGATTATGTTTATTATGCTTTTTTCAGAAAAAAAAAATGCCACACATTCACAAATACTTTTTCTCATATGTTTCTCCCATAAGTTTCATTGTAGATTTTATGTCAAATTCAAGATATAATTTAAGTTGAAATGAGTGTTAGTATATTACCTTAGGTAGGAAAGGAGAGTGATTTTTTTTTTGCTTTGTCAGTTTAAAGTATTAAAATGTTATTGTTCTAATTTCATTTGCTGAAAAGAACACCATTTCCTCAGTGAATTATATATGCACTCTTTTTTTCAAACTCTGTTATCTGTTTCTGTAACTCTGAGATTGAACTTTTACTGTCAGTTTAACTGTGTATTAAGTCTGAAAGTCAAATGGTATTAGCCATTGAACTTTGTTTTTTTATTTTATTTTATTTTATTTAAATATTAGAGAGAGAAAGGGAAGAGAATTGGTACACCAGGGCCTCTAGCCATTGGAATCGAACTCCAGAAGATTATACCACCTTGGGAGCGTGTGTGACCTTATACACACACATTACATTCTATGTCTAGATTATATGGGATCTAGGGACTAGATTTTTGGTCCTTAGGTTTCCCAGCCAAGCACCTTAATTGCTAAAACATCTCTCCAGCCCAAACTTTAGTTATTTTAAAATCTACACCATATCTTCTCTATTTTATATAACTTAGAATGTCTATCACTATATGTAAAATAGTATGCTGTGGTTTTTACTGAGCTTAAGTTAATTTCTTGTCTTTCCACATCAATGATGATTGTAGCTATGGGCCATTGGTAGATATTTGAATTAGGTTAAGAAAATTTCCCTCTTTTCCTTGTTTGCTAAGAGTTTTATTATTTGTTGAAACAGATACACAATAAATGCTTTTTCTGCATCTACTATAGTGATTATAAGCTTCCTATTTTCATATGTTGCCATGGTTAATTACATTGATTGATTATCTTAAAATGAATGTTCAACTAGCATGGCAATTCATATGGTTGCACTGACATATTTTTACATATTGGTGTGTTTAATGCTTGTGTTACATGAATAATCATTGAGTCTATATTCATGGAAGGTATTCGTTTGTCATTTTCCTGCCTTGTGATGAGTGCTTTATTCAAATTGAGGTAATGCTAACTCCATAGAGTTTATTTATTTATTTATTTATTCATTTATTTATTTTATTGAGGTAGAATCTCTCTCTACAGTAGGCTGACCTGAAATCCACTATATAGTCTCAGGCTGGCCTCAAACTCACAGTTATCCTCCTATGTTTGCATCCCAAGTGCTAGAAGAAAAGGTACACCACCATTTTCCCAGCATTTTTTTTTTAAATTTTTTATTTATTTGAGAGCGACAGACACAGAGAGAAAGACAGATAGAGGGGGAGAGAGAGAATGGGCGCGCCAGGGCTTCCAGCCTCTGCAAATGAACTCCAGACGCATGCGCCCCCTTGTGCATCTGGCTAACGTGGGACCTGGGGAACCGAGCCTCTAACTGGGGTCCTTAGGCTTCACAGGCAAGTGCTTAACTGCTATGCCATCTCTCCAGCCCATTGCCCAGCATTTAAAAAAAAAAAACATTTTATTTATTTATTTAGAGAGAGAGAGACACAATGGGCATGCCAAGCCTTCTACCAGGTGCAAATGAACTCCACATGCATGTGCTGCTTTGTGCATCTGGCTTTAGATGGGTACTGGGGAATAGAACCCAGGTCATTAGGCATTACAGGTAGGCACAGTAACTGCTGAGCCATCTCTCCAGTTCCCAAAGAATTTGTTGGTAAGAACTTATAGCTAACATTATCTGGAAGCATCATCAGTGTCATATACCATTCCTTTTCCTGAGTATTTAGAGGAATGCTAACCCTAAAGTGATCTGGGCTTTGAAGCTTCCTTTGTGAGAAAATTTGTAATGGCAAAGTCAAAGACAGAACCATCTTCAGTTAATCTATTAATTAGCAGAAAATGTTCTATAGTGAAGAAACACTGGGAAATATTCCCTTTTAAGGTATGTACACATTAATGATGATGTTAAAATTACTGTCACAAAGATCTTCAAAATATTCCTTTACGATTCTTTTCTTGTAGCTTCTCAAAATTGCATTAGTGACACTTTTGTCATTTCTCATAATGACAATGTGTGTCTTCTTTATTTCCTTCATCTTCTTTTTAATTATTTTTTTTCTGTTTGGCCTGGCTGAAAATTGGCCAGATGTATTCATAGATAAATAGAAATGTTTTTGGTTCCACTGAATTTTTCACCATTGTTTTACTGTTTTTCTAACTCACTGATTCATGTCCTAGTTTCTCTAATTAATTTGAGCTCAAATTTCCTCCTAATTTTATTTAAAGTCAAGAACAATGATTTAAATATTCTTTTCTTTTGTCCTAATATATGTTTTAGTGTGAATAATTTCACTGTAATTACTGCATTAATGCCAATATGTCAAATTTTATGACATGTATTTGTATTTTATCCAGTGAAAAATTTTCTTTTTCCTTTGAAATATTTCCTAGGTGAAGATCATTTACTTGACAAATATCTCTGGATTTCCTAGATTTTTTTCTGATATTAATTTATAATATAATACATTGTAGTCATCAAAGGACATAGTTGGCATGAATAGATTTGTTTCAAATTTATGACAATCACTTTATGGCCCAGAATATAATTTTCTGATAAATTCTTCATTTGCAAAGACCATCTGAATGCATCTAAATTCACTGATAAAATCATGAAGATAAAGTAATAGAAAGCTATTGATTCTTAAGCTCTCAAAATAACTTTGATAGCAAAATAAGCATATAACTAATAGATATAAAATATATGTAAAATAATAAAGATCAATCAGATAAAGTACGCAAAAAGACTCTTAATAAGTCAGTTTATTTCAAGTATAAGCCACAATAGATTTTTTTACTTAAAAAGATAGTTTTGAATGGATTAGTAAGATTATGTGATATAACTTACAGAAGTACAACATAGTACATTCCACTTAATAATAACTATA